>NC_087287.1:330833-661666 GCF_015220805.1 Pogoniulus pusillus
CCTAATCTGTACCCATGGAAAAGGCCTGTTCTGGCAGTCTCTCTAACTGCACTGCAGGATCCCTTCAGCATCTGTGGGCTCTTGCTGGCAGCATGGTTTAATGGGGAGAGCCTACGAGCACTATTTCTTTGCTGTGCCTGCAGTCATGTAGGAGAAAAACAAGCAGTGTGCCAGCCAGGGGGAGGGGAAAACAACCGGAGAGTTGTGCAACTTATTCCACTGCTGGAGGCTTCTTCCCATATCTATTGAAAAGAATGCAAAGTGGAAAACTCAGTTGGACAACTGCTCAGGATGGCTCTGCTTTAGCAGAGGAGTTGGACAGGATGATCTCCAGAGGTCACTTCCAAGCTCTGTCATGATGTGATTGTGAAAATACCAGTTTTCTGTGAAGGTCCAGATGAATGTATGCTCTGGAGGAGGGATTGCTCCCAGATTTTGGGAAGGAGAAACTTAAATGTCCAGCTAGGGCTAGCATTAATTGCCTTGTTCCCAGTTCCTCACTGAAAAGATTCTGTAAGTGAATTGATGATTTTTTAATATCAATTTTTAACTTGGTGAATCTAATAAGCTGTGTATGACTGTGGGAACCAAGGGAGGGAGTCAGCTGGAGCACATCCCTATGTACCCTTGATGCAGGAAGATTAAGGTTAGAGAGTGCACTGGTGTGCTGGTGTACAGAGTCCACCCTTGTGCTCACCGTGAGAACCTCTGTACAGAAGCACAGTAAATTTATAACACAGAAGTGACAGTAGTCTGTGCCAAGATAGCCAACACCTCCCTGATAGCCAATAAGGATGTTAAAAACAGTATTTCCCCCAATCATTGTATTGCACAACTTGTCGAGTGGCATATAAAAAGGCTGCTGCTGGAGCAATAAACGGCTTCGGCTACTGTGCTGTCCACATATCCTTGTGTTGCTGTTTTGTCTGTCAGAGCTATAGCAGCGATACATGATCACTCACCAGCATCTTGGTCTTGCTTACCTTTAATTTATGGCTTAATCAGGGGTGAAAACTTAAAAGAGCTGTAAAAGAGCAGGTGCTGAGCTGCCTGAACCCATCTGGACACCAACACCGTGAGCTGGCTGCTGTATGCTAACAGCCCCAGAATGCTTTCGAAATGCCACTGCCAGTTACTGGTGCTTCACACTGGACTCAGCTCAGCACTCTGGGGTTTTTTTTCCTAAACCTTTTAATGTAACAAAATCAACATTTGATGTCCACAGCTCCATTTCAGTTGCTCTCCCCTAATGCTTTCCTACGTAGTGTTCAAATTTATAGTCAGCTGCCCCTAGAGGAGCCCTCCCTTTCCGTTGCTGCTTGTTTTCATTTGTATGTTCTAAAACTCATCATTTTCTTGAGTCCTGGCTGTTCAGACAGTTTATTTAACCACAAGCGGGGATGCAGGACAGGCTCGGCTGCCGGGGGTGGGCGGTTCGCGCTCCCCTGCCTGGGCCCGGGCCGTGCCCACGCCGCTGCTCCGCCCCCGGGGAGGGGGTAGGCACAGCCCATCGAGGCGG
Organism: Pogoniulus pusillus; assembly: GCF_015220805.1. Lineage (NCBI taxonomy): Eukaryota > Metazoa > Chordata > Aves > Piciformes > Lybiidae > Pogoniulus > Pogoniulus pusillus. The sequence goes on from NC_087287.1 coordinate 332,353, forward strand.
CGTCAGCCCCGCATCTCCCCCCGCTTCTGCCCACTGACGGTGCAGGGCTGGTCGGCAGCGGCTGCTCAGGGTAGGTACGGGACGAGCGGCTGCGGCAGATCCCCCATACACACACCCTGGGCGGGCAACTACCGTGGAGCTGCGCAGGGAACGGGGGCAGACGGTACCCTACGGTACCTCCCCCCTTGTGCCCCCTGCTTTATTGGGCTGGGGGCCGGAGCTTGGAGAGGCGAAACAGTGGCTGCCGTGGGGGCTGCGGGACAGATCCTCGGTGGAGCGGGGGTGGGATGAGGGCTAGGAATGGGGACAAGGTTTGGCGGGTGAAATCTGTACCGCTACGCTGCGAACCGCGGTGGCGGGAGGGTTTCCGAGCGTTCCAAGGCTGCCCCCGGTCTGAGTCAGGCCGGCGGAGCGGCCGCACTGCAGTGCGCTAAGAGGGGCGGACTGCGGCGGCCTCAGGGCGCTGGACTCGAGAGGGGTCGGGAAGCGGGGAGCGGGGGACACTCGCTCCCACCCGCTCCCACCCATTCCCCACCACTGAGAAAACCCTGGAGCCTCGTCTGGATGGCAGTGGCCGAGGCAGGGGCTTCAGTAACTGCCCGCGGTGTGCTACGGCTAACTTAAAAACAGCTGGGAAGGGGGGGACTACTGGACACCCAGGCTGCATCTGCCAGGTGGCTGCTGCCCAAAGGGTGATTCGTCAAAGCAATTGCCCCCAGGAATCGGACTTTTATTTCTAGTTACCCTTTTCTTGCCTTTTCTGCTTGGAGGTTACGATGAAAGTAGCTGCTTAATCTTGGCCGCGTGCTCTCTCCCAGGTGGGACTGCAGAGAAATCCTATTTCATCCACCAACTGCTGTTTCTCGTCACTGGGAGATGCTTAAATTAAATCAATAATGTAGAAGAATCCACTTTAGGGGAGGTTTTCTGCCGTTTCTTTTAAGTTGTGTTGTGAATTGCTATCTCTGTATTATTATGTTTGTAGGATAAAATGATACTGTTGTCTCCTCTCTGTCATTTAAGAGTACAGAAACATTACCCATTTTCATAAAAGCAGATTGGTTGAATTACTGCCCTCAAAAGCCTTTATGTGATGGTTTCTATCAATTCACCTCCTACTTATTCTGCTCATGACTTTGCAAAAAGGCAAAGCTGTTTTATTCCACTGGCACTGTTGGGTGACTGGGGAAGGCGGAGAGGCTCCCAGGGAGATCCTTGTTGCTGCTGTCCAGAATGGCTCTTGCTTTAGCCACCAGAGTAATGGCACTCCTTGCACATCCACGCCGCCGTGGGATGCACCGCTCGCAAAGTTGTTTACCCCGGAAAATCATCTTGCCCTGCATGTGGTTTCAGTTGTCTCAGTTTTCCCACTCAACAGTAGGTCATACAGATGGGACAAGGAAAAGGGGGGAAAAAGAGGGTTTTTGTTTTCCAGTGGAAAAACTAGACCTAAAGTTGAGAAGGATTTCAGTGTGGTTTATTGTGAAGCTGTATTTACAAGTCAGCAGCCAGTCTTCTGGGAGGAAAGATCTCCATCCTAACTTAATTATGGTCTGCCACATTGTACACATAAATAGCTTCAGGCTATTGAGTCCCACTTGGCTTTTGAAGACAAACATAAAGTCATGAACTCATGCCCTCCTGGCACAAGTATGGTCTTTCTCCCTCTCTCTCACCCATCTGTCTGCTCAATATCTAGTCTGAATATCCCACTCTGACATAGCAGAGATGCTTTAGCAGTCGATGTCCTTTGCAATTCACACTGTGTGCAGCATCCCATCTAATAACTCCTGCTTTGGAGCTGTCTCTGTTAAAACCACTCTGACCCTCCTGGCTCCTTGCTGCCGACGCTGCAGTCGTTGTGGAGGACTGAAGCCACAGATGGGTATTGTAAGTGTCAGTCCATCAGCAAGAGGGAGAAACCTTGAGAGGGGAGAGACAAAAGCTCCTTTAGTGCAGTCAAATCCCCTGCAACCCCTTGAGAGAGGAAGGAAGGAGAAGGGCTGACTGCGGGGCTAACGGGGAATGGCAGTGAAAGACGCAGCATTCAGGCCCTCAATGGCCTGTCTTTGTTAGGGAGACCTGTTGCACGGTGTAATGGGAGAGGAGAGACTCATCTACAGCCTGTAGGCTCTGCTCTCGGAATGAACCCCTGTTCTCCCGAAAGAAAGGCTCTCAAAAGGGCCCATGCCTTCAGTTTCATACCGAGTCACATCTCGGAACTCTGGATTCCTCACCTTGGATTCTGCTGGTTTCCTTCTCCTTTCAACTAGAATAAACAGAATAACAGCTCTTTATGCCTTCAAATTAGGGAAGAAGCATGAGCAAGATGAACTGCATCCTGTTAACTGCCTGCCTGGCTCTAGTTGCTTTCTGTAGTTCTGGTGAGTATAAAGCAGATGCTTTTCTGATGTGATGTTATGACAGAGGCTGAGGAAACCATGGGAAACATCTGGAGGAGGAAATATAACAAGGAAAGTCATGATTGCTTAGTAGCAGTCGGGGGGTGGGGGTGGGGAACAGGAGCCATTGAAGCAGGGCTTAGCGTCTGCTTCTTAGTGTCTGTCTTTGGTCAGGAAAGTGATGCTGCTTAATAGGGCAACTGGCTGTTGTGTTCTGCTGCTTGAAGACTGTATTCCTGCTGTGCAAACTGGAAACCAGGTGCACAGCACAAGGGAGAGCTGGGATGAAGTAGGAAAGGGATGAAATGAGATTCTGCTGATGACATGTCTTGCTGTCCTTTGGAGAAGGCAGGCTGCAAGAGCCACCACTGCATGCAGTGTTCTGCAGGCACACACGGGCAAGTGCTCTTACAAGTGACAGAAGTACCTGCTTCCAAATCTTCCTGTCAGAACTGCCACTCTCAATCTGCACACTGATAGGAGCTTGTTCATTTTAGCTTCTGAAGCCTTGAGTTTAACAGCCAGGCGTAGGTTTTGTGGCAGTTAGATGCAGGCAGTGAGTCTCCTTTTGTTCCTTGTGATTGCTGTCGCTGGCTCAGTAAAGACAAATCCTTTTCTTCTTAGGTGCTGCCCTAAGGTGCTACCACTGCGAGAACAGCCCTGCCTTGTGCAAGACCAACAGCACTTGCTTACCGAATGAAGATACTTGCTTGCAGATGAAATTTGGTATGTAGCAGTCCTGCAGACCTGAAGTAGACAGGGCTGAATCGGTTTGCATTGTCTGGACACTTCCAATCTGGCCTTAGCCTACTGTTCCTAACCTCACTTGAAAGAATACTGTTGAAGGTCATGCTTGTAGCTAATGATGACTTAGGGCTCGTTTGTACTGGTACAAGCATATATACAGGCAAAAAATCCTCAGCACTACTCCCACCACTCAAGAGAGCTGGAAAAAAAACAAGAGCCATCTTTGATCTTAAAATGCAAATCCTTTGCCTCGACTTCATTGCACTTTAAAAAAGAGATAAAACCTGTGAAAGAAACCTGCAGAGAAGGAGTCAGCCAGTTACGAGTTGACATCAAAATAAATTGTCTTCTCCTGAAAGACAGGTGACTTGTGTCTCAGGAAGCTGGCCCAGGGTATTCAGAGCATAGAGTTCCTGGTCTAGCTGTTAGATAACGTCTCAGTAACAGTCTTGCTGCCAGTGACAGGAGTTTCACTGGAAAAACAGAAGAACTGAGTCCTGCTTTTCCAGGTGGTTCCCTCCGCTCTAGAAAGACCCTTGGGCTGGCTTAGTGGGAGCCAGGATGGGGCAGGACTGCTTTGTTCCCTAGGATGGTCCTCACTAAATCGTGACTCAATGTGGGGGAAGGAAGCTTGTGGTACTGTTGGGCTAGGATTCCAGTCTATGCTGTTTGCAGCCTAAGGAATTTTCTCTTGCTCTTCCCTTCAAGCTCAGATCTTTACAAACACGAACTGTAGACTTTCTAGCATGCAGCCTGTGGTGACTGTCCACTGTCAGAGTCAGGAGCTGAGTGCCTGAGGTGCCAAGCAAGGGAAGATGGAAGACAAGGTGTTTGATCCCTGGTGTCCAGGGGAATGAGCGAGCAGGGAGAAAGACTCCTGCTCTTCAATCTCCATTTGCATGTTGCCTCTGGGGATGAGGCCAGCCAGATTTAATGGGACTTGCCTTCAGCCCAAGCACTACCTTGAGCTGATGGACTTGCTCTGAACTTTGTGAAGTGAGAACAGCTGTGGGCAGGACAGTGCAAGAGCAGTACAGGCCAATGGTGTGCTGCCCTTCTCTGGCAAGAGCCTCAAGTATCACTCCAGCTCCACTCTGCATCTCCTAGTGGGTCATTTGGACTGGAAGCACTGGTCAGCTTGAGCTAGAAGTCTGTCTTCAGCTATAACTAGGCAGTACAAGAGAGAGCTGTGGCAGCAGGTCCGTGGCTCGCTATCGGATTTGGAAACTCTTAACTACTTGAATGGACACTAAAAAGCCAACATGTGGCAGTCTAGGCAGTGATTCTCCCCATACCAAAAAGGAATTGGTTTCAACAGGATCTTCTTTTTTTGTTTTGTTTCTTTTTTTTTTTTTTTTTTTTTTTAGGTAAATTGAGAACTTCCTCCTGCTGGAAGACATCCCAGTGCAGCATGAATGATATTGCTGAGTTCTTCCAATTGGATAATTTTGAGTTCTTTTGCTGCCAGCACGACTTGTGCAATGAAGGTGCAATGACTGGGGTTGACAAAGCAGCCTTCAGTATTGCCTCAGTGGTGACTATGCTGTGGATGCTTCTGTAGCGAGCCTGGTCTGTGTGCCCTGCCATCCAGCTGACATGATCTCAAACCCATTTGCTCCTCTCTGCGCTGCTCCTCTCACACTGTCCCTTCCTAGCCATGGGCAGAAACATTGTCTTTCATTTTGAATTCTGTTTCCATGGAAAGGTAATTATTTGTGGTGGGGATTTCTGACTGCTCCCTTGTCATACCACGAAGAGTGGGTTTGAGAAGTGTTGGATCATGCCATAAGCCCGACGCAGTGCTTCATGCTGAGCGCAGAAACGTTTATTTCCAAGTGTTCCCATCACTGGGAGGGTTTCTTTCCTTGTTACAAGCCAAGGGCGTGACCTTGTCAGCACTGTTATTCTGGGAGAAAGCAGCTACACTTAAGCCCAAACTGAAATACTGCTTTGAGTAAGGAGCCCTTTTCCTGTTGTTTTGGTGTGTCTGTGAGCATGCAGACGACACTGCTGGCCCTTTCCCCGCCTTGGCCCGTGCCTCGGGCTGTCGGGAAGCATGCGCTTTGCACCGAGTATTTAGTGGCGAGCTGGGAGCTGTTTATGAACGCTGAGGAGCTGCACTGGCACTTCCAGTTTGTTTTTCCTCATGGTAGCTGTTGGGTTGTGTTGAAAACTGTGAGATGTAAACTTAACCCCTCAAGCTTTCCCCCAAGAGTGTTAAACCAAACCTTGCAGGTCTTTACATTTTTACTTTTGTGCAATGTGTAAATGCCAGTACAAAACATTTGTGTATCTATACTGCATGGATACCGAACTGCTCAGTCTGCAGGCGTGAGAGCTGAACTGTTCTGTACGCTGCTCGCCCTTAGCCGTGGGGACAGAACTTTGATACTCCTCCAGTACTTAAGGACCCTCTCAGTCAGGACAATGTCAAATCCTCACTCTTGGCACGTCCTTGCCAGAGTCACAGTTCATTGCCAAAGGTATACTCTCTGAGCTCGTGCTCTGCAGGGTGCCAGTGACGCCAGCTCACCCAGTCGTATCAGGGGTGCTACTCCATGCAGGGTTATCTTTTAGTTAAGCTTAGCTTAGCTACGAAAGCATCCTGGGAACTCTCTGGTCTTTCAAAATATGGAAGTCATCCTGTCTTTGATTAATAAAAAAGCCAAAAAAGGAAATGTGAAGAGTGTGTTTCTTTACTGCTGGGTGTAACTCCAGTGGCTGCCATGTGAGATGCTCCCACCCTTCCCACCCAGAGACCCTCAACAAGTTGCAAGCAGTCTTCTCCCGCTCTTTCTCTGGAGATGGGTGCTGTGCATGGCTGGCTTGTGCTGGCAGAGCAGTATGCAGAGGAACAAATATATCATCATTTGGGGAGAAGAAAGGGCTGTCCCTGTGTGGCTGCGGCAACAGCTGGAGCATGGCATGCAACATGCTGCCTGTGGCTGCTTTCAGAGCAATCCTGTCTGTGGTTTTCTACTATCACATGGTTTTATTCTGTGTACAGATTAAATTTCTTCGTGGGACAAAGGAGTTATTTTCCTCTGTAAGCCCAAAAAAACGCTAGAAACTAAGCTGCAGTAGCAGCAAGTGGTGTGTGCAGAAGTGCAGACTAAACAGCTTCAGGGCTCTCAGTCTTCCCTTCTCTTAATGTCCTCCACTTCCTTCAGCCTCCTCTGGACTCCCTCCAGTAGTTCCCTGTCTCTCTTGAACTGGGAGGCCCAGAACTGGACACAGTATTCCAGATTTTGCCTCACCAAGGCAGAGCGGACAGGGATGAGACTCTCCCTTGACATGCTGGCCACATGCACGCCACAAGCCTGTTGGCATTCTTGCTCCTGAGAGCACATTGCTGGTCGATGGGCAGCTCGATGTCTGCCAGCACTGCCGGGTCCTTCTCCACAGAGCTGCTTGCTCTCCCGACGTCACCCCTCAGCTGTGCTGTCCTCCGCAGGGGAAGGCCCTGTTTGAACCTCAGGAAGTTCCCATTCACGCAGAAGTTATTCCTGGTCCTGTCCCATACGAGTGGTTCATCAGGCTAGAAAGCACCACCAGCTCGTGTAGCCTTTCCGCAGCCGCTTCATCCTATTTCACTGAATAATTCCCTTTAGCTCGGATTTTTATTCGGTTTTTCCTCTCGGGTATAATTCTTTTTCCTTTCACTCGCCGGGGACGGTCTGCAGGCGCTCCGCAGGAAAGCGTCAGCAGAGTCCGGCCGGGAGCAGCCGGACACCCTCCGCGCCGCCTCCTGGGGCAGCGCTGGCTGGGCGGGGGCCGGGCAGGAGGCTGCCGCGGTCCTCCGCTCCGCTGGACGGCGCTAGCGCCGCAGGGAGACGCCTCCTGCCGGGGCGTGGTGGACGCTGCGGGGGCTGCGCTGAAGGGCGGCGGCGGCCGTGAGCGGCTGCTCTTGGCGGGGCCTGCCCCGGCCGCCCCACCGCGGGTGAGTAGTGCCGCGGGGGTTCCGCTCCCTTCTGCTTTGTGCCCTTGCCGCCGTCTTCGGCTAGGCTTCGGCGAAGGGTTGCGGGCCTCATCGGGCCTGTCCCCGCCTTGCCGGCGGTCTGTGGTGGGGGAGCAGCCGGAGCCCCTTGGGCTGCTGGCAGAGCAGGCCCAGCCCACGGCGGTTGGGTGAGCTGGGGTGGGGTGCGGTGCGGTAGGGAGGCGAGGCGGGGCGGGGGCTGGGCAGGTGTTCGTGCCTTGTGCCTGTGTCTGGAGTGGTGACCCGCGACGTGGGGTGTGCTGTGGGTAAGGCGTTCAGCGCGGGGGCCCCTGTCAGAAATGGGGGGGAAGATGGGGGCAGAGCGTGTGGAGCCATAGCAGGCCCAGGCTGCTGGCGGCACTGCGGCGCAGGAGCAGCGGGCAGGAGGAGGCGCAGCGGGCAGGAGGAGGCGCAGCCTGCTGCTCGTTCTCCGCACCGGCACCTGCTGCTCTCTGGGGCTCTGCATCGGCCTTCGGCTTCTCCCTGGCGCGCTGTGTCAAAAGGGCCCTGCCCCTGAGTGTTGTTTTTAAGGGGAAGATCAAGAAATAGTGTTTCTAAGTCATATGAGTGTAACTGTTACAGTAGCTTTGCAGAGTGCTTGTGGTTTGATTAGCTCTGCTTCAGTGTTTATGCTTCTTTATTAGGAGTTTTTGCTCGAGCTTTTAAGTCAGGTGGCCCAGGCCACTTGACAATTAATTTAGCTCGTTCAGCAGAAGGAGCAACATGTTGGCAAGCTGTCGAGCGAGGATGACAGCAAAAGTGTGCAGATACAAGGAGTTATTTTTAAGTGCTTTTCTCGCCGTGTGCATGCTTGAAGGACAACACTTTTGTAGGAAATGCGTTTAAAATAATGAAACACCAAGGTTTTTACACACTGCTGCTGCCTGCTTTTCTGCTGTAGGCTTGGGGAAGAGAGGACAAAGCACTGCTGTTACCTTATTTAGTAGTAAGAGGTGTGGAGTTCTGCCCGAGTGTTTCCTCCCATCTTCTGTCTTTCTCCAAGAGGGACAGGGCTTGATGGCTTCGTTAGAAAAGCTCAAGTGAGGGCAGGGACAGGGCTTGATGGCTTCGTTAGAAAAGCTCAAGTGAGGGCAGGGACAGGGCTTGATGGCTTCGTTAGAAAAGCTCAAGTGAGGGCAGGGACAGGGCTTGATGGCTTCGTTAGAAAAGCTCAAGTGAGGGCGCTCTGAAGGCTTTTTTTTTTTGCATTAGAAGGCTTTTGCAATAGATATGGGGAAAGTGAAACAAACATGAGTAGTTCTGTGGGAGTCGGTGAAGCGCTTCTGCGCCTGGGTAGTCATCCCAATTGGTACCTGTAACTGTAGTGCAGTGCTGCTCACCCTCAAGCCGTGAGATTCTGTGACTCCCTCAGTGTGAGCTGCTGCTAGGCTCTTCTGGCTCCGGTGTGTGCTCCTGAGCGCCCCTGGTGCTGCGCCCTCTGAGAAATGACTCGGGGAGGGTAGGTAGGCTGGAAACAGTGCAGATGAACTTGTGTTTAGGAGTGTTGTGGGGTTTTTTGGTTTTGTTTTTTAGCTGGATTTGGCTGCAGCTAGAGTATGAAGGCAAAGACTAGAGATAAGGAAGACATTTTTTACGCTGAGGGTGGTGAGACGCTCAGGCTGCTCAGAGAGGTGAAAGATGCTCCATCCCTGGAGCCATTCCAGGTCAGGTTGTCTGGGGCTCTGAGCAATGTGCTCTAGTTGCAGATGTCCCTGCTGATTGCAGAGGGATTGGTCCGTGGAGACCTTTCAAGGCCTGTCTGGTTGTGTTTCTCTCTGACCTGAGCTAGATTGTGTGGTCCTGCTCTGGCAGGGGGGTTGGACTTGATAGTCTTTTTGGGTCCCTTCTAACCCCTGACATCTTTTGATGTGACCTTTAAAGGTCCCTCACAGCCCAAATCAGTCTGTGAGTCAAAGCTGCCAATGGGACTTCTTTTCATAACAACCTGTTGTAAGGAGAGCTGAATCTCAGCTGTAGCTGGAGCATTAGTAGAAACTCATTTCATAACATTAAGTGGCTCCCTGTTGTTACCTTGTGGAATTTGTGAAAGATGTGAGTGTCCTGCCTCTTCTTTAGTGAAGAGGAGAGGAGTGGAAATGAGTCCACAGTGGACAGCCAGGAGAGCAGAACATGCAAGGTGAAGAGCAGGATGGGATGCTGGCAGTGATGAATGCAAGGGTGAGTGTTTGAACTTACAGGGGAAGGACAAATTGCCTGGCACTGGGAAAGCTTAGGATAGCTGCAGTGATTTAGACTCCCTGCTTACAGTTGATGTTTGATAGTGCCATGTCCAGGCCACCAAAAGGAGGAGAGTGGTGAGAGAAACATCATCGAATTGTATTTAGATATGCAGCCAGGAGAAGGGATTGAATTGAGTGGTCCAGCTTTCAGATTGCAGTGGTACCTTGCTGTCTGTGCCCCAGGAGGAAAGCAAAGGCATTGTGGTTTGATTGTGTGCTGAGCCAGGAAACTCTGTCCAGTTTTGTTTCCCAGCTGGATTTGGAAAATTCATGGATATTTAGTATCCCTAATGTAAATAAAAACAGAGCAGAAAGTAGCACTGAAGGTGTTCAGGTGGAAGTACTGGCATGTGAAGTAAGCAAAAGCAATTGCATCAGCCAGAGCTGGGAATGAGCTGAAATATTCATAAGTGAAATACAGGTGCAGCACCATGCTCCATCCAGTGAGTCACTTTGTCCTCACGGTACCTGGGTAACGCTGTCATGTGTCTGGAAACAAGCCTTTTGCTGGGTGTTGGAGCTCTGAGCAGTTGTGAGGGCAGATTTGTACTTATGACTTCTGTAATTCCTATCCCCAGGCCCAGGGCTCCTTTGGTGATACTAATGTTAGAAAGGATTCTTAGCAGGAAGCAGTTTGGCCCTGTGGATGGCATTGGCTGTAGGCTGCAATCTATGATGCCTAGCTTTAGTTCTGAAACGGTAACAGCTTTACCAGAAGCCTTTGCTGGTATCCTGCATGGCTTTTGGAGAGCAGCTGTAAATTGCTGTGCGGGCTCAGGCCTGCGCTGTGTGTGCAGATTGCAGCAGTCTCATGCAGATGACAAAGCAGAGATCGTTTTCCGCTGAATCTTGCTACTTAAACAGGACCAGCTTCTCGCGTCGTGCCAGTGTGTGGAGTATCATCCCCGGCCCAGCAAGATCTGTCAGTCTGCTTCTGAGCTGGTATCCAAAATGCAATGTGGAGTCCACTGCATGGGCTATTTATAGACTTTGGCCATTTTTTTCTCAATTCAGTGCAGTTCTTAACCTTTGAGCTGCCTTGTGCCTGCTTATCTCCAGGATCTTGGTTTTAAAACCTTGTTGTGGCCTGTCGCTGTGTTTGTTAGTCCGCGTCTTTCTGTGATCAGAAGCTGTAATTTTGTCTGGAATTTTGGGGCCATGTAGAAACTCCTGGTGCTCTGTTGTGAGCAGAAGCAGTGAGGAGCAGTTGCTGTCCCTGGGCCTATGGGTACAGGCATTTTTTTTGCTGATCAGCAGCTCGACCTGGTTTTCAGATGGGCATCAGTCACACAGCAGGTAAAGCAGCAGGTGGGTGTTCTGCAGTGTTTTTAGTCTTTCTGTGTGGTGCTGTGGAAACAAACATTGATACAATCCCTGTTGTATTGCAGTGACAGGCAAGTGTTTAAGGGTGAGTTACATATTACCAAGCTAGATGTGGTTTGTATCTTCTATTAATATGTGGGAGAAGCAGCCCTGCTGAAAACTGGCGTTTACTCTTTAAAGACTTCTTTGGGTTATTTTTGGCAGTACTGAGGCTTTGCTGACTAGCAGCTGTTAGAAAAGGCATATGATGAGTATTTTGTACTGGGTTTCATTATTTCTTGTCAGCTAGTGATGTGGTGGAGGTGCTGTCGGAACTGAACAAACAAATTCGTTTCAAGCATTTTACAGTGAAACATGTAGCAAAGTATGAACTAATCACAGTTATCTGAGAGTCAGTGATACTTACTGTGGTATTTATGTCACTTGTGTTTTGAAAGCCATCCTGAAAGTATGTGGAAATGGGGTAGTGGAGACGATTCTACTTCCAAAGCTGTAGTAAGTATTGAGTTACTATTAAAACACTATTTTCTTAAGGATTTCTGATGTAGAGAATCTTCAGTTGATGGTATACTAATGTCATGTATTTACCATGACTCAGTTTTAGAACCTTTCAAAGGCAACTTGGGCTCTTGCTTGCTATCTCCTTGGTGTTTAATCTTTTATGTGTAACACAGCTGCTCAGCTCCACTTCACTGTGCTATCTTGCTTGACAACAGCTGTGGGACTTACATAAGCTTTATCCCAAGTGTGTTTTTTGTGTGGAGTATGTTCAATATCAGTATTTTGCTGCCACGAGGCTCACTAATACCGCTGCTGGTTGTTATGATGCAAAGCCTGTGAGTGAGGAAATTAACTTTTACATACCTAGATGCTTCATTGGTTTTATTTTATCTTGAACTAGTCTTTCTGACCCAGTTTCTGTGATTTATAATTTAGTGTTTGTCAGAGTTGCTAAAAAGGGTCTGATGTCACTGCGTACAATGTACGTGTTAGTATTGCACTCGCTTGCTCCCTGTCTTTTAGAAGAGCCAGAGAAGCCCCAGCTGAAGCCTTGCTGCAGAAGCACGTTGCCTGCACCACGTTTGCTCAATGTGTGCTTTGTGTCTGCAGACTGCAGGCTCCCAAGATGCAAGAAGCATGTCGGTGACAGATTTGACTGAACAGCTGGTGAGCACTGAGCAGCTGGTGACACAGCTAAAGGAGCTTGTCAGGGAGAAGGATGCTGAGCTTCGAGAGAAAGATCTTCAGTTAAAGGTACCCTGCCTGTCTTCTTGTCCAGCTTTCCCCAGGCCTGGTGGTTATGAGCTGGTTTCATAGATACAGGCTGAAAGTCAGCTACAGCAACTTGAGGAGCACGGGAAGCGTTGGTCACAGGTAGCTGTTGTGGTTCCTGGACACCACTGCTTTTTGTCAGGGTGTCTGCTGTCCTTAAATTGTACACAGGCAACACGTTCCTTGTGTGAGCAGATGCATGTGGCACTTGGGGAGGCCAGGCTTGACTTGCTGAGAACTAGGGCTGGGCAGGGTTATTTTAGGCTGAATGTGGGGAAATCTACCAATGTCATGTCATTACTGGACGTTTAGTGAGATGCCAGCCTACCTCATGGGATTTCTGTAGAGAAGCTCTCCTTCCACTGGATGTGTTTTGCTTCTTTTCTTTCTGTAGTGATCTTATTGTTGATATCCTCTGCTTTTGACTGGCATTAGGAAGGAACAAACAAAAAATCACCTGTTGACACAAAGAACCAAGTGTAAAAATACTGAATTTTCTAAAACTCACTGTAAATTAGGTAGTCTCCTTTAAAGAAATAGAATATCTTGTAGGATTCTGAAGGTGTCTGTCTTTTCACACACAGAAAGACCCAAAAATCGTAGAATGGGTTGGGTTGGAAGAGACCTTTAAAGATGATCTAAAAAATGTAACTCTTCTCATTAAAAAATCAAGCTCTGAAGTTGTTTTGCTCTCCAAAAATAGGAAAGTGTCTAAGACCATAATGCTGTGGGTTCCATACCATAGTAACTACATGTGGACAATCTAAGGAGGGGAAGGTTGTTCTGGAGATGCAGGCCTGTTCCATGTGATGTGCTACGAAGGGCTACAAAGATGCTGAGGAGTCTGGAGCATCTCTGAGGAGCAAAGGCTGAGAGCCCTAAAGCTGTTGAGCCTGGAGAAGAGCAGCCCCCGAGAGGATGTGGTCAATACTCAACAAGAGCTAAAGGGTGGGGGGCAAGAGAATGGGGGCAGACTCTTGTGGCCAGTGACAGGACAAGGGGCAGTAGGAACAAACTGAAACCCAGGAGGAGAAAATTCTTTGTTGTGAGAATGCTGGAGCCCTAGAGCAGGTTGCCCAGAGAGGTTGTGGTCTCTCTTTCTCTGATCCTAGGCAAGCTGCTGTGGGTGCCCCTGCTTTAGCAGGGGGTTGGGCTGGGTGATCTCCAGAGGCCCCTTCCAAGCCCTGCATGCTGGGATTCTGTCCTACCATAATGTCTCTTCAGTGGAAAGATATTTTTTTTTTTTGTTAATCACTTCAGATTTGTCTTTTTTGATTTTTCTTTTTCCTTATGGAAGAATTGAAGGATGCAGTTGTTCATGTAGTTAAGTTAGTCCTTCATGATGTTTGTAGGAGGAGAAGGAATCTGCTGATGCCAAACTCTCCAAGTTGAAGCTACAGAACAAAGCCAAGGTTGCATCTTTAACTTCACAGTTAGAAGAGCTTAAGAAACAGTTATCAGACTCTGGAGGATTGGATGCAAAAGCAGAACCAAAGAAGGTAAGTGCACATTTTAAAGCAGACATCATTTCTGTAAGGCTGCAGACAGCTCCGTGTGCTGGACTCTGCTGTGGAGCCAAGGGTCATGTTAGGATCAGGATAGGCTGTGTGGGTGCTGTCAGTTTGTCTGTCTGTTCCTTTCTTTCTTCTTCTGTCTTTCTATATCTGTTTAGAAAATTGTGCATTCCTTCCCCATTGATTCAATAAAAGTATTCTTACTGATCTTCATCTTATTAGCAGGTCAAAGTTTTAAAGCATTTGATTCAGGAAGAGAAGTTTTTGAGAAGCAATGAAAAGAAAACCTGATTTGTTACTCTAATGGTAAAAACAGAGAAATGTCCTTGATGGCAACATGTAACTTGTGTGGGAACGTCTGTTGTCAGTGACCAGTGCTCTGCTGCTGGCAGAGATTCTAAGTTCTGGTTGTAGCAGTGCAGCCCTGTACTTCTTCAAAGTAGTGTGTTTTGACTCCATACTTTAGCTGTAGCTTCGCTATTTCCTGGGTGTTTTTAAGGTGTGCTGAAAGGGAACAGAAACATCAGCTTGAAGTTTTTAAAGCCATGCAGTAGCTAATTATTTACGCTTCTGATCTAGTTTGCTAATAAAACAACAGCTGCACTTGCTTTCCTTTGTAATGGCAAAAAACATCTGTAGCCCAGTAGTTACACATCCTGAAATTGTGATTGGAAACAGTCTTATTGAAACTCTTCTTCCCCTAATAGTCCTTTTTCCCTCTGAGTTCTATGGACTACACTTGCCAGAATGAATTACAGCTGCCAGAGGAAGTGAATGCCCTTACTGCATGTTTGAATCCACTTTGCGGCACCAATTGCTGTTAATAATTGAAGTATTTTCACAAGCTTGATACAGTTCTGTGCCTGCTCTGTCTGGCTTCTACATTTAATATGTGATACATAAGAGCACCAGAACACCATGAGTGCAGTCCACTTCTCACCAGTGTTACCCAAACAGGTGCAGAAGTCAAGTGTTTCCTCTTTACATATTGCTAAATTCCCTCTTCTTTTCAGGCATCAAAAGATGGTGACCAGGAAAATGCTGCAGCAAATCGTGGGAAAATACTAGTACTGAGAAGGAGAATTGAAGAACTGGAAGGCCAGATCGCACACAAAAATGAGGAGTTACAAAAAAAGGTGGTGTTCTGCCTGCTGCTGAGGCTGTGCTTTGTCACCTTTGTATGCAGGGCTGTTTGTAAATACGGTGAAATGCATAAAAACAGTTAAATCAACGTAAGTTCCATTATTAAATAGATAGTTGAGCGTTCTCTGGTGACTAGGCAGAGCAGTCCATATGCTACAGCCTGCCCAGGCAAGCGCCATGAGAGCTCTGCCATCATGCTCTCAGTGAGCATGGAGTCCTCAAGCAGCTGTAGTTGTTTGAAAATGAAGGGCATGCACAAACAGGGATTTGTGGGTTAATGCTCTCTTGAAGTCTTGTATTTTTGGAGAAAAAAGGCTGTTCTTTGCTTCAGGTTTTGTTGCAAAAGTAAGTTTTAACAGGAAGAAATGAGGGTAAGGAATAATTCCATGTTGTGAGTTGCTGTTCTGTGCAGTGACGTGTGGACCTGCCTCTGAACAGTGGCAGGAATACGGATGGTGCAGAATTTCAGAGAGAAAGCCCCAATAATTAAAGGTTACAGTTAAAATTGAGCCAGGTCATATGTCTGGCTGTTTTTTTTTCACTACTCTAAGCCAGGCAATAGGGAAGCAATGCCAGCTGTGGAAGTACAGGCTACAAGTGCTGCTCTCTTCATTTTCAGAGCGCAGAGCTGGAGGCCCAGCACTGTCGTGGGGCTGAAATGGATGCCATGCTGGCAGACAAAGAGAAGAAATTAGCTGAGAGAGACGCTTACATCATCGATTTACAGATGGCTTGTGGCTCAGGTGCTGATGTCACTGAAGTACTCCTGCCTAATGAAGAGCTGAAGGTACATTAGCAGCTCAGATTAAAAAAATCTCCATAGAGGTTTCAAGGAATCAACGAGTTCTGATGCGTTATGTGGTGGAGCCTTCTCTGAAGCACAAATCTGCAGTTACTCATGTGAATAAAAATTCTTTACTGATTATTTTCATTGAATGGCAATGGTTTAAATCTAGAGCAGGACAGATATAGATTTGACATTGGGAAGATGTTCTTTACTATGAGAGTGGGGAGACACTGGGACAGGTTGCCCAGAGAAGTTGTGGGCACCTCATCTCTGCAAGTGGCCTTGAGCAACTTGGTCTAGTGGGAGGTGTCCCTGTCCATGGCATGGGGTTGGAAATGGGTGATCTTTAAGGTCTCAGTCAACTCAAGCTATTCTATGGTGATTCTGTAATTTATATTGGTGGAATATTTATTTACTTCTTTTGCCAGTGCCCTTTCTGCATATTAGTATTGACTTCAGAATCTGCTGCCAAATTCAATTCATGTTAAACCCAAACGTTAATTATGAGTTTAATGTTGCTTTACCTGAGAAGCAGGGCTAGGAGATGAGTTCATGGTGATTTTTCTGGGGCTGTTCTCACTGTCTTTTGGTTTGCATTCTAAAGACTCAGCTGG
Source organism: Pogoniulus pusillus (assembly GCF_015220805.1). Lineage (NCBI taxonomy): Eukaryota > Metazoa > Chordata > Aves > Piciformes > Lybiidae > Pogoniulus > Pogoniulus pusillus. Next base: position 348,371 of record NC_087287.1, read on the forward strand.
CTATTAAAGAGTCATCACTGCAAACCATGGAGATTCTGGTTCAGAACCTTACCAAGAAGGTGGGAGACAGCGAAGAAAAATGTAGTTTGTTCCAGGAACAGATTGAGAGTCTTAAAAATATACAGAGCAAAGAGAGGGAACATTTCCAAGGGAAAGAAGCTACCTACATGGAAAATGTAAGTAAATACACTGGGAAATAGTTCCTTTCCTTGGGGAAGAGAGGAAGAATACAGCTCTCTTGGCTGTAGTGTTTCCATCTCAGTAGTTAAGAAATGCTTCTTTTAACTTTGGATGATTCTTGACTGAAGCTCTGTGGCATTCAGGAGGAACAAGAAGAGTGGTGTATTAGACAGGCTGAGCTGCTGGTCACTGTAGTGAAAAGTTTTGTGCAAGAAAGTTTAAGGCTGTGGCTGGTGTTTGAGACTTGTGTGTGACAGAGTGAAATGAGTTGTGCAGAATTTCAGTTGAAGAGCTTCCAAACATCTCTTTCATGTGGTGCTGCATCTCACTGTTGGTAGTGGTTTTGGATGACTGCAACCAACCATTTCTGGCACAAATGGCTGTTTTGAGGGCTGACTTTCGGTTGTGCTGAGAGCTCCCTGGCACACTTTTTGCCATGGGAACATGGAAAAAAATAGGATTGTCCTCCTGACCTGGAAACCTCTCTAGAAATTAGCTGTTATTTACCAGGGCAGGACAAACAATGCCTTGTTAAATAATACTTGAGAAAATAAAGTGAGACTATGGAGTATATTACCCATTCCTTGATATTATCAGACCCTCCCAACTTCCTTGGAAGCTAAATGTCAGAATGTATTGTGCCTGATCTCTCGGCATTTGAGGTGTACCATGTAGGAAAATACTCATCTCATTGTTTCTCACATCACTGAGTCTATCTTGTCTGAGATGAAAAAGCTGCTTTTGATCCCAAACGTGACTGCAGCAGCACATGTGGAATTAGTTTTGGTACAGTAAGGAGAGAAAAAGACAAGCAGTTGAGATTGTGAAAGACATTTTGGTGAGCCCAGTATCATCGCTCTTGTCTGGGTAGGGCTTTATACGAATTTATTCAAATTGCTATTAGTGAGAACTCAAAAGTTATATCCAGTTCTTACAAACACTGCAAGGTAGCTCAAAAAGACCTGTTGGGAGGGGAGTATGAGGTTTGGAGGAGGAGACAGCTAGGTTTCAAAGCTGCAGTTTGGGCTTCATTAATAGAAATTACAGAGGCTATTTCTTGCAAGTTTCCTTTAGAAATTAGCAGCTCCAGAACTATGGTATCCAAAAAAGAGGGGAGAAGGTCTGAGATACTAAGTGAGAATGGACAGGATGGCGCTTCTTGTTTAAAGGGTGTGCAGCTGGGACACGTTTTCTGCAAGCTGGAGGTTTATCCACGTGCACTATTGATACTGGTGATCACTCACTGATTGCTGTGCTTGTTGTTAACTGGGAGCAAAATTGAGACCTGAGCTAAAATACAGCATCTGTCTGGAGACAGTTCAGGGTGTCATTTGCTGTGCCTCTGTGGACTGCTTTTGTATTAACTTTTTATGTGGTTTTAGGTACGTGCATTTCAAAATATTATCCAGGAAAAGGAAAAGGAACTGGAAGCACAGAGAGAAAAGCATGAGCAGGAGCTCTTTAAATTAGCTGCTAAATCTGATGCAAGTGCTGACCTAGAACAGGTAGGCTGCTCTGGAAACTCAGTATCTCGCTTTGACTTAGACATGGGAATTTGGAGTCATGTGATTCCTTACCTCTGTAACTGAAATACCTGGTTATGAAATTAAGGATATGCCTTTCTTTCTCTTCTGAAAATGTGTACTCCTTTGAGTCTCCTTCTTTGGAAATATTTGGACCCCACCTGGAGATAGGCATCCTGCTCTGCATGAGCCTGCTTTAGCAGGGGGATTTGATAAGATGGTCTTCATAAATCCCTTCCAACCCCCTCCACGCTGGGATTCTGTGACTGATTGTTTAATTTTTATTTTATTGGATTTTTTTCCTTAGCTACTAAAAGCCTTGAAACAGAAACTCCACGAAAAGGAAGAAGTCATGCTGGGCAGGACGCAGGTGATAGATGTCTTGCAAAAGGAACTGGATGCCAAGGACCAGCAGTTGCAGGTAAGAAGTGGCCAGTGTGCACACCTGAACTCCTCAGGTCAGTGAGAAGTTTGGTTGGGCACAAAAGACACTTTGCATGAAGTCTTTGGGCAGTTGTCCAGGAGGCGTGGACACATACAGCTAGAGCTGTGCAAAGACTGATTCCAGCTGGAAGTTAACTCAAAGGAGAGGGAAAGCCTGTAAAATGTGTGACTGTAACCTCTCACCTGTAGTTTGTCTTGATTCTTTCAGGAATCTTACTGAGTAGGGAAGACTTTTTCCTGACAAAAGATTTTAGCTTCTCTAGGTAGACCTCAGGAAGCCCCAGATCTGAGGCTTGAGTGTTTTGCTAACTCTCTGCCTTTCCTTCTGCTGTAGTTCTTCTGATTGCAAGAGCAATAGCTAATCAAGGTTCCTTGTGTTGCAGCACTTAGAATGAACTGTCATTATAGCCTTTGAGTGCTGTTGCTTCAGTTCAGAGGTGCAGAAAAGGGATATTGTAGTCTCTCAGGGACTCTGCTGAAGCATGCATCAGAGCCTGTCTGGGGTGTCAGGTCCAGCGTATTAGCTTGCTGTTCCCCAAAACTAGGAACACTGCCAGAATTAAAATCTTTCTAGAAGCAGCTTCAGCTATGTACTATGGTAGATGTGCTGCCTAGATAGTTCAGATCCATGACAGTTCAAGCCTTGTCTTTCCCATTGGTTAGGTCTCCTGCCTGAAGCAGGTGGGTTTATTCTGTTGGGTTAGCTGCATCTTCCTACAGCGATGCTTCGCAAGAACTGATGGTCTCCAACGCTCGGGCATTGAGGGGGCAGGCATACACACTGTGGGGGTGGAGGGAAGGTTTGACTGACAACGTGAAGCACTTAAGCTGAGATTCCATTGCAGTTTAAGAATTAAAATAACAGGAAGCCTTGCTTTATTCACTTAAGTTTTAACCACAGTTTGGAAGCATTCCCTCTACTATTCTGCACAGCTGCTTTACCTGAGCAGTTTAGGCCTAGTGCTACGTATCGTGACAGTAGTAATGTGTACAGCAGGTCTGATGTGAGTGGACTGCTCTGCTGCGGTGATCTGTAAGCTGCCTCTTTATTTATTAAAGTAACTAATGCAAATGCACCAGCAGTAGAATAAGCACTGACATAAGGCTGGTTTAATGGATGCAGGGAAAACACCTGGTGGCACTGTGGTGCATGTTCTTTATCTTTGGGCTCACAGTTAGAGATCTGCTTCTCCTTGTGGGTTTTTATTTTGACATTCCCTAGAACCAAACGTTCTTGTTTATTCCATTTTCACCTCCCTCTAGGGGAGGCTGCTGCCTGGAGGTTGCAGTTAAAGCAGTGGTCCTCAGCTCAGACCTTCCAAGACCGAAGCTTTTGAGGTACAGCCAGGTTCCCAACAGTAGCCTGATTTCTGATTACATCGTAGGTAGGAATACAGATACAGTATTTGGCGGTGATACTAAAAATGCTTCACGTTAAAATATAAAGGTGGTTTGTTTTGTCTTTTACAGGAAATTAATGAAAACCTGAAGCGTCTTCTGTCTGAAAAAGAAAACCTCCAGTCTAAACTGGACGCTGAGAAACATGTAATGAGAGCCCAGTTAAAAGACATGATGGAGAAACATGAGCTTGAAATGACAAAAGTTAAGGAGAAATATAATGCTGAACTGCATGAAATTAAAGAGAAACATGAAGCCGAGCTGCAAGAGAAAGACCAGGCTCTGTTTCAGCTCCAGAAACAGGTGGCAGAATTGAGTGGTAGCGAACACGGGAACCCCAAAGAAGTTACTCTGGAGTCTGTAACCAAAGAGAAGCTAGAAGGTTTAGAAGGTATTCTGCTAAAACAGTTATTATATACAAAGGGTTTCTTTGCCCTAGCATCTACGCCAATTTCGTACCTGTTTCAAGTAGAGCTACACTTAATTTGCTGAAGAGTTATTGCCAGGCTAACTAAAAAGTATCTGTGATCAAATACTGTAGGGGTGAGGCTTCTAGGGTTACCAAGCTGGTCACATCAACTGCAGATTTCTCACCATGTTTCTTATTGCTACTGTGAATGCAGTTGTCTGGTGTAAGTGAACAAGTGCCAGCTGCTCAGAGAATGAAACACAGGTCTTGCATTAATGATCTTCCCACAGTTTCAAATGCTTGTTGCGGTCTTGTTTCGTAGCCCAAGTGAAATTGAAAACAGAAGAGGCCAGCAAATCTGAAGCAAAGTTTTTGAAAATGAAGGCTTTGTCTAAATCAAGAATCAAACAGCTGGAGGATGAACTGAAACGTGTATGTGTGGCACGATGTTTTCATGTCCCAGCGCTGTGCTTGGAGATGTGACTGACAAAAGTGAGAGCTGGGGCACACAGAGTATCGCAGTGGTGTGCTGGGAGCATTGGCATCTGCGCATTGGAATTGCATGGACAGACAGTGTGGGTGTGGGGGGAGGTTTCAGGAGCCAGTACTACAAACTGCTGTTCCCAGCATTCAGGAGTAAGTTTGTTGAAGATCTGGTAGTTTGCTGCACTTTCACATACTAGAGAAGCAGCTACTGTCAACCAGGAAAAAAAAAGCTGTTTTGCCTTTGCCACGTTTCTGGTGTGTTGGTGCATTTGAAGAACTCCAAACTCTTTTTTTCTTCTAGTTTTCATCAAAGAACAATGATGCGTCTGCCTTACACAGTCGTGTCTCAGAACTAGAAATGGAAAATGAAGAACTGCAGTCAAAACTGCAATCCTTACATGAAATCAGAACTCAAAATGGTAAGAAGAGCTTTTTCTTTTCCAGATGAGTCAGAGCAACAAGCAGAAATGAACTTTCACTGGCATTTTCAAAGCACATCTTGTTTCATAAACAGATCCTGAGGTGACTTAAATCCTCTATGCTATTGTTCTGTTGCAGCTCAACTTTTCCTTCCCAAAATCCACCTGTATATAGTTCTTGTTGCATTTAGACTTGGGCAGAATGCGTGGAAGGTTTTGCAGGAAACAGAAGAGGCACTTTGTAAGAGGGGAAAATGAAACCAATCTTAGCTGGAAAATGTGCCCAAGTGTATACAATTAGCTGGAGCAGTGAGGGGCGGGGGAAGTAGAGTCATAGAATGGTTTAGGTTGGAAAGGACTTCAAAGCTCATCCAGTTCCAACCCCTTGCCATAGGCAGGGACACCTCCTACTAGAACAGGTCACTCAACGTATCCAGCCTGGTCTTCTTGAACACCTCTAGGGAGGAGCAGCCACAGCCTCCCTGGGCCACCTGTGCCAGTGTCTCACGACCCTCACTGTAAAGAACTTCTTACTAACATACAGTTTCAATCTCCCCTCTTCCAGTTTAAACCCATTGTCTTGTCATTAGAACACCTTATAAACAGTCCCTCCCCAGCCCTCCTGGAGCCCCCTTCAGATACTGGAAGGCCACACCAAGGTCTCCTCGAAGCCTCCTCATCTCCAAGCTGCAGAGCCCCAACTCTTGTAGCCCGTCCTCATAGCAGAGCTGCTGCAACCCTCTGAGCATCAAGCAGCTGTTGTCAGAACTACTGCCGTTTCTTTTGAGAGGATTTAAGAGAGGATGTTTGCTTAAAACCTCAGACAGTTTAAAGGAGAGCTCCAAGATACTTTTCTGTTTCTTCTTGTGTTATTTTCTGTGCCCTTGTGGCAGTTTGAGGGGTCTTGGGTCCCCTTTAAAGCCATGGGGATGGAGACCCATCTCAGGATATGGTAATATTGTTACTCTGTTCCATCTTCTGTCTTTCTGTAAATGGTAGAATTTTCAGTTCATCAGTCTGAATTGCTAGAGAGTTAAAGCACTCCTCAGTGTTTGATAATCAAGAAGTCAGTTACACGGGTAGATGGATGACCCAGTCTAGCAGAGGTCTTCTAAGTAAAATTGTCTGAATTTTCATTCTGAATCTTTCTTTTAAATTTTTATTGAACATCCTGTTGGTTTTGTGTCCTAACAACCCACATTTACTGTGTTTTTGTAGAAGAATTGCTGACTAAGCTGGAACTCTATGAAGAGCAGCAAAGGAAGTTGCAAGCTGATCTTGACCAAGTTACCAAGAGGGCAGCATCGCAGGTTAACTTTACAACTCTTCTGCAGGAGTTCCTGATTAACTCCAGCTGTGCTAATTAGACTTTGGCAGTGTTAGCTGGCTTTTGGAGGTGAAAATGAATTTAGTGGTAGATGGAGCTTTGAGTGCCAGCAGCTGTTCAGTTGGCTAGCAAGGTGATAGGTTTTGAGTTAGAATCATGGAACAACAGAATGGTTTGGGTTGGAAGGGACCTTAAAGGCCATCTACCACCAGCTGACCTTTGACTAGGCCAAGTTGCTCACGGCCTTGTCCAACCTGGCTTTGAAGACTAATTACTTAAAAAGATTGATTTCTACTTTGCCACATAACTTAAATTATATTTTCCCAAACAGGTTGCTATTTATGTAGTTACATTTCACACGGGTCATCCAAGTGTGGCAGTTATTTTCACTACAGTGTAGAAAGCTTTCAGAGGGAAATACCAGCTGTAAGCTTCACAAATGTGTGGATCCGAAGAGCAGAGTGAGAAGGGTCAGAAAACACCTCTGAAGGGCTTTGGATGGATTCACAGTGTGCATTAATCATGGTAGCTCTGTACAGCCCTAGCAAAGAGCCAGTTTGAAATGGTTAATTATATTTTGCTATGAAGAACTGGGATTTTTGATGGTCTTTATGAATGAAGTTTTAAAATAGTTTTTATTTTGATGGGAAGGCAGAAACCTTTTTATTCTGTTTACAGAAAATGTTAATAGAGATTTATAATCCCACATAAAGTAAGCTGGATACTGCTTTACTTTGAAACACAGCTGAGGTGAAAATGTGCAAAGATATTTTGATTTTCAAAGCCATTTTTTGTCTAGAAATAGTTTAGATTAGAAATGGAGCTGGCACCAGCATTTTCGATACTTGGAGAGGCTTCTTACATAACCTACAACTTCCACAGGCTGTTATTTATTCAGGGTGGTGAATTATAATGGGCTGTTGTCTGTGAATGTTTGCCAACTGAAAATGTAACCTACGTTTGCGGTGGGGTTGGCCAGTATGTTTTCACACCCAGTTTCTCTTGTCAGGCCAGTGAGTCAGGCAGTGTGGATGAATTGCAGAGTCAGCTCTTGGAGTGGCAAGAGAATGTACCAGAGTCAGAGGAGTCCCGTGATCAAGTCAGAGAAGAGAAATCTGCCATGGCCCTGAGAATGGCTCAGATTGAGGAGGAAAGAGAAGGTGAATTGTTTTCTTTATGGTGGATGATCCTCTACCTGATGTGTGACTGCCTTCCAAGTCTGAATTAACAGTACACCACCAGGACTGATTGCTGTAGCCATAAGATTTGTAGAACAAGTGAAATTGCTCAAACTTGCAATTTCTGCTTTTCCCCTGTGTCCTCGAACCTGTTTTTCGTGCCTTTTTTTGTTTTCATCATTTTTATGAGTAGATGTGCTTGTTATGTTTGCCATCTGAGCTGCTGCTGTGTCAGACTGCTTGGACATGGAAAGCTTATTGTCTGCAGAGCAGTGGTCAATGGGACAGAGTTCTCTGTTGAACTATGAAAGCCGCCTGCCTAGAGCAGCTGGTGAAGGTGTAGGGAGCTCTGCTGCTGGCTTGAATTTGATGAGTAAAGGTGGCACTTTAGTATTACGTAGCTCCAAGTTTCTCCTTCAGTAGAAGCTAATAAGAAGCCTTTCTTAAGCTGTTCGGTGATCTGAGTGTCACTTGTGTAGGTCAGCTGAGTAATACTGGCTGCCAATGGTTTCGAGCTAGTTAAAAATATGAACTTAGCTACGAAAAATACCTTTTCAAGTAATCTCAGCTTTTATAGTTTTCCAAAGTGCGAATAAAACACCTGCTGGGAAATTGAAGCAGCTTCTATTAGAAGTTCCAGAAATCTGGTTAAATTTGCTGCTTTTCCCCATGCCATCTCGACCTGTCACAGTTCTTGTGCTGTTAGTGAACTGCCTTGGGGGTTCACAGCACATTTCAACGTGCACAGCCTACTGTTGTTGTCAATCCAATTTGGTAATTCAGTCTTCTCCTTTTGATCAGCAATCAAATTACTGTTCACTTACCTAACCAGTTTGGTTATTTTTAATGTACATAACCAGTCTGGAAGTTCAGTGTGGAAGCACAGAGGTGTTTGAAGCATCACACCTCCTCTTTCTGAGCAGCTTGCACACATGATCCTGTGGGATTGGAGCAGCATAGTTGTTCTTTGTGAAAGCTACCTGTTGCCTCGTCTGTGCTAACACATATCGACATGAAATATGCATAGGAGTTGTTAAACTTCATCTGTGTCAGTCCATGTTTAATTTTGCCTTTTTTCTCCCCTTGGGATAAGCATGAACTTTCTGTTTCTTTTTTTCCTGCCGTTACCTGATGAGCACTCGGCGTCCCTTCCCCCTCCACTCCTACCCTACACTGTGATTTGGTCAGCCAGTGAGAACAGTTTCCCATCAGTTTTGTGCATGCAGGTTCCTGCAGAAATGGCAACTTGTAATGCACTGGTGCTGATTTCTTCTGCTCTTGCTTCCTTTGAGGAGATTGCCATCAGTGCCTTACAGGATTTGCCGTTTGTGGGTTTTAGCAGTATGTCTAACAAGTGCTGGTTTTCACCTGATTCTCTTTTTTTTTCCTGCCTTGCCTATTTCTTTTCTTAATTTGTATTAACCAAACCATCTCTTGTAATTTTCTTTTGTGGTAACAGCTGACTCCATATTTATATTTCTAGAGAAAAATTGCATGGCTTTACTGCAAGTGGTTGTGACTAAGAATCAATTTCACTTCAATAGTTTTAGGAGTTCAGTAGTATTAGGAATTCAGTAGTATTTTTTTAAAATCTTAAAATAGTTTGGATTGGAGGGGACCTTAAAGATCATCTGATTCCAACCCTGTGCTATGGGTGGGGACACTTTCCACTAGACCAGGTCGCTCAAGGCTTCATCCAGCCTGGCCTCAAACACTTCCAGGGATGAGGCGTCCACAACTTCACTGGAACAAGTTGCCCAGAGTCTAACCACCCTCATAGTAAAGAACTCCTTCCTGATGTCCCATCTGAATCCACACTGCCCATAAACTGCAGAACATTGCATACATTAATATGAGGCACCAATATTTTAAGCAGTGTGGACATCCACTACTCATTCCATCATAATCTGTGCCAGGTTGCCACCTGTGGTGATTGTTTCTCTTGGCTTGAATTAATGTGGAGCTGCAAAAGCATAGAGGGTGATCCTGTCAATAACATTTATAACTGGGCCTTGTTTCCTCTGCAGACCACTAAAGATGGTGATACTTCAGTGTGAGTAGTGACACAAGAAAATCCAGACACACAGTTAGTTAATTTCCATGCAGTGTGTATCTGCAGGAGGGTGTTCTGGAGAAGTTGTCACATTTTATGTTGGATAAAATTGCAAATGAAAAGCTCTCTGAGGTGCTGCGAAACGTTAGAAAATGGATTTACTTACTAACTGTTGTTAAAGCAATGCTGAATTTAACTGGAATTGTTTTAGCACTTCCCTGAGTGTTCCAAAATGATGTAAAGCTCAGTTTTAATACACTCGTTTTTCATGTGGCGACCAAAATGTCAATCTTTTTTCCATTGTCCAATAGGTAGAAGTCTAAATACTTTGGGTTCTGAAAGGACAGTGCACTCATTATTTCTTCTGATTGTACTGAGAGCCAAGTTGGATTTTCAAGAGAGTGGTTTGTTTTTTTCCTGTCCAAACTGGGGGTTGAGTTCTTACCTGGAACCTCCTTGACTCTCTTCACTGACTTTGGTGGAAGCTCTTGTGAGCAGAGGTTTAAGGCCTGTGATCAGTATTTGGCCTTTATTTGTACAGCTTTGAAGAAATATGTGTAGTGATAAAGCAAAGAGTAGAATCTGTGCTTGAAAATAGACAGAGGTGTGTCAGATGAATGCTGGTGCATGCCAGCAGCCAAAGTGTAGCTGAATGAGAAGTAAAATCCAATTTAGCAGCCCTGCTTCCAAAGGATCATTAATTATCACTTGTTATTTAACATTTTCCCTCTAATCTTCTTTAACAAAGTGCTAAATTTGTAATTTTGGAATATTACAGGGAGACCTTAAACCTACTAGGTGTTATAGAATGGTGCTCACGAAATCTGTGGTGTAAGCAATCCTTGGACAGGTGGAAGCTGAGTGCTCCCAGCAGGACTCCTCTAACAGTTTCCGGTGCTTACCTCCCAGATGCATCAGCATAAGTTCTCTGAATTTGGCATGCTGTGAGAACAGCTGTGGATTGATATGGCTAAACTGAAAGCTAAACTTGTAATTAATCTTTTGGTTAAAATATGGAGCCACCTGTACTTTCTTTTCTCTGGCTATTCTGTTCTGTCTGCTTTGCATGGGGCATCTCTTTGCTAACGTGTTTCCCCAGCCGTGTTTTGTCGTATCACAAAACAGATGGGAATGTCTTTAAGTGAGCAGTCAGATGTGTACCTGCGCTCCCAGACTCTGAGCTTAGTGTGTTTTATTTAGGAGCGTTCTGTACTTGTCCTAAAAAGAATGATGATACTAATCTCTGGCAAGATGGTTTGATGCCAGTTTGCAGTGTAACATGCTTGTGACTCGCTCAAATGGTCTGGCTGTGTAGTTCATACAGGAATGAAAGCTGAAAGGGATATGTGTTATTGTCACCAAACTGAATGTGATTGTTCAGATTCAAAACCAACCTTCATCAGACTAAGTATATTTTAACCTGGTGAATTGGAATGTGAAGTGATTTGGCATTCTGATTGGCTGGCCTTTTTCGGTAATACCAGCTTAGCCTCATCCTTTCCAATCTCCTGTGTGAAGTCTTCATTTAGAGCTGCTGAAGAAGTAAAGTTCAGCTTGCTGCTTCTGAGGGTGAGACATGCAGACTTGAGTCTCGTGTTCTACATTGGAGGGCAGTCACCAGGTGAACGCAGTGAACTGCTGCTTCGATTTTGTTTCTGTCAGTCATTCATAGGGACTTGGCCTATCCCTGTCTCTTCTTGTATGGTAGTGTCTGATACAAATGTAATTGCTTTCCTGTGGCACAAAACTGATTGAGGATGACTGGTTCTTTCCTGGCTGCTCTGATCCAGCCATAGTCTCAGGGCAACAGGAGCTGGAGGAGGAACTGGCCACAGTTCATGGAATGGGCAGGCTGCCGCAGGCAAGAGGAAAGAGCAATCAGAGCAACAGGAAGCTTCAGGTGGGTCAAGAGATAAGAATTTCTTTTTCTCCCTGCCATAATGGAAGTGCTGTCATGTGTGTGATACTTTACACTTAGAAATGCAAGAGGCTGAAGAGTAGTTGTGCAACTGAAAACTGGGAACTTTAAACTGGGAATTCAGTGTCTATGTAAGTAGCCAGAAGTTGAACGTGCAATGGCGTCACATCTCTGTTCCTTAAGCAATGAGTCTATTTCATTTCCCTATGACAAGTATTGAGCTTCTCTCTGAAGCAATTCACGTGCTTGAAGTTATGTGCTGCTTAAAGTGGTATGGCCATTTTTGCTTTAGATACAATCATTCCAAATCCCTTTGCTGGAGGCTCCTGAATAAGGAGTTGAGTAGTGTCAGACCATTTAGGGACACTTCTAGGTAGGTGGTGCTGCTGTTGTAGGAAGAGTGAGTATTTCATTGTCACAACAACATACCATTGGGAAGAGTAGATCTGGATTTCATCAATGCTTTGTACTTTACCCTGTCCACTGGAGAAATCAGGGGAGCAGTTAAGGTATTCAAACATGGCTGTCTGCTGGCCTTTCAGGTGCCCAAGGGTGTTCTCAAAGGCCTGGCAGATACCATAGAAAACCTGTGGGAGACTTGGGAGCTGGAGCAGGTGACTCTGGTCTTGACAAAGTTCAGGACTTTTAATTGCAACTACACTTTTAATAACAGAATGTATATTTTATCCTTTCTTCTTTAAACTTCATTTTCCTGGTTTTTACACAGGAAGAGTACAGCTTTGATGGGAAGCAATGCTTTCAAGAACTGAACGTCACCTTGGATAGCGCTGATCCAGCTGAAGGAGAAAATATGGGAGGTTGGTGGCCAGAGTACCCTTCACCTAATGCAGGTGTGATAGCGACTAGCCAGTTTATGAAAGCATGCACAGCATCTGTATTCTGTGTCTATTTTTGTTTTCAAATTCAACTAACAACCCATTTGTGGAGTATCTGATATGCGTGGTAGTTGTTTTGGCTTGCGTTTCCGTGGCATTTGGAGCATGTGCGTGCTGCATGAACTGCCTAGAGCTGCTGCAGAGGCAGAGCCACCAGTGTCACCGAGCACTGCAGCTGGCTGGGCTTTGGTGCACATGGAGCATCCTATGTGGCAGCATCATGTGGGGTGAAGTTAGAGCCACCAGTGTCACCGAGCACTGCAGCTGGCTGGGCTTTGGTGCACATGGAGCATCCTATGTGGCAGCATCATGTTGTGTTGAAGTTAGGAGTCTCGTTCCTGTGAACGTTTCCAGTCTGTAGAACAGTTCTGTTGCCAACCACATTTTCATTTCACTGATGTATGCTTCTAATCTACAAACCAAATGCTGATTTTTATTTTTTTTCCACTTTTTGTTTCAATGCAAATGCTTTTCTCTGTGTGATAAAGGCTGGAATAGACTCGCTGCAGGTTTTGATACAAGCCAGTTTGTTTGTTAATAATTGCTGAAGATCTGATCCTACGAGTACATGATCAGCTTGCGATTGAAGTTCTGTGAGCCACACTATTGACTGGGCTGCAACAATGTTTAGAATATTTCTGCCAGGTTCTCTGAGTACTTGAGATACGAAATTTCCTTTTGACTTTTCAGCACTTAAGTTGAAACATTATTGCCACCTAATTTTGGGACATGCAGGGCCTCTGGTATTTCCTGTGGCAATGGCTGAGCTCTGGTTGAGAATCATGAATAAAAAGCTGGAACCATTTCTAGACTTCAGGAATTGTAGTAGAACTCCCTTCTTTGACCTGAACAGGCTTGCGGAGCGTGGTTGAAGAGTTGGAATTGGAAAGAAATCAACTACAGGAACAAATTCTTTGTCTGGAAGAGCGTTGCCAGGATTTGGAAGATAGGTTGCAGCTTCAAGGTAGAATGGAGGCTCTTCAGGTGAGTGTCTGGAGTTGTGTAAAACCTGATGGTGCAAGAGAATCATTTTATTCTCTGTTTATCTTCTTATAATCATAGTCTACATTAAGACAAAAAGATCAATTTGCAGCCAGCAAAAATGTCTGAAGCTTGCTTTGTGCTTCATCACTCTGCTGGCAGTGTGTACAGATGCTGTTTTACAGTCTGAAGTTGAAGCCTGTCACTTGTGTTCAGCATATGCAGAAACTTGTTTGAAAATAGCTGTGTTGTTTGTTTTAAAAACACTGTAAAAGACAGCAGGGTTTTTCAGTATTCCTTGTGGGGAGCCTTTGTCAGAAGCTGCAGGTTTAGATTTTGTTCCTACTGGTATAAATCTTCCTCCTCTGGCATACCCCAAGTTTCTTTTCTATATAAGTGTGTGTGTTACTGTATATGCTGTGTATATTAGCCAGGATGGCATGTCTAGAGTGAATATATAATGTACATAATGCAATAGCTTTTATGTACATACACATTTATGGAAGAGCAGCTCTAACACTTCTATATGCAGTCCATTCCCCAGATACTAACTTACTGTGCGTTTGTATGGCGGGGTTTATGCAGTGAAGGCGCCAAAAGGAACAGTAACCATAAAGCTACCTGCCTGCCAAGTTTCTGCGTTTGGTGATTTGTTAACCTTATATTCACTGTATGACTCCAGGCACCCCTTCCTCCAGCTCTTTGGAGCTTTGCTTGTTTCTTGTCTTCTTTATCTATAAGGCTGTATTTGTTTACAAAAGCAGGAATGGTTTTAAGCTGTAAGGCAGCCTCGTATTAATTGTCACTTGAGACCTTTGTAACAAAGCCTTTCAATGCAGGTAACGTGTGATATAGATGAAGAAGGGCAGCTGTTGAGGGCAGCACAGGTGTGTTCTGCCTCCTCCACAATGGTAGCTCGTTTTCTTTGGAGGTGACGAGTTTGCCATGTTTGCCCTGTTTGCTGTTGGTTCTGGATCTGTGCTCTGCTTTGGGTTTTGGTTGCTGTTGGCAGATTTTTATTTTTGTGGTTTTGAATTGGTGCAGTGGGTCTGGCTGTAGAGTAGGAGATGTGTACTGTGCTTTTAAAAGCAACAAAGCTGTGTGAATGAAGCTTGCTTCCTTTTCGCTTTTCCCCACATTCCCATTTTTTGTGCATTCCTTCAACTTGGAAAAATAGGCAAAAAAATCCTGCCAGTTTGGTACTGTCTTCAAACCAAGAAGAAAAGTAATTTTTCAAAGCAGTAGCTTCTCCTTTAAAGATAAGTAAGCTGCCTTAACACAGTGGGAGTGTGTGTGGTGTGCTGGGTGTACAGCACTCATCCTTGAGTTCATGCTGACACAGTGTTGCTGAAGGAGCTGTTTCTGTAAGGTGGGTGGCATCTGTCTGAACTAATATCACATCTGAGCTTGTGGTACGAGCGGCGTATCTTTGCACTGCTACCTGCTCAAGTGCTACAACCCTCTCTTACTACTGCGTAGTATGTGACTCTCTGGGAGAGTCAGATTTTCCTGACTCCGGGTAGCTGCTGGGTGTGGTAATGCTGCTCGTGGTTCTCTTGCAGAATGAGAATGACCGCTTGCAAGCTCAGCTCACCCAGTTCCGCAGCCAGCAAGTGCGAGATGTGGAAAAGCATCAGATTCTAATCTCTGGCTTGAACGAGCAGCTTAAAGGGTAAAATAGAGATTCTTGACAATTTGATATAGGACTTCTCTGCTTTAAGCCTAAACTTCTAATGAAGCGCATTATCTCTTAAACCACTTGGACAAACATTGCTTGATTCCTGCTTCTGTTTGCAGCAGTCTTATTTTTGCACCTGGAAGGCTAGAGGAAAAGCATAAAAATAAGTATTCTTTTATGAGAATAGGCAGAGGCTTGTAAGTCTGGAAAGTTAAAGCAGGCCTTGTTTTCAAAATGCTTAAATACCTGTTTTGTTCTTAGGTTAAGTGACAGAAATAGCTTCCTTGAAAATTCACTTGGAGAAAAAGAACAAAAACTGTTGAGCACAACAGAAAAACTGGGACAAATCGAAACATTGAAGAAACTGCTTCAAGAGAAGGATCTTCTGAACAAAGAGCTTGGGGAAAAGTTTGTGCATACTGAGCAAAAAGTAAGTTATAGTTCAGTAGTACTTAGTTTATTGCAGCTGGTGAGCATTAGCTATTGCTTTCTGTTCCTAGGACCAGTCTTGCTGATTTCACTGTCTAAAGGGCTTTGTTCACTTCCTGTAGTTGCTTTGCTTCAAGTTGGATGTAAGGATTTCTTAGACCCAACACAGAGCTTTGCATGGATGTATTTGTTTTATTGTTATCCTCATTTATTAATTTCAAAGTAGAAACTCCACTGTTGTGTGAACTCCAGTATTGCAACCCTAACAGCACAATTCTAATCTAATTCTCTATATTTGTTTCATGTTGACTTCCATTTTTAACACTAAGCTGAATGAAGCCTCAAAGAAGTGCAGTGTGCTTGAAGTGGAGAACACCGAGCAGAAAACAGTCATCAGTGACCTAACAGAAAAAGTTGCTACGCTGAAGGAAAAGGTAACTCATTACAATAAGGAGGAGAAATATTATGTTCTTTTGATGTGGCCTATTTAAATATCAGCAAGGTTACAGCATTGGCAGCTTAATTTCATACACTAAACTTCCTGTGTGTGGGAAGCATCTAAAGAATAACAAGGTCACCTTGCAGCTGTAGAGCGGGGTACAGTTTGATTTGGATGCTTGTTCTATACATGGAGTGTAAATTCTACTCTCTCTCTGACATATGTTTGAAGTATTCTCATAACATTATTTTTTTTGATGTTTAGACTTTGAAACAAGATGGTGTGGTGGAGTCCATGCAGCTGGATCTGGACCAGACAACTGAAGAGCTTGACAAATTGAATACAAGCCACTTGGAGGAAAGATCTCAACTTATTCATGATCTCCAGAAATGTGAAAGAGAAATTGATATTCTTAAAGAGGCACTGGCAGAAAAGGACAGAGAGATGTCTGCCCTGTCTTTGAGTATGACAGAATATTCTGAGCAGGTTATCATCCTGAAGCAGCAAGTGCAATGCAAAGAGGAAGAAATCCGAGGAATGGAACAGGCTTTATCAAAGGCTGAAAGGGAAACTCATTTACTGAAAGAAGTGCAAACAGCTGATGTAAGAGATGCAAGTGTGAAGCTATCTGTCCTTTCTGAGCAGAGTAACGCAATGAGATTAGAGCTGGAGAGAGTTAGAGTTGAGAATGAAGCTAAAACCAGAGAAAACGAGGAATTATTAAAACAAAGCAGTGAGAACAGCATCACAATTAAGGATCTCCGTGCTGAAATCAAGGCCAGCAGTGCTGCATACCGTAACAAACTTGCAGAGAGTGAGTCACAAATTACTTTGTTGAAAGAACAAATTAGTAAATCCTCTGAAAAGCTACAAGAAATGGAGGATAAACAAAGGAAAGAAACTGAGTATTTGAAATCTCAGCTCGAGGAAAACAATACTTTAGAAGAAAAATGGAACAATATGCTTAAAGAGAAAGAGAGCGAAGCACAGATACTTGAAAATGAGTTAAAATCAATTAAGGATTCATACAACAAACTGGTTTTGGAAAACACTAAAAGAGAGGTGGAGTTGGCAGAGTTATCTGGGAAGCTTAAAGAGCATACTGAGCTCCAGCAAACGACTGAAAAAGAACTACAAGAGAAACAAGAGTTCATTATTTCATTAGAGCAGAAGCTCGGGCATTTGGAGAAGGAAAATAAAGAGACTGAACTTAAATTAACTGGGGAGCTGAAAGCCAAAGAGGCATGTTGCAAAGAACTTAATAACCAATTAAATGAAGTTCATAAGCAAATTAACAGGATGGAAATGGAGGCACGGGAGAAAGACTTGACTAATAGACAATTGCAGGCAGATCTGGAGGGGAAAGAAGAAAGATTGGCAGAGCAAATACAAGCAAATGAACATCTGGGGAAAAAAATAGATATGGTGGAAAAAGAGAAGGAACAGCTAATGAGCAAAATGGAGAATTTGTCCAAACTCCTGGATGCAAAAGAGTGTGAATTGCTAAAGCAAATCCAGGCTGCGGCAGAAATAGAGAACAAGTTATCTGTTAGCACTGCTGAGTATCAGAAAACTCTTTCAGTACTGCATTGTGATAAAAACACTCTGGCGAAAGAGATTGAACAACTTTCAGTACTTGCCCAGCAAAAAGAAAAGTCAGTTGCAGAGCAGCTGCAGGAGAAAACAAAAGAGTGTGATGCGCTGGCTGATCAGTTGCTGGAAAGTAAGGAACAGACACAGCAGTTGCATGAACAAATGCAATCGCTTGTCATTCAGCTGAAGGATGCTAGGGACAAAGAAATAAAGAAAGAAGAAATGTTAAATAATAAACTATCTGAATGCAGTAATCTAGTCCAAGAACTCAGCAACAATAAGGCAAAGAATTTACTACTGCAGGAACAAATTCAAAGTGTAACTTTGGATTTTGAAACTGCAAACAGGTCTCTAGAACAGAAAATCCTTCAGAATGATTCATTGCATAAGGAACTTGAAGGGGCTAAGCTTTGTATTGTAGAGATGCAGGACGAAATAAAAAATCTTAAAGGTGAAAAATTAAAATTATCTCAGTTGTTAGAGGAGAGAGACCTGACTCTCAAAAGTCAAGGTTCAGAACTTGAGAAGTTTCACAGGCAAGCTTCTGAAAAAATGGAAGAAAATGCAGTGTTGAATAATCAACTGCAGCTATTAACCAAAGAAGTGGATGTGCTTAAGCTTGAAAAGGAGAACTACTCAAGCTTACTGAGCGAGAAGTCACGTGAATGCGAAGTTCTCCAGTCACAGCTGGTGCAGCAGCAGTCTGAGGTTACTTCAGCAAGGCAACAGGCACATACAGCAGCTCTTGTGAATGAAAAATTGAAAGCAGACATCGAAACGGTTAATGTTACGATGATGCAAAAGTCAGAGGAAGTAGCTGCTTTAACTTCACACTTGTCCCAACAAAGTCATAGTATTCTAGCCCTGAAGGAACAAGTTGATGGCCTGTTGCTTGAAAAAGAAGTCTTAAAAATTGGCTTGGAAGAAAAAGGAACCCTTCTTTTTGAAAAGGAGGCCTTGATTGAGCAGATGAAAGATAGTAAAATAGCAGGAGAGGCACAGTATATGCAAATAATTTCAGACCTGAAAAACCAAATACAAGCCCTAGGTTCTGAAAAGAGCCAGCTTAGACAAGCAATGCAGGAAAAAGAAAACGAATTTAAGAAGCAAGCCCAAGAATTAAAGGTATTGAAAGATAAATCTGAAGAGTCTGTCGTACTTAGGGTTCAACTGTCTGAGAATATGGAGGTTATTTCTGACCTCCAGCATCAGCTTAAAAACGTGAAAGAAATGTCCTCCCAGTTGAATGATTCAGTTGCACAGAAGGATGAATTGCTAAAACAAAAGGTAGATGAATACATCAGTTTAAAAGCACATCTTTCTGAGGTACAGGACTCTTCTGCTTTGCAGGAGAACCAGGTAAAGCTTTTAGCCTCTGAATTGGAACAGTTGAAAGTGCTTGTTTCAGAAAAAGAATTAACCATCAGCAATATTTCACTATTCAGTGAGAATTTAAAGATGCAGCTTCAAGAGAAAGGGCAAGAATGTGAGGTCTTAAAGAAACAGGTGGTAGAGCTGGAGGAAGGGAGAGTGAATTTACAGAAGGAAATACAACATCAGAAGAACGTCTTCGTTGAGAAGGACCAGTCCTTAGCAGAAAAGGAATCATCTCTTATGGAAAATAAAAGTCTCCTTGAAACTCTGAAGGAGAAAGAAAGGAAGGATGAAGAGAAGACAAATTTAATTTCTCATTTCCAAGGGCAGATAGATGAACTAACACGAGAACTACAGAAGTCTAAGGAACTAGTTCATGAGAAAGAAAATGCATTTGTATCTCTTCAGGAGAAAGTTGAAGCTGAGTATGGACTAAGAACTGAGATGAATGCAGCTCTTGGGAAAAAAGAAGAACTTATTGCTGGCTTGCTGAAGTCTTTAAAGGAGAAAGACATCAGTCTGCAACTGGCAGATAGCAATGTTCATGATCTCTCCAGTGAGATCGAGGTGCTCAGAGGAAAAATAGAGAAAAGTGATACAGCCATGAAAAGCCTTACTAAAGAATTTCAGGAAAAGAGTGAGAAGCTTGATGCTAATCAGAAGAAAATGGATTCCTTGTCTGTGGAACTTGACTCTCTTAAAAGTGAACACCAAAAAGCACTAGACCAAATAAGAACATGGGAACAAGAGGCACAGCAGAAAGAAATGGCTGTGGAGGCTCTGCGTGTGAAGTGCACGGAGCAGGCAGACAGCATGGCGTGTTTGGCATCGGAGCTGGACAGCATGCGTTCCAAGTCATCTCAGGACTGCCAAGACAATATGCTTCTGATAGGCAGGCTGCAGTGCCAGGTGGAGGCTTTAGAGAAAGAAAAAAATCTGTTACAGGAAGATGCTGATAAACTGATGTCTGAAAACACACAACTTACTGCGTCCCAAAACGAGTTGCAAAAGAAAGTGGAGGAGCTCCAAGAAATCAATGAAAAGCTAGAGACCAGTGAGAATTATTCAAGAATGCAGATAGATGCTGTCAGACTGCAGATGAAGACTGAAAATGAGAAGTTACAGATGCAGGTTAGTGCAAAGGGTGAGGAACTTGCTAAATTAGAACTTAAGTATGAAACTCTAGAACAGAGTCTACTTGAGTCAGAAAACAGATGGGTGACAGAGCTTGATAGGGCAGCTTTACAAAACAGTAGTCTTAGTGAGCAATTGAGCAGCTTAGAAAATGAGATGAAATCAAAGGATAGCAAAATGCAGTCTTTGCAGCAAGAGCTGGATCTTATAAAAGAGAAATTAACTCAAAGCTTATCTCCATTACTTAGCAGTAGGCTTTTATGTAATGAAGAGAAGTTACAGACTTCAGCCCCTGAACTACACCTAACTGATACTAAAATTCAGCTGGAAAAATTCTGCACTCTGGTGACCACTGTTTTGAGTAAAGAAACAGAAGGGGAGCAATGGCAATTGATGCTTGTAGAAAAGCAGAAAGAAATAGACACCATGAAAGATGAATTAAAAAGTATGCAGTCACTTGAGAAGCAGAAGGAGCTGCTGCAGAATGATATTGAACAGATGAGGGGCAAGCACAAGTCTGAAATTGAATGTTTGTCAGCAGAAATGGCCACAGTCAAGGAAACACTACGAAACCAGCAGTCTCTCTGGCAAGAAAGGGAGAAGTCTCTTGCAGAAAGAAATAAACAGGTTGAGTTTCTTCAAGGCAAGATAAATAAATCAGAAGAAATAGTAAGAACCAGTCAAGAAAAACTGCACCTCGAAAGTGAAAAAATAGCAAGTCTCCTTGAAGAAGTGAAGAAAAAAGATCAACTCATCCAAAATTTAACCTCCCAGGTAAATCAGCAGAAGAATTTGATTTCTGGTCTAAGCCAGCAACTGAAAGAAAAGGACTGCTCTGTTACCCAGATCATGGAGTCTTTGTCTAATGAAATGCTGAAGTTTTCTCAAGAGAGAAATACATTAAGTACCAAACTGCAAGACCTGGAAGCTGTCCATAACAGTTCTCTAGGAGACTTGAACAAAGCATGGCAGGAGCTTGAGGACTGCAGGAAAGAACTGGAGCAGAGTCAGGTTACATTGAGCAGTAGAGAAGCTGCACTTCAAGAGCTGATGAATGAAAAAGAGGAGGTGCAGTTTAATCTTGAGAAAATGGGTAAAGAGAAAGACAATCTGAAGAAGAAACTTCAAGCAGCATTGATAGTAAGAAGAGATCTAATGCAAAAAATTGGAAAATTAGAGAAGTGTGGGCAAGAAGAAATAGAAAAAGAGCAAAGGAAGGCAGAGGAGCTGTTGAAGAAAGTGAATGAGCTAACAGAGAAGCTGAAGCTAGTTGAAGTACAGAATGAAGATTTTGAGTCTCATCTTGGAACATTGAAGCAACAACTTGTAGAAAAAGATGAAAAAATAAGCGATTTGACTGCAACTTTGTCTACTAAAGCCTTTTCCTTAGAACAACTTCAGGATGATGTTGCAGAACTAAATGATGTTGTTGCTGAAAACCAAAAGGTGCATGAGCAGAACCTGAAATCTTTGGAGGAAAAGGACCGCATGCTGGCTCATATGCAGTCTGTGCTGGAGGAAAAAACAAGTGCATATGAAGAGGAACGTTCTCAGCTGCTCTTAGCTCTTGAAAATGTGAAGTTTGAAGTTAAGAAAAAGGAAGAACTGTTAAAAAATGCTAGTTCAGAAGAGCCCGATTCAAGTGCTGAGGATAGGAAGAAGTGCCTGGACCCCAACAATGACACTAATGTCACATATGTATCAAAGCAAGAAAAAGAAAGGAATTTGGAATTGGGCAAAGCAAGGAGCAAGGTTGAGGTTGTATCCTTAAAAGAGTCAGGAAACACGATCAATTCAGAGGCAAGTAAAGACACTGAGTTAAAAGAACTAAAAAGCCTTTATGCACAACTTCAGGAGGAAAGAGAAATGTGCAGGAAAGAACTGAGAGAAATATCAATTGAATTTGGTGATGAAAGAGAAGAAAGGGTCAACTTAAACCCTTTGAGACAGCAGGAGCAGTACCAGGAGCAATATAAGGGCAGCTTCCTTGAGGACATTAAGTGGCTACAGAAAAAGTTGAGAGCTTATGAGGCTGAAACTGCAGACATTAGGACAGCGCTTGAACATGTGAATGGTGAGAAAGAAGCACTTATTAAGCAAAGGGAAGAGGATTGCAGGATGAGCCAGGAGCAGCTGCAGAGATTGAGAACTGAAGCTGAGAAGCAGGTTGCCGAAAAGAGTGAGGAAATAGAAACATTGCGTAGTTCACTTACGGATTTCAAAGATAAACTCCATCTGGAGCAGGAATTACTAAATGAAGCTCTGAAGAGGGGAGAAGAAGAGGCCCACCATTACAAAACAGCATTTGAAGAAGAGAGGAATGAAAAAGAGAAACTTGTCAGTTGTTTGAAAAAGTCCAATTTGGAGCTAATTAACATGAAAAAGGAGGTTAAACATTTCAGTGAAGAAAACAAAATGCTGCTGACAGAGCTGTGTCTGCTCCGTGAGAATGCTGAGGTGAGACCTGTGGGGTCATGCAAGGAGGAAGCAGATGCTGCTGAGAATGAACTGGGAGAGTTTTGTTTGGAAAGTAATTCCCGTGAAGGAAAGCTGCAAGGTAAAGGCTCCCATTTTCAATTGTTAGAGACTGGTCACTCCAGGAAAGCTGAACTGAGAGAAGCAACAGAGTGTGAAATCCAGAAAGAAACGCAAATGGTGGAAGAGCCGCAGGCAAAGCCTGCAAAGGGAGGTGATGCTAAAGCAGGAGAGCAGAGAACTGCAGCGGAGGAGAAGCCCAGAGAGCACCTTCAGAGGAAACTGCAGGCGGCTTTAATATCACGTAGAGAAGCCCTGAGAGAAAATAAGTGTCTGAAGGACCAGATTGATAAGCTGCTTTTGGAAAGACAAGAACTGGTGAGCAGGACAGATATGCTGGAACGTTTGTTGGAGCTTGGTAAAGAAGGCCATGGTTCAAGCACTGCTCCTCCGCTGTCCGAAGAGGAGAGCCTTGTTTCTGAAAATGCTAGACTGTTGACTGAGAATGAAAACCTCACTGCGGCCTGTGAAAGCCTTAAATCCACCATGGAGACTATAGTTCAGGAAAAAGAGGCCTTTTCTTTCCAACTGAACACCTTAAAAGATTCTCAGACAGTTGAATTAACAGGATGGAAGGCTAAACATAGCGAATTAAAGCAGGAGTATGAGTCGCTTCTTCAGGCCTATGAGAATATCAGTAGTAAAATAGCAGATATGAGGCAAGTTATTGACTTCAGTAGAAAAGAGAAGCAAAAGGCTATTCAAAGACTGAGAGAAGGAGAATCCGAGAAGGAGGCTCTTGAGAAGCATTTACAAAGACTGATTGATGAAAATGAGGCTATTAAGAATCAACTGAAGCAGCTCAGTGAATCCAAGAAAACGGAAGTCGGTGAATTGCAAAGTAAGACAGAAAGGCAGATACGTGAGCAAGAGGCAAAGGCGCAAGAGCACCAGGATCGTCTGCATGACCTCACTGAACAGAACCATCAGCTGGTGGAGGAAAATGAGCAGCTGAAACAAAGGTCTGAAAATTTAAAGCACGCATTAGAGAAAATTCAAGATGAAAATGATATCCTTCATAATAACATCACTGTAACTAAAGCAGCTCTGGGAGAGCTCCAAGTTCAGATGGAAGTGTACCAAGACGATATGCAGTCTAAAATCAGTAATGCTTTATGCGAGAACAAATCGCTGTTAAAGGACATTAATGTGTTAAAGGATAAACTCTCAGATAAAGAACAAGATGTGCTTGTCCTGGAACAGGAAAGAAAATTGATTTCGGAAAATGCTAAAGAAACTGAAAAATCTTTGGACCATAAAAATCGTTGCCTGACAAAGCTGGACATGGAATGTAAAAGTCTTACACAGGAGATTATTAGTCTAAACGAAAAAGTTAAGATTTTAGAGGATGATAAAGGTCTGCTGCAGGAAGAATTAGAAAACGTGCAGGAAAGTTCTTACAAAGTAAAGAATGAGAGAGAGTTTCTTGAGACAGAATTGCTTAATCATGTTAAAAAAGTCGATCACCTTACCGACAGGATGAAATCGGCACAGGCACAGAATAGCTTGCTGAGACAGCAGCTTGAAGAGGTACAGGCGGAAAAATGTCACGTGATGAGAGAAAAAGAAGAACAGCAGCTACACCTAGTCAGGGTGTTGGAGGAGAAGGTGAAAAGTGCTCAGAGGGATAACAATGGGAGCAAAAGCAAAACGAAGGAATTGCAAGAACTCTTAAAGGAGAAGCAGCAGGAGATCAGCCATCTGCAGAAGGATTCTATAAAGTTCCAAGAGCTGATTCTAGATTTGGAAAAATCTGTGAAACTCTCGCAGTCAAAAAGTGAAAAGTTTGAAAAGGACTTAAGTAATATGTCAGAAAAGCTGGCAAAGTCCAATGAAGAAATACGTCAGCTCCAGGAAAAGCTTTCTTTGCAGATGAACTTGTTGGATCAGTCAAAGAAGGAAGTGGGCAGGCTTACAGATGAGAATCGAAGCTGGAGGAAAGAGCTTAAGAAGAAGGAAGATGAACTACAAACTCAAAAGGGCGAATATGGGAGAGAATTGGAATTTAATCTTCAGCAACTAAAATTGCTTCACAAGAGAGAGTTTTTGAACCTGGAGGAAAGACATGGTGCCCTTGAGAGAGAAAAAGATAGGGCAATAAGTGAGATCCGTGGTTTGCGAGAGGAGGTCAGCTTGAAGGACTCTCAAAACAAACAACTTCAGGCAGATCTGAATGCGGCTTTGGCACGGTTAGCTGCTTTCACCAAGTGTATGTCCTTGCTGCAGCACGACCGGGACAGGGCCCTCGCAGAAATGCAGACCTGGGAAATGCAGTTCAAGGAGGCCATCCAGAGCAAAGAGAAACAGATCGAAGAGGGGAATAAAAGAATATTGTCTTTACAAGATGAACTGAAAGACAAAATTGCTCAGATTCAAGAACTGACTATCAAATGCTCTGTGGTGGAGGAAACAAAGGATGAGCTGTATTTGAGCCAGAAATCTGTTAATAGACAGCGCTATGAAGAGCTCTGCAGAATAAAGGAAGAAAACAAGTTTTTGTTCAACAGGCAGCAAGAACTGGAGAGTGTTCTTCAGTCCAAAGAAGCAGCTTTGCAAGCACTCCTTAAAGAAAATAGTTCTCTTAATCATCTCATAGAGAATAGTAAAAGTACAGGGAGAGAGATAAAAGCTCTGGAAAGTAATTTTACCCAACAGGAACAAGAACTGCAGCAGCTTCTATCTGAGAAGGAAAAAATGAGTGCTGAATTGCAAAAGCAGGTTACCATTTCTGAGCAAATGAAGGTCATGCTAAATAATAAAGACAAAGAAATTTCCTTGCTCATTTCTTCAAAAGGTGATAGCATTTCTGATTATCTGAATCAGATTCAGACTCAACACACAAGCCAAATCCAAGAGTATGTACTGCAGTTGAGGTCTCTGCAGACAGAGAGACAACAATCTGTGGAGTCCTGTCAAAGGATGGAAAGCGAATTGAGAAGCCTCCAGAGGAAAGCAGACAAAGCAGGTGAAGAGAAGGCTGCAATTGCCAGCGAAATAGATGCCTTTAAAAGATCAATGTCATCTCTGCAGAACGATCGGGATCATCTTTTGTCTAAGTACAAGGAGCTGGAGCAGCTTCACCGAGACGTTTTAAATCAGAGGGACAGTCTGCTGGTTGGCAATGCGAGCGAGAACAGTGCTCTGAAACAGGAGCGGAGGGTGCTCCTCAATCAGATAGATGATCTTCATTCTCAAAATGCAATGCTGAGTGCACAGCTGATAAAGTATAGGGAAGACCTTAACCAAGTTCTATTTCTGAAAGACCATCAGCTGAAAGACCTACTTAAGCAGAAATTGGATTGTATTAAAAGCCTTGAACAAGAGAAACGTGATCTTCAGAAACAAGTAAAAGAAATTCAGCTTTCCAGTGAGGTGCAAAAGGATACTGCTCTGTCTTTGGAACAGGAGAATAAAAAGTTGGTGTCTAAATTAAATGATCTAGAATCTTTAATTGCATCATTAAACAAAGAGAAACTGATTTCTGAATCAGGAGAGAAACTGCTCACTCATCGTAGTGTTCAGAAGAAAGAGTGGCTGTCAAATGGGCAGTATGGAGAAAACCTTCAGAACAAGGTTCGAGGAGTCCAGAAATCGAGAGACACAAGTGCTGGGGATACAGATGAAGGGTACAGCAAGACTCTTTGGGCTCTTGAACACGGAGATGAACTTGATGCTTTTGCAGAAAAAACAATATTGGAAGTTCAGTCTCAAAACAGTGAGCTGAGGTCCCAAAACGAGGCCTTTGGGAAAGCAATGACTGCTCTACAAAATGACAGGGACAGGATAATAGAGGACTTCAAAGAACTTCAGGGCAGATACACATCTGAACTTAAGACTGAAAAAAAGAAAGGAGATGAACTCGAAGCTAAGCTGGATGGTTTTAAATTGCATCTTATCAGTGTGCTGAAGGAAAATTCTCTTCTGAATCAGGCTCTTTTTGATGCTGCAGAGAAGGTTACACTTGACCAGATTGCTGAGGAGATTGAAAAGCTCTGTAGGACATTAGTCAGCCGAGGGATGGAGGTTAGCAGGCTCTCATCTGAGTGTGGGAATTATGTTCGCCAGATGGAAGCGTTTTCCAAGGCTATGGCCAGTCTTCAGGATGACCGAGACAAACTGCTGCAGGAGCTGAGCAATCAGAAGGTAACTTCTGAAACAATGCAGGGCACAGCTTCATTTTCCATTGCTGCCAGCAGCAGTGAAGCATGTTCTTCTGAAAGTCATCTGGATCCGCCTCAGGCGGCAGGGGCAGGGTGGGGAGTGGTCCTCAGCTCACCACTCGGTGGCTTTTGCAGAGAATGCTTAGAGACTTCGTGGAGTCTGAGTTTTAACTTTGTGAATGCCATGAGTGCTAAGAAAACATGGGGTGAGTTACAGCTGTGGGAGGTGAGGCAATTGTCCTGTTAGACAGCATCAAACAAGGAGCAAACCTGACTCTGCACTAAGAAAACTGCAGCCATGTTGTTGTCATTCTGGTTCACTAATCATGTTTATTAATCGTAGGCTAAAGAAGGAGCCAGTCATGCAGCTGTTGAAATATCACAGCTGAAGACCAAGGTTGATGATTTGGAGAAGGTGTTGCATCAGACAAAAGCCTTCCAAGCAGAAACAGAGAGAGAGATTGCATCATACCAGAATGAGCTTGCTGGATTAAGGTATAAATGCTCACCTTAAACAGTGCACGTGGCTCCGGTTTAAACTCTGCAGCCACTTCACAGCCCAATGGAAAACTGATGCAAACCCTGAAGTACATAAAATTTAGCAGGGTATAGGGTAAGAGCGCTGCTGTAACATGCAGATCACCTTCCACGGGGCTGTCTTTGCAGTTATTCTTGGATCGTTTGCTGTCAGCCTCTTGGTTTAGGTAAAGTTTCAGACAGTCTCATTTGAATGTCTCCTGTTTGTGGGTGACTTGGACCTGCGGAACTGCAGTTGAAGGGTCTTGTTTTCGGTGCTGGATGTCCTGTGCTCAGGGATGCTTCATATGGCTGAACATTCCCCTCCTAAATCGCTGTTTAAAAAAGTTTCTGAGGTGTGCCTTCATGGGCCCAGCTTGTGGTGAAAAGGATTCAGTTTCCATTTGAGCACTTTTTATGTAGATCCAGGAGTCCAGCACTGCTCAATCTTGTGTCATCTGTGGTGAATGAATAATGTCACATCATGGGCCTGTATCTGTGAATGCCTCCTAAATTCTGCCTCACAGTAGAGGGTGTTAAGTAGCATTCAGTGAAGCTACAGCAAGATATGGTCATCTTAGACCAAGCTTGTAAGCTTGTGGAGGTGACTTAAGTGCAAAAGAATACTATGGTCTGTTCAGCAAAGATAATTTCGGTTGAATTTGAGGCTGGGGACAGGGTCCAAGTTCTTTCCTGCATCTCATTGTCCATAGTGCCGTTG
This sequence comes from Pogoniulus pusillus, assembly GCF_015220805.1. Lineage (NCBI taxonomy): Eukaryota > Metazoa > Chordata > Aves > Piciformes > Lybiidae > Pogoniulus > Pogoniulus pusillus. Next base: position 376,162 of record NC_087287.1, read on the forward strand.
GTAGAGATCTCTTAAAGTCTCTCTAAGGTAACAGCTGGTTTATACTAGAAGCTTTTAGGGGCAGGGGTATAGATCAAAAGATCAGCCCCACTTTTATCTTCACAAATACAAGTGAGTTAGCCTGAGATGTTCAAACCTTGTCCTAACTTGGAGACTTCATCAGTGATCAGCATGAACAGTCTGTCCCCATTTTTTTCCCCTCAAATGTTAAAACCATAAATTAAATTGAGTGCCAAAGGTTTTAAATTGCTTTTATGCTCTTTCTGTTGTTGCCTGTGTCTGACAGCACTTTCTGGAGATGTGGTGTGTTTATTTCAGCACTTTACACAGCTCTGGCCTAGAGCTGCATTACTGCACAACCTCATTCTTAAAGGCAGTTGAGTGTTGATTGCATTAACAGATGTTAGTGTCTTTGCAGGCAAGGAACTTCTCTTGTCTCCAAGCCAATGAAGCAAATGTGATGTTAGCCCTTTCCAGCCTTCAGTTTCTGAGTTTTAGCATATGTCTTTAAACCAGAGTGTGTGTTGAGGAATGTTCACATTGTGCTCCCTATTTGCCTAAAACTGATCCCCAGATACTACTGTTTATTTCAGAGGTAGCAGGAAGTGCAGCTTTATGCTTTTCATTGACTGGTGTGCGGCATGGCACCATCTAACATCCTGTCTCGCGTTTTATGTGCAGAACGGAGAAGAACCTCCTCCTCTCAGAGTGCCAGGCACTGCAACAGCAGTGCCAGCTGACAGCGGCTGAGAAAGACAGGCAGATGGCAGAGCTGCAGAAGCGGCACCAAGACATGATTGCCAAGAGATCGTTTCCCCCTGGCAGCAGTTACCCAGTCAAGGTAAGGAAATGCAGCGGAAGGCCCAGATCTGTGTCAGTCGTGCAAGCCATCCATTAGCAGCTTGAAGATAACGTTGCTGGGTGTTTCTGTTCACATGCATCTCCACCTTTTTGCTCCTGGGTGTTTTTGGTACTCCAGACTCTTTGCAAATGAAGAATTACGTTGATCACTCTTGATGTTTAATTGAAACATTTTGGAGTCCCTGCCCATGGCATTGAGGATGGAGTAGATGATCTCTAAGGTCCCTCCCAACCTAAGCCATTTCCTGCACTTTAGGTTAAAAACACCCAGCAGCTTTTTTTCCACTGTATGAAGTCTTGCAAATCCGGCATTAATTTGTGAGAGGCCCTGGTGGTTCTGTGGCACAACCTCATGAAGGGAGAACCTTTACCCCTGTGTATGTTGGTGCTGGAGCTGCATGCTTGTTCAAGAGCTCGCGGAGCACTCCTCTGAGCGTGCTGTTCTCTTTAAGGCTCTGGAAGCTGCCTCCCTTGCTGGAGGTACAGACGCTCCGGAGGACACCGAACACGTCCTGGCTGAGAAGCAGCAGCTTCAGATGGAGCGGCAGCGCAGTCTGCAGGAGGTACACCAGAAGGAGCTGCACTTCCAGCAGGTTAATTCTAAGGTAACAAAACAGCTTCTGTGTAAGTCTGAGCTGCCATCTACACAGAAGTAGTGCTGAGTGAGTTGGTGTCTTGGGTGACTGGAACTTCATTTGCTTTAAAACTTCAATTCTTCAAAAACCCTTCTTGGCTGAGAGCAGAAATTGCAAGCTAAAGGTCAGGCTCTTTCTGTCAGGCTTTGTTCACTTACTACCTGACTGGGAAAGGTTTAGTTGGAACCACATTCTGAAGGTATTGGTGGGGCTCTGCTGAAGTGCTCAGACCAAATGTTTTTCATTGCAGCCAGAACCAGATGTCTCTCTTAGCTGGCACTTGCTCTGCTTGTTCGTTCCTTTCAGGTAGTGCAGTCAGCGGAGGAAAACGCTGTGCTGTCTGCCCAGCTGAAGACTCTCTCCCAGGCTCTCAGGGATAACCAGCTGCGGTACACTGACCTGCAGAGTCGCTATTTAAGACTGGAGAGGGACTATCAGACAATGCAGGTGGCATCTTTCCAAGGCACTGCTCAGGTAAGCAAGTGCGCGGCGATGGCTGTAGGTTGGCTTTTAAGTCTGTGCTTACACTTGTATAGTTTTCAGGCTGAAACCGAAGTAAATACCTTCTGTTATACAGCCTTAGTACTTTCCCCAGCATTACCCTGCTGTGCAGAAGGTAATGGTCTTTGTTGCTGTAGTGTTCATTTTGTTCAAGTGCTCTGGAGCTGACAGAGGTAACTGGATGATCAGTAATCACTGGAGCAGTGTCTAAAATATCATTTGGATACATATCTAAACCAGCCCTTAGTTTTCCATAAACAGAAATAGAACAGACAAGGAGAAATGCAAACTGCAAAATAAACCAATTCTTGCATTACTTGTGGAGCTGTGCTGAGTGCTGTATTGCTGTGTAGGGGTGTAGGTGCATGTCTCTCAGTTCAGGCATTGTTCAGAGGTTATCACAGCATCCCAGCTGGGGTTCGAAGTGACCTCTGGAGATCATCCAGTCCAACCCCCTTGCTCCAGCAGGGCACCCACAGCAACTTGCCCAGGATCACAATGGCCACATGGGGTTGGAAGTTCTCCAGAGAAGGAGACTCCACAACCTCTCTGGGCAGCCTGCTCCAGGGCTCCAGCACCCTCACACCAAACACGTTTTCATTGTTCTTGGGTTCCAGTTTGTGCCCGTTGCCTCTTATCCTACCACTGGCACCACTGAGAGAAGCCCAGCCCCATCCTCTTGCCCCCACCATTTAGCTCTTTCTGAGCATTGACCAGATCCCCTCTGGGGCTGCTCTTCTCCAGGCTCAACAGCTCCAGGGCTCTCAGATTTTGCTCCTCATGGAGATGCTCCAGGCTTCTTGGCAGGTTTGTAGCCTCCACTGGATTCTCTCCAGTAGTTTCCTATCTCTCTGGAACTGGGGAGCCCAGAACTGGCCCCAGTACTAAAGCTGTGGCCTCAGCAGGGCAGAGCAGTTGTGCAGTGAGCAGGCAGCCTTCCTGCCCTGCAGCACACACAGGCAGTGTGCACACAGGCAGCTGACTCTGCACTGTCTCTGATGGAAAACAGGTTTGGAAGCTTGCAGCTCTGGAAATGAAGAGATTAAGTGGCACAGAGTGCTTTGTTCACTGCTTTGTGGTGCTTGCAGCTTCTTTAATTGAAATAAAGATTTTCAGTGACTAGAGAAATGGTGACTGGATTTCTCCCCCCCCTTTAATGTTTTCTAGGATGAAACTAGAACAGAAGTTCCCCCTGGAGCACCGCAGGAACGATCCGCAGTTATCGTTGACATAGACAATATGGAGCTAAATGAACTCAGGAAAAGGTCAGGACTGAGAGCATGTATTGGCAGTATTGGTTTGCTGGCACCTGTGTTCTAAGTGCAGAAGTGATGCTCTTCCGTCCCTTGAAGCTATCTGGCAGGGGAAAGAAGTGGATTTACAGTGGGTTCAATGAGTCGCAGTCCTGGTCGCGAGCTGTTGTCAGCTGGACACACGTGTGTCTTGGTTTTGTGGGGATGCACACTTACTGGTGGCTTCGTTTCAGTGTTCGTCTAAAGCACCGTGTTAAGATGAAGTGTCTCAAAAAAGAACGTCCCTTAATAAACAGAGCAGGGAAGTAATTAAGTATCTGATGCACTGATTGCAGATTTCATTTTGTCCTAGGCTTGCAGAGACTGAGCAGCAGTATGAGTCAGTGCAGCAGGCTCTGTCACAGCTCACAGAGACACTGTCAGAAGAGAAGAGGAGGAGAGAAGCTGCAGAAGAGGCTCTTGGACTCTGTGAGGAGCGAAGTACCAGGTAAAATACTCCTGTCTGTAGAGCAGGAGGGATTTTTCTTTTGAAAGAGAAGTGTCTTTGTCTTTTCTTGGACTCCTTGTCACACTTCGTGTGACAGATTGCTGCACTGAACCTTTACATGGCCGTGAAATGAGGTCTGTGTTCAGAGAGCCAAAGCCACTTTCCACTGGTGCTGCCTTGACGAGTGCATGGGGACGTTTTACACTGTGCCTGGAGTAAGGGCAAAGTGAGATACAGAACTGGAAAAAGCAGTGCCAGGTGTTGTGTAACCACTTTTTCCATGGGTGTCAGATTTCTGAGCAAGTAGAACAAACAAACAATGGTGTTTGTGAGTCCACAGTACCTGAACTGATGGAAGTGCAGGTGGAAGTGTGGTAAAAATGCCAGATTTAACTTTATGGAGATAAAAATGTTCTGAGCTTTGTTTTTTTGGGTTTTTTTTTTTTTATTCTTGATTTCATTTGTTATTTCAGAGGCTGAGCTCAGTAGTCAGTCGTGTTCTTTTCTCCAAGTCAGAGCAAAGGCTCGGGTGTATCAGCTTGAGCACAGGAAGTGTTCAGATTGAAAGCAGCATTGTCTATCTGCCTGCACAAAGTCTACATCTCTGCCAGCATCATCTCAGTCGCTGGCTGCTGAGGGTGGGGTTGTTGTGAAGAAATTAAACACCTTGAGAGCAGATTGCAAATGGAGACTGAGGGAGGACCTGGCAATATAAGCAAGGTCTTGCTGCCTTTCGCGGGGACCTTCTCTGCTATGCTAATATACAAAGAGTGGATGCAGTGCTTCGGAGGAGCAGGTGATCAGTGCTTCATTGTCTCCCTCTCACTTGTCTCCAGGTTTGAAGTGAGCAGTTACAGACCTGTGCCCAGTGAGTACAGTGTTCAGATGGAAACTGAGGAGGAGAGAGAGGCCTTAATCCTCAGTCCTGGTGACCATGTTGTTGTGAGAAAGGTGAGTAAAGGAAAGCTTTTAAACCCCTGAGTTAGAAACTCTTTAATGATGTGCATCTTGTGTACTGCTAGTTGCAGACGAGGTGGAAGACAGGACAGCTTGTCTCCTTCAGGCTGTCTCTTTTGTCTGTCTCCCTTCTGCTGTGTCTTTCTTTCGGCTGCAGTTCAATCATTTTTGGAGTGCAGATTTCCCTTCTGAGTGACAGGAAGTCACTGATTTTGGGTTGTCCTCTCTTATTGTGAGGATGGGTGGGTCACAGGGACCTTAGTTCAAAGTAGCAGCTACTGAAATGACATTTTACTTGGAAAATGTCCTGGATTTCTTTCTGTTTGGGCTGTGGATGGTGAGTCAAATACAGGTAGCTGTGTAGAACACATTCACAGAATCACAGAACGGTGAGGACTGGAAGGGACCTCTAGAGATCACCCAGTCCAACCTCCCCAGCTAAAGCTGGGGCACCACAGCAGCCTCCCCAGGATCACAATGGCCAGGTGGGATTGGAATCTCTTCTGCCCCTGGTCTCCAGCACACTCACACCAAAGAAGTTTCTCCTTCTGTTCAGATGGAACCTCCTGGGTTCCAGTTTGTGCCTCTTGCCCCGTGCCCTGTCCTTGGGCACCACTGGAAAGAGCTCTTGCTGCCTACCCTTTAGCTCTTGCTAAGCACTGATCAGGGCCTCTCAGGGCTGTTCTTCTCCAGGCTCAATTGTCCCAAGGCTCTCAACCTTTGCTCCTCACAGAGATACTCCAGGCCCCTCAGCATCTCTGTAGTCTCTGCTGGACTATCTCTAGAGTCTGGCCTCACTCTCTTGAGCTCTGCCCTTTAGCTATTTCTCTTGTCTTCTCTAGCAGAGAGAACTCCACCACATATGTGCAGATTAGAATGTGAATAGTGATGTCTGTCTGACACCTGGCTGTTCCACAGGTGTCCATGCACATGGTGATGCAGTTCCACCTCTGATTTGTCCCTGTAGTATCGTAACACACCAATCCCTTCCTGTCCCTTGCCACCAGTGCTGCTATTTGCCCTTTAGATCACTCATGCTCAGCCTCTGCTGTGGCATCAGAGGCAGAAGGTCTGCAGTGGAGCTTCTCCTCCCTTGTGCTGGAGATGATGTATTTGATTTGTGTGTTTGCTGGGCAGATGAAGGGAGGAGCCCTTTCCTTCCGCCGCTGGCTGCGAGGCCGAAGTCTCTACTGCTCCAAGTTGTTGACCTCCAGAGCCAAGTCTCGCTACCTGTTCCTCACCTACCTGGTCATGCTGCACCTGCTGGTGCTGCTGTGCCTCGCTGGGGTGCTCTGAACATGCTGCATTTTCTGGGTGACTTCCCTCTAGCCAATGGTGTGCCAAGGTGATGGACTTGCCACATGCTGCTGCTAAGCTCTGCACTGGACACAGCTGTTGTACATATTCTCCTTACACTACACAGGCCCTGAGCTTCTGCTAAGGACTTTGTGTCTGTCACAGTGCTCCAAAGCTGACTTGAATTGCTCTTTAACAGTGGGATGCTGTATTTGCTAAGGAGAAAATGTTCCCCTCAGCCCTACAAAGAAACTGCTGCAGACGAGTTACTTAGTATTGTTTGTGAGTACATAATGATCGGTTACTACGGAATGGGTTGTACATGAGATCTTTTCTACACAGATTTTATTTTAAGAGTTAAACTATACATTTTAAATGAATCTCAAGCAATTACTGTTTATTGGCTTCTTGATTGTAACAGGAAGCCTTATAGAGTGCAATAAAGAAGAACTACTGGGTTTCTGATTGCTGCTTTTTCTCTGGTTGGTTTGTTGGGGACTTTCCTGGCTGAAAATAAAAAAAAGAAGACAGTTGCTCTTTGTGCTCAGTTTGTGATAGCTGTGACAAGGTGCCGTGACCTGCTGCCCTGAGCCAGCCCTGGGCAGCAGAGCAGGTCAAAAATGCCCTCGGAGCAAACGAAAGCGGAGCGACGCCGAATGGCTGCTGAGCTGGGTTTGTCAGCGCCGGGGAAAGCTGTGTCGTGGACCAGAGCAGAGGGAAAACGGGAAGGAAAAGCTGAGGAAAAAACGGAGAGAAAAAGAGAAGACCTCAGCAGCCCTCGGGTCTCATCCAGTGATGTTTGCACAGGCACAGTCCTTTGGAGGTGAGTGTACGTCCCAGCGGGGGCTCTGTCCTAGCTGCAACACTTGGCCCTCAGAAGTGGTGGTCCTTTGACACCCTTTTGGCAGGGGTGGGGGAATATGGGCTCCAAGTCGGAGAGGTGTGCAGCAGCCCCCTGCAGTGCAGGGTATGGCATGGTTGGAAGAGGGAATTCCCACCTCTGCAGCAACGATCTCTTCCTTGCTAAGCCAGCAGCTCTCCTCCAGAGCTATGAAGGCCATCACCTTTTCTATCCCAGACCAGGTATGTCACGCCTCGTTTGAGACAATAGAGTCATTATGGGCTGTCACTCCTGCCACGTGCTTTGTTTTGAGGCAATGCAGGACTGGGCTATCGCAGAGATTTGGAAGAAAAGTTATGGCAACGTGAATGAACGTTCTAAAGCTAGTGGTGTCCTGTCCTCAGTTGAGGTGAGGGTGTAGAGCCGGTGGTGTCCTGTACTCGGGTGCTGAGACAAGGTATTGACACTCTGATGTATCTAAAGTTAGTTGCTGTGCCACAACCACGAGCCCAGAGGAGTAATCACGGAGTACTCCAGGTGACCCCACCAAAGCTGGTGCTGGAGCGGAGGGAGTTTCTCAGTTGGCATCTGGTAGCAAATTGTTCTCCTCCTCTAGATGGAAGCACAGCGTCTGCATTTAATTACTGTGCTGCTGGCTGGGCGAACACCTTGCTCCTGTCTACAGAGCAGGAAGGTTCTGCTCCCACACCCCATTCTGGTGTTCTTCCTGGTATTTTTCCTGCTGTCTCTATTCAGAAAGGAATTTTATTTCCCTGTAAGAAAAATTTCAAATCAAATGTGGAGGTTGCTATTCACGTTCTTCCCTCAGCACCTGCAAGCTGTCCTGTGTACAGCCCTGCTGTGTGTGCTGTCTCTGGGTGGTGCAGGATGCTGGAGCTGACAACCTGGAATCTGGTGAGGAGAAGGAATTGGAGGAGCTATCAAAAGGCTTTGTGCTTCAGTGTAAACTCGTGGCTGGATAGATTGGCTCTTAGTGTCATGTGGTGGAGGCTTCAGGCAGTGCAGTAACTTGGACAATGGTCAGGTACTGCACTTTTCTGTCACTGAAATGGATGAAGGAAACTTAGGCTAAGTGAATGCAAGCCCAAATCCACCTTCTGACAGGCAGCTTGCAACACAGATGTAGGTGTAAGCTCACCTGGAACATCAGATGTGGCTCTGCACTTCCCTTTGTGCATGCTTTGGGCCTGTATTTAATAGGAAGATTATGCATCAATTTAGCAGTGTAAATAAACTAATGAAGTCCTGAGCTTGACAGCACAGGGAACAAATCCAACTGGGAGATGATAACCCACAGCAGACCTCCAGAAAAGCCTGGCTGCTAACAGGCAGGAGCTGTGGCTCCTGCAGGAGACATGCCTGGGACCGTTTCTCTCTCATTATGCTGTAATGATGCTGCCTGTTCTCCAGGCTGGTGAACAGCTTGTTGTTCGCTACTGGTTGCATTCAAGGCAGTCCATTAATTATGGAATAGTGGTAATTCGAGCAGTCTTTAATTGAAATCATTCTTCTCATTAAAAGTGAACTTCACTGCAAAAGATTAGCTTACGAAATCCCAAGTTTAACCCTCTGATGGCTGGTGCTCGTGGGTACCCTGGTGCTGGTTGAGTCCCCATCCCTGGAGATCTTTAGAAGACATGCTTGAGGGCAGGAAGGCTCTGCAGAGGGCCCTGGCCAGGCTGCATCAATGGGCCAGGGCCAGCGAGGTGAGGTTTAACAAAGCCAAGTGCTGGGTCCTGCACTTGGGTCACAACAGTCCCATGAAGGTTCCAGCTTGGGGGGAGACTGGCTGGAAACTGCCCAGCAGAAAAGGTCTTGGGGGTGCTGTCTGATGGTAGCAGAAGATGAGCCAGGGTGTGCCTGGGTGGCCAAGAGGCCACCAGCATCCTGGCCTGGATCAGCAATGGTGTGGCCAGCAGTACCAGGGCAGGGATTGTGCCCCTGTACTGGGCACTGGTGAGGCCACACCTTGAGTACTTGAAACTGGTGAAGGGTGTGGAGAGCAGGTCTGGTGAGGAGCAGTTGAGGGAACAACTTGGGAAAGTTCTGTGCTTTAACCATGGAAGTTGCTTTTAATTAGTATCTCTTTCTCAAAATTATTTGCTAGGCAAACATCACTGGAAGAGGCTCACACTGGCAAACAGGTTGGTGAAGTTTGTTGGTCTAAGAGGTGACAGGAATGTGGACTTCTGTGACCTGCAGTGTATTGAACTGGGTGCTGGAGAGCTCTTCCCTTCCGCTGCCTGCCGGTGGATGTCACACTCGCACTGCCGCGAGTGAGCCGGGTCTCTGCCTCTGCCGCTTCTGTTCCTTTCTTGGTTTGGGTTTAGGGCAGAAAGAACTCTGCTCAGTGCTGTCCCTGCCCAGTGCAGGCTCTGCTCTCTGAGGCACCTTCTGCAGTTCAGGGCAGGCTGGCACAGCCGGGGCTGCTCCTAGCAGGGAGAGGCTGATGGGGAGAGTTCCTGCCAAGGGCTGGGCTGCAGAAAGGCTCTGCCTGAAACTTGCTTCTGGGCACGCTAAGGGCGCTGCCACAGCTTCTGCCCCACCTTGGTGTGCAGGGAGGCAGAGGTGGCAGCTATGGAGAGGAGCAGCCAGGACAGGTGTTCCTAAACTGACCGATAAGGGATTGCAGCCCATAGATGGCATCTTCAGGATTAAGCTGTGGGATCACTGGGGTCAAGCTGCTTCTTTAATGGCTGGCCTCTGACTCTGTCCCTTCTCTTTAGGGTTGCCCTGCAGGTCCAGAGCAAGACGCAGTGCTGTCTGGAATTGCTTTGGGTTTTATTTCTCAGTAGGATTTGTCACTGTGTGCTGCTGAGGCACTTAAAATGGAAAAAGTAATTTAAGATATGGTCACTGGTGCCCAGTTTCTGTGGACAGGTGGTGCACATTTCAGGGACAAAACCCGGGAGTTTTGGAAACAATGGAGAAAAGATTCCAAAAGTGCTTTGGAGCCTCACAAATCCTAATCAGCAGTGAGGAACTGCAGAGGTTCAGCCTCCTCCGAGTGACTTAGAGTGCCTCTGTAGAACCTCCAGGGAGAGGGCTGCCGAGTGCTGAAATCAAAGGTGCCGCAAAACCCACAGTTTGAAAGCTGGAGGCAGACTAATTCAGGGTATGTTTAAGATTCCCTGGGCTTCGTTAACCATCAGAGCAGTTAACCTATGGACACAATGAAGTTGTTGGAGTATTTAAATTGAAACTAAACACTTGTCCTAGCTTTCTAATGTCTCCTCTTGACACATGACATCTCTGGCGACCAGGGAGCGGCTCTGTTCCTCAGCATGATGTGTTCCAGCAGCTCCTTAGTTTTGCCCAGGATTTGGAGTCTAGAGCTGTCAATTCCCTCGCCAGAAAAAGGGACTTTAGTGCTGCCTGTATAAACAAACAAGCGAACCGTGGCCAGCCCTAGACGATGCATGTCTGCAGCCAGTAATGATTGCTTGTCCCTGCACCTCCCCTCTGTGCTGCACGTCGGACACCTCCTGAGGGCCAGGACACCACAGCACAGCTGCTAATGCACTGGTGACCCACTTCGGTTTTCCACGGTGCTATTCAAAGGCAAGAGAAGGTGAGACCATCTGAGGGAGCTTTCATGATTAATTGGTCTGTGCTGCCCGTCCCAGAGTGCCACCTGAAACTGGAACATGTCGGCTCCCAGAGCTAAGTTCACATAAAGCAGCCGAGGGGGTTCTAATAAGCAGCAGAGGCAGACATCTGCCACTTGGTATGGGAATGACACCAGAAGCGTGTGGTCATGGCACCTGGGGACATGGTTTGATGGCCACGGTGGTGCTGGGTTGAGGGCTGGACTCGATGGTCTTAGAGGGCTTTTCCAACCTTAATGATTTTATGTTGCTATGATGATGGCTGTAGTTATACCTATGGAAACCCCTTCCTTGTTGTCCATCGCAGGCAGAGAGAGACACTTTGGATCCATTCCTGTGCCTTAGTTCATGTTGCAGTGGATGGCCACCACCAGCAGCTAATTTCCATTCTTTTGGCTATAGGAGATCATCTTTGGGAACCTGCTCATGTGGCACATCAATACCAGCAGGGAATGGAGCTGGCTACAACACATGAGCCATCACTGTGCTACTTCAGCAGCTTGCTGTTGTCTGTGAATTTGTTTTCCATTATCTAGTGAGAAATAAATGGGACTGAGACATGGAGATGTGCAAACACTTCTCTATCTGCTGAGTAAGTAGGACTGGAACCAGCAAGCCCTCTGATAGGAGTCAAGTGAGTGTGTTCAGGACAGTGTTTGAAGAAATGGGAGCTACACTTCCAGCCCAGGAACATAAAAGTGCTTTGAACAGATGGGAAAGGGATCTCCAGAGCCACGAGCCAGTGCTTATTAAGCTCTGTAGCTGAGTGGAAGGACGTCTCACTTAGGATAATAAGAGATAGAGCCATAGCCAGGGAACGATGAAGTAGACTCACTGAAATCTTTGCCACCCCTTGGACAGGCAGCGAATTTGTGTTTGAAGCAGCACAGAGGTTCTGCTGTGGCATCCGGCAACCGTTCTGAACGTGACCTGTGGGATCTTCTTTCACATCAGTGCCCAAGCAGCTTTCTGAAGGGAAGGCTCCCACAGGTGCCTGTTATGGAAAGGAAGGGGTTTTAGGCATTGTAGAGGGTGTGTGTATGGCATAAAATTGTGCAATTGTTTGGGTCAGAAAAGGCTGCTAGGATAGAGTCCAACCATTGACCTGACACCACCGTGGCCACCAAACCACATCCCCAAGTGCCATGTCCCAGTGGTTTCTTGAACACCTCCAGGGATGATGACTTCACCACCTCCCTGAGCAGCCTCTGCCAATCCCTGACCACTCTTCCAGCAAAGAAATTTTTTCCTGATCTCCAACCTGACCCTTCCCTGGCTCAATTTCAGGTCATTTTTCTCCTCCTACCACCTAAGACTAGGAGGAAGAGACCAACTCCCACCTGACTCCAGCCTCCTTTCATCCTTCTCTTCTTCAAGCATTGCCAGCTCCCTCAGCTGCTCCCCGCGGGCCCTGCTCTCCAGTATATCAATGGCACTCTTTCACAGTCATTATTCTATATATGGCATATATACAGTATGAAAATAGATGGATGGCGTTGGAGCCACTGTAGGTTGTTGAAAACTGCTGCTGTGTACAGAGGGAGGTGTTTGAAATAATGCAGAGGCCACAGCCTGGTCTCCCATTCCAGCCCTCCGAGAGCAGTGGTAGGTACAGTGCAGCCTGTGGTGAGCACGGAGCAGATCTGAGGCTGCGCTTGTGCATGGGCTTGGGCTCTCGGCGGGCCCTGAGGAAATCCAGTCTGTTGTAACGTTTCTAGACACTTCTGTGCCAGTGCAGATAAATTCATCTCGAGTGCTGATGGCTGATACTTAGCACTCCTGGGGCTTTATGGTTATCAGAGGTGCAGTGAATGTTTTACTTATATTCTCACGGAGGGAACCCAGCCCAGACTCTGCCGCAGTGCTGTGACCCTGCTGACAGCAGCAGCGTAAGTACTTCAATCAAGGGTAGATCCTTATTTCTGGGTTATCAAAAAATGATTTTTAAGCCCTGCAATCTACTGCCAGACAATCTGGGACAAGAAGGCACATAGCAGCATTTTGATATTTTGAGAAATGGGGACAAAAGAATTAGCACATTCTTGTTGGCTGCCTTCAACGCTTCCTCACGACAGCAAGGGAGGATTCTGTAGTAGGGAACAATTCCTGGCCTTCCTGGCTGCAACTGGAATGGTTTTTCAAGGCAAAAAAAGCACTTCATTGTCAGCCTTAACAGCAAATGCAGCTACTAAAGTAAATGGACAGCAGGCGTTCTGGGCCTGCTAGCAACAGACCCCTGAAGCTGCATCCCCCTCACCCCCGTCATTCACTGCAAAGATGAGGCAGGTGACAGTCAGAGAGGAGCTCAAGTTGTGTGTGGTGCTGATGTGGGTTTAGTGTCTGTCTGAATGGCAACAGCTACCCTAGCTTCCTAGCACCAATTAACTATGGAACTTGAAGCCACTTTTGCTGGATCTGACACATTTTTAAAGCTTTATAAGCAATTACCACTCAGCCTGACTTGCTGAATGGCTTCGTGTCCTAGACACCAAAGGTTGAGTCGTAAACCCCAAAACAAACCCCTTGAGAAGTATTTTTGTTCACCACTTTTGCATTTAATCTACTTTCCTGATATTAGCTTTTACCAAACGTAAAACCTTCTAAGAATTATGAAAAGGAAATACTCCTTGCAGAGTTAGAGCTGTCTTTAAAGTATTATCTAAAAAGTAAACCATTGGTTAAAAATACCTAGAAAACTGAATTTCAGGAACTCTGAAGTTAACAGCTGAGCTGTGATGACTTTGCAGGGGTGAATGGAACATCCTTTGCCCGGGAGAGTTCTTGAAACTGTGTACCTGAATTCAGGATTGTACTGGGGAGCGGCTGCAATGGTGCTTCCCTTGTTGACATAAAGTAAGTGGTTGCTTTGCGCTGTTGGCTGATTTAAACAATGGTCAGAAGTGACTTGGAAATTATTTTCTTCATGAGTGTTTGGGTTCTGGAAGTTGACTGCTCAGATCTTTCTGCAGAACGTGCTCACCAGTGGCATAACTGCAGCCAGACGGTCTCAACCTAAAAACAAGTGAGAATACTCAGGAAGAGTTTCTCTATTCTTTGTGCCTGTCTGTTGTGAGATGTCTTGTTTTGTGCAGACATGGCTGGGAACCATGTCCTTAGCTCCTTACGCGACTGAGTGCATTCCTGAAGGGAAAGGAACCAGCCTGCTCCATCCAGGGCCAAGTCTAGCACAGCAAATACCTATGACAGAATGATTTTTTTTTTCCTTTGGAGAGGAATGAAAACTGTATGAGATTGGAGGGTTTATCTATGTTTTATAGCAGAGACAGCCATTAGAGCAGAACTACATTGTTCTCTTTCCTGCTTCCCTTCTGCTTTCAGACCACATTCCCTGTGAAGTCATGCAGGAGGTGCTTTAGTTCCACCAAACATCTCTGAGGAAAATCAGCAGTGTCGTTCTGTATCGATGCGTTGGCACTAAACAGGTTGAAAAGCTCCAGCCTAAGGCACCTAGTCAGGCAGGAGGGCTGTGAAGTGCTGTGTGCTTCTCAGGGAGGTGTCCTGGGCAAGCAGGAAGCTCATGGTGCGATACTTTGGGTGCCATTCGCTGCAGTTGAAGGCTGGAGCTTCCTAGGTGTGACTCTGCTGGGTCTGACTCACCCCGTCTTGTTCCGAGATCCAGTGGGATTTGCAGCGATGTCAGATGATGTGTAACTGCTCAGTGACAAGCCTGCAGATGATAGCAAATGATTTCCATGAAGTTACGCTGCTTACCTTCTGCCACCTTGTAGGAGCAGCAGAGAGGCACAAAGCGTGGTCCCTGTGGGTGTGTGTGGGGTTGTGGTTTTGTAAGGACTGACTTCTTGCCTTTTTTAAGCAAAGGGGAACATGATTTGCAAACCACTGGGGCCTGCCTCTCCCCTGTCTTTTTCTGTAAGTAGCTGTTGTACCAAAACGGGCTCTCAGAGGATGAGGTGTGCTGCTGCTAAGCACAGAGAGCAGGGGATTCTGATAGCAGGCAATTTTCCAGTCACCAGGGCTTCTGGCACACAGGTAGACTTCTGGTACCCAGCAGTCTTCCAGCTGATGTACTCAGGATGGCTTCTGTCCTCCCCGAGGTTAGTATCAGTTTATTGCCTCTGAAAGCAATAGGAAAAGAGAACCAGTTTGACCTGGAGCTGAGTCAGAGATGGAGGAATGTGTGCAACAGTTAAGAGCAAGCTGCCTTCCAGCTGCCAAAAACCCCAAACGTGAGATTTGGGCTAAAACAGGCAAACAAAACCTGTAAAGAATTGCCTGCAATAGGGTTGTGCTCTGTGGATCCATTCCCACAGGGGGCTATAAAGGTTACCTTGCTCTGACTTGGCTGAGGACGATGGCATTCTCCGAAGCAGCTGAGGACCACTTTGTCCTCAGCCAGCCTTCCCTTTCCTATCGTTAGTCACCTGCTACAGAAAATGAAGAACTAAACTAAACTAGAGGCTGTTTCCTATCCCTGAAACAAATACAGTAATCATTTACCTTTTCTCTAACATCCTAGGAGCTAAAATTCAGTTTAAATATTAGCATTTAAGCACTTATTAATGTTAGCATTTTCCATTGAGGGTTTAAATTTAAAAACTCTAAGAATACCACAATGGAAAAATGTTTTTGTGAAGGCAGAATGGTTTGCATCCAGTGAAGAGTGCAGCTGCCACCACTGCTAAGCGCTTGGAGCTGCTCTCTTCTCCCTAGGAAGAAATGACAAGAGGAGAGCAAATTGCCTTAAATTGCCCTGGGGGCAGGGGGTGCGGTGGTGTTAGGCTGGATATTAGGAGGAGTTTCTTCACTGAGTTGTCAGGCACTGGAGCAGGCTGCCCAGGGAGGTGGTGGAGTCCCCATTGCTGCAATGTGTGTCCAAGCAATGTGTGGCCGTGGCACTTGTGGCCGTGGTTTAGTGGCTGTGGTGGTGCTGAGTTGGACTCAGTTATCTCAGAGGGCTTTTCCAACTGAAACAAATCTGGGGTTCTGTTCTATAAGGACCAAGCTAATAATGTGACACGTTGGAGAAGCTGAGATCCTCCCTGCACCGAGCACCATGCACTCATCTTTGTCCTGGCAGCTCAAAACTGATTCCATTCTTCCTACCTGGAAAGCACAGGGCAAGAGGAGGAGGCAGCCCCACGCTTGTGGCTTTCGTGTGTGTGATTTCCTGACCCCAGCCGAGCGTGGGCAAGCAGCGCCAGTGCCTGCTCCAGTCTCCTAAGGGAGCACTGCTTCTTGGGGGTTGCAGATTTCCAGCTGACAGCAGTGAGCACTGCGTGGGGGCCCTGAGGAAAGAGCAGAAGCTAAGATCGGCTGTTCTGCAAAGTCCTCCAGAAGGAAACTTGCTGTATTCTGAGTGCAAGGCTCAAACCCCGCCAGCGGAGTTCAGTGAAGGACCTGCTCTGTCCTCCTCAGCGCTGCTGCCTGCACGTGTTCTTACTTGGCTGTTCTACGGCTGCAGTAGGCTGGGGGGGATGCTTGCGTGGAGTCTGTGCACAGAGGAGCCTGCCAGGGAGCAGTGTGGCTCACTGTGACTGACCGAGGGCGAAAATGAAGCAGTCTTGCTGTGCAATGGGTCGTGCCAGTGGAGATCCTATTTGAAATACACGTCCAAAAGGACAAATTCTTCACATCAGCTCTTCAAGCCCACGAGTTTATTTTACCGTCTTGTTTTCCTTCAGCTGAGATGTATTTTCTGTAAGCCAGAAGGGAAATAAGGCAGGGAAATACTCTATGAACATGTTGCAAAAACATTTGCAGCTTTCACTTTTCCATGGTATAAAACTGAAGCATTGCAGAGGCAAACTGCTAAAATATGAGGGGTTTTTTTCTGCAAGGCAGTTCTGGATTCCTTGGAATACTCTGTGATCTGTCATCTTCTATGAGAAAAAAAACCATAAAATGCTCATAGTATGCTCATTTTTCTTACCCTAATTTCTTGATCTGACTTCCTGAATTCCTAAATCTTGTAGTTTCTCACTGTCTGCAATTTGGAGTTTGTTTTTCTACTTCATATCACCAAGGAAAAAAGTTATGACACATGCAGCTGTCTTAAACTGTGAGTCAAGCACTGGAAGAGGTTGTCAAGGTGTCTTCAGGAGATGGCGGGTGACATTTTGAAGCTGGCACGTGTGGGAACTCTGTTTCAGAGGGTAGTGAGCACTGTGAAGAGCTGTGATTTTGCTCTTTTGAACTGCCTTTCACTTGCTTGGATAAGTGCACTTTCTGTGAAACCAAGTAAAGCAGTGGTGAAGGAAATTAGATGTAATGACTGCAAAAATAAGTGAAGGAGAAAGAGGATGTCTGTGGCTCCAGTGTAACCGATCTTGGGCCTGGTGATGTGTTATTTTCCACTGACAAAGGTTAAATCCATTAACTGGTGGTCTTCCAGGGAGCACAGAGAATTGACAAGGCATGAAGGGCTCAGGCCAGCAAAACCACTGAATTCTTGACCTTTGGATGCATGACTTTGTCAGTAGCAAAAATGCCTTTGACCTGCTGCCTCTGGTGTGAGGGAATGAACAGAAACGAACAGCTGTGGCAGCTTCCTTTGGCAAAGCCATCTAAACCATGTCCAGCACCAAATGCTGGAAGTCTGATGGCTTGCATTTCTGACATGGAGAACATCCACAGCGTTTGAGAAGTCAAAGGCAGCTCTGGGTGCTCACCGTTATGGAGATCAGGTCACAACACCAGTGCTGTCTTTGTGCAGAGAATCCCCTGGAACTCAGTCCAGCTCAGAGAGAGGCGCAGCAGAGGAACAGCTGTGCCCGAGCTTCTGGAAGTGAAAAGACTTGCACATGGTTGCTCTGTTTGCCTTCTGAGAGGAGTCAGACTGCAGGTGCAGTATTTCTATCCCCAGCTGTTGATCCATCAGTGTTTTGCAGCGAGAGTTAAGTAGTCCATGGATCTGAAGGGTAAATGGTAGGAAATGAGCAAGCAGTTTGGGTTTTGCGATTCATGTGCATGAATTCTCCTTGCAAGTGACAGACCAAACTCCTACTCGTGTCCAAGTGATGACAATTTTTCTGTGCCACCAGGCTTCACACAAGATGGCCATGTCTTTATTTTGTACTTCTTGTCATTTTTTTTGCCTGTGAAAACAACGATTTCATGTCAATATCACCATGCCCTTGGGAAGTCTTTCCAGACCCCATTGAAAGGAAAGATTTGTTTCTAGTGGCATTAAGATTTGCCTGCACTGTACTGGTCCATTAGGACTCTGTGCTCATGTGTGTGTAATGGTACAGACCTGGCTCAAAACGCAGCTCTGGCATATTTTTTCAGCCTCTCCTAGGTTAACTGTAGCAGCAGTGGTGCAGCCAGGTGACCAAGTTAGCAAATGCCAGGAAACTGCTGCCCAGGGATGGCTCTGTTAGATGCACACAGCCTGTCCTGACCACAACTAAACAGATTAGCTAGAAAGGTCCAATTAGCTGATTTTAACACATCTGAGTTTCCCTGCCCTCACAGCGCAGATGTGTACTCATGTGCAAATTCCTCCATGGCTGATATCAGAAGTAAATCAGGTGCATTGGCACTAACTTCTATACTCAGTAGCCAGCACTCTTGCTCGGTGACTTGCTACCAACCGCTGTGCTCTGTGGTGTTGGTTCAAAGGAGGGACTGAGGGCACCTAGCCAGCAAGGTAAAACTAAAAACCAAGTCAGGAAAAAAACCAAAGTGTTTTCTCTCCTTTGTCTTTGCCCTAGGTCTCTGGGATGTGGCAGAATTCACAGATTTCAGGCTTAAAATAGATTTACAGTTTGCAGGAGCTGAGCAATAAAACCTAAGTTTATCTACCCCCCTGTAGCTTTAACTACAGTTCAGAAGCTCCAGACTAGAAGGAAGCATAACTTGGATGTGACAAGAAGCAGGATTCACAAATTCTCCATGCACTGTGGCTAACACAGTAGAAAAGTTTTTCTGGAGTAAGTTTCTCAATCTCTATTTTTGCCTTAACAGCTCCCCATGGAAAAGGAACTTTTGTGGGAATGCAGTGAAGGTATTTGTGAGCTTTGGTTTGATTCAGACATCATTTTCAATAATTCAAAAGACATTTTCCTGTTAACCCTAAAGACAACAACGTCTCTGATTTTCTGTACAAAATGTTGCTCATCTCTCCCCGAGGTGCTGGCTAGGGAGTGCTGAACTGCAGAGTGCAGTGCTTCGCTTGTTCATGAGTTGGAGAGTGGACACCTGCACAACAGGAGGGTGCTTTGCCAGCCAGCACCTTCTGCCCTTGCCCTCCTTTGGCTCAGACACGCTGGGTGCAGCACACGTTTAGTCTGACAGCAAAAAGCCCTCCTGGTTTGATGAACTCGGTCTTTTAACAACAAACTTCAAGAAATTCATGCGTTTGAAGACATGGAGTCTGAGTAATCCCCAGGTTGAATAACTAAACTTTAAAGCCAGCACCAGCCCTAGTAAGTAGATATTTATGGTTCTACGTAGTTAAATGTTGCATGTTCCTGGTCCTGAGGAGTAAGTGTTGAGACAAAGAAGCATAACATGAAAAAACATTGGTAAATATTCCTACTGGTATGGAAAGGAGAACATCTGCTGCAGTCACGAGTGGTTAGTTGCCTGAGTTAGCAGCTCGATGGCCTACAGCTGATTAGCTACAGCATGATAAGCGAGCAGGAGTGCAGTGGATAGAAATGCTTCTCATTTGAAGATGCTTGAAATCACTCTAGAAGCATTAAAAACGTGATACCACACTCTTGAATCCTCCCCTTGGTATCTTCAGAAACTGCTGTGCTGACTGCTCGGCTCTCAGCACATCTTTGAACAGAAATTCATGTCACAATCTGATTTTGTCTTCTGCAAGGTATGTAGGCAAGCACCTACGAATTCCTGCCCAGAAATATCCATAGGGAGCTGCAAAAGACAGAGCACAGCTTGCCAAATTCAGTTTAAGCATATATTTAGGGTTTCCTACATACGATCAGGCAGAATATACAATTTGTATTCTCTTGGGCCTGTGTGGTGGGTTAGGTCCTGAGTGCTGCGCTGCCAACTTTGGACCAGCTGGCTCCAAACAGTTCTTGGCTTTTTTTCCCTCTCATTCACTTTGTGCAGGGCCACCTAGGATGTAAAATGGATCCAGCAATTCAAACACCTTTGAATCTTAAATATCCCGCAGTGAGGTTTGGTGTAAGTGCAATATAATTATGGATGCCAACATAATTAACCTTGGTGGTCTGTTATGTTAATTCTTAAAGACAGGTGTGCTGGTTGGTGGGAATAGGAGTAACCTACAGTGTGTATCACTGCTTTCCTTGATTCTCTGCAGTCTGACCTGGAGGAGGAGCTTGCCTGTGAGGACCACTGTGGAAAATTGACTGCTGACTTAAGGAAGATTTGTCTTCTATAATGGAGGTGGTGAAACACTTCCCAGGCAGGTGGTGGCTGCCCCATCCCTGGAACCATTCCAGGTCAGGTTGTTTGGGGCTCTGAGCAACCTGCTCTAGTTGCAGATGTCCCTGCTCACTGTATGGGCTTTGCTCTACAAGATCTCTAAAGCTCCCTTCCAACTCAAACATACTCTTACTTGCGTCTGTGTACCTAGAGGACGTGGCTTGCTTGTCCTGCAGTCACTTCCCTTGCCTGCCCCTGGGGTTCTGGCCTTAGCAAGCCACTAAGACTCAGCTGCCCCATGTCCTCCCAACCAGCCTAGCAAAGGTAACTCCACCCTGGCTGCACAGTCAAAAGAAAGTGCTTTGTCCTGCCTTAGGCAGTTCTGGAGGCGAATGAGGGCAGGCTTTTTCACTGGGGCGTTAGAATTTGTGACAGATGCTTCCTTTCCACGTAGCTACTGTGGAGTTAAAGGCTAAATTCCTCTGACAGTGGTACTGGAATTAAAAAAAAAAAATCTTATTTTTCTGTATGGAGAAAATCTGCACAGAGAGCATTTGAACAAGCTAAGTGACACTTCTGTTGACATGGCACTTGTGACTGACCCCCAGCTCTGAAGCCTCCTAGGCCACTTGCACCTACCAAAAAGTGTGGTCAATTCCCTGCTGTTCTGATTATTTCTGGAAGTGAAGGGATACTTTGCTGAGTTTTTATTACTGCCAGGATGCCACAAAGAACAACAGGAAATCTTACCTTATCTGTGTTGCATCCACTGTGGAGAATGGATTTGTTGTCCACAAAGCCAAACAGGACTGGAAGAAGAGATGCAGAGGAGGACACTGATCCACCCAGTCTGCCACGTTTGTTGCAACAGTAGAGGTGAGGAGGTTCTTTGCTTCCAAGGGACAGGCGTAGCCGGAAGGAGCTGCTGTGATTTTGAGGGATGGCTGCATGGTGGTGCAGTGCTCTGACAGGAGAAAGCACTGCTGCAGAGAGGAGGAGGAGGGTGGCCACCCCTAGCTCAGCTCTGGGCTAAGCCCCAGCCTCCCTTCAGGACAGATTAAGCAAGGGCTCTTCTGTGCCGATCTGCAGCTCCCCTTGGGCTGGAGTCTGCACAGCACAAAGCCAATCCTAACTGTGCTGCTCCTTGTCTCTGGTAGATGGGTGCCAGGGGAGCAATATAAGCAAGCAACAGGAGCTGCCAGTAGGAGAGAGGATGGTCTGGGAGGCCATGCTCCTGACAGGCCAAGCAGAGCTGAGGTCAGAATTAGACTGTTGTGTAATGGAGTCACTGTGCATGAGCCCGAGGAGGACATGAATTAGCCCCTGGGACCAGAGCACGCATATTGCAAATCTATCAGAAGGAAAGATGAAGACATTCCAGCCCTTGAGATGGGATAATTAGATCATCTATTATTTAATATTTGCTATACAAGAACAGGCTTTGTTTGTACAGTCACTTATAGAATAATTATTGTATTCAGCATGAAGAAGGCAAGGAGGGGGAGTTAGAGAAGACCCTTTTTTCCTCTTTTTTAATTGCAAGGAACTTGCAACAAATAACTCAATGGTAATTTACTGCTGATGGAAAAGGAACAGATCTATGTCTTTATCAGTTGTTAATTGAAAGTAGTATTTCATCTTGGAATGTAAGGCACCTCTTAAAAATTGACACCCAGTATTTATATTTAAATGCCTTATTATTTTAAAGGGCACAAAAATCTCACATCAGGAGATACTGTGCATTTCACCCCTCTCCCAGATCTGTGCCTAACTGGAGCTTTTAATGACTTTTATTATCCTTGAAGGACACAAGACTGCTGAAAAATCTATTAACACTCACAAGAAAAAAAATCTGCATTAATTTAACTTTATATTGGTTTAATAAGCTGGCTTATTATGGGCAGCTAATAAATAGGAGGGAAACAGTAACTGAAGAAGTATGGAAGCAAAGTACAAAAATGGGTAAAGATGCCAAAATATCTCAGAAAAATTGCTGAGGAGTGGTGAAGATCTCAGGGGTGGGACCATTTAGGAGAGTGAGCGGTTTGAATCACAGACTCATAGAATCAGCCAGGTTGGAAGAGAGCTCCAAGCTCATCCAGTCCAACCTAGCACCCAGCCCTGTCCAACCAACCAGACCATGGCACCAAGTGCCTCATCCAGGCTTGGCTTCAACACCCCCAGGGACGGCGACTCCACCACCTCCCTGGGCAGCCCATTCCAATGCCAATCACTCTCTCTGACAACAACTTCCTCCTAACATCCAGCCTAGACCTGCCCTGGCAGAGCTTGAGACTGTGTCCCCTTGTTCTGTTGCTGGGTGCCTGGGAGAAGAGCTCAACCCCATCTGGCTACAGCCTCCCTTCAGGTAGCTGTAGACAGAAATGAGGTCTGCCCTGAGCCTCCTCTGCTGCAGGCTGCACTCCCTCAGCCTCTCCTCACAGGGCTGTGCTCCAGGCCCCTCCCCAGCTGCCCTTCTCTGGACACCTTCTAGCACCTCAACATCTCTCTTGAATTGAGGAGCCCAGAACTGGACACAGCACTCAAAGTGTGGCCTGAGCAGTGCTGAGCACAGGGCAGAAGAACCTCCCTTGTCCTGCTGGCCACACTGCTCCAGGCCAGGATGCCACTGGCTCTGCTGCCCACCTGGGCACACTGCTGGCTCATCTTCAGCTGCTCTCTACCAGTACCCTCAGGTCCCTTTCAGCCTGGCTGCTCTCAGCCACTCTGTCTCCAGCTTGGAGCACTGCTTGGGGTTGTTGTGGCTAAAGTGTAGAACCCTGCATTTATCCTTGTTGAATCTCATCCCCTTGGCCTCTGCCCACCCATCCAGCCTGGCAAGGTCCCTGCAGAGGCAAGGCTCTCCTACCCTCCAACAGCTCCAAACCTGCTCCTAGCTTGGTGTCATCTGCAAATTTACTGATGCTGGACTCCATCCCCTGGTCCAGATCATCAGTAAAGATGTTGAACAGGACTGTGCCCAGCACTGATCCCTGGGGCATACCACTAGTGACAGCTGCCAACTGGATGTGGCACCATTCACCACCACTCTCTGGGCCCAATCTTCCAGCCAGTTCTTGACCCTTGAGATCTTGTCTATAAGCAAATACATTCCTCAGAGTTAAGAGTTCATCTGGCCATGAAAGGGCTTTTTATGGGTGTTGTGTGCAAACCAAGCCCAACCAAAGCTAGCTATTGGATACATCTGGGCCTTCCTTGAAACAGAAAAATGCTAACAAATGTGTAGAGGGCTTTTAACAACATATTTCACTTTTGTACAAGAAATCTGAGTTTGGAGCTTGCC
The DNA here is from genome assembly GCF_015220805.1 of Pogoniulus pusillus. NCBI lineage: Eukaryota > Metazoa > Chordata > Aves > Piciformes > Lybiidae > Pogoniulus > Pogoniulus pusillus. The sequence continues at coordinate 399,268 of NC_087287.1, forward strand.
ACATTATTGCTTTGGTTCTACCTTGATGCTTATAATTCAATTACAGGCAGGTTCTGTTTGATTTGGGCTTAAAACATTTTGTACTGAAGCCTAGTGCTGAACTTGCATTCAGAATTACCAAAATGCACTAACCCCAGGTCTTTGATCTATAACGAGAGGTTGAAAAGTCCTTGAAGCTTCGTTTGCTGCCAGTAAGAAACATGAGGTTCATCCCACATAAGGCTCCCAGGCTTCAGAGTGTCACTTCTCCAGCCTAAAGAATGGTCAAGAGTGCCCATGGAAAGCAGCTCCCCAGGGCTGCAGAGTTGTGCCATTTCAATGAGATCTAGGGACTTGCTCCTGCTGCGCTTCCTTTCATCGGGAAGCATAAGTTATTTAGGCAAAACTTCCTAATGCCGTGTCCCAGCTTTCCAAGTGCTTCAGGCAACTGGATGTACTTGGGAGCAGCTTTTCTGACATAGATTTCTTAGCTCTTACTCAGCTGAAGGTCATCATAATGCTTATTTTTAAAGGAAAAAACGTAAAAACTAGGAAGTGAAATGCATTTAGTTACAGATAAAGCTTTTGCAGAACTCATCTGGGTGAAATTTCAGACATGGCAGTTGAAAAATGGAGGGATGTAATTTTGTGCTTTCCCGCTGCCGCCATTCACGCTACCCAAATAAGGACCCCAGTTTCTTGTGCACCTTAGATATGACGACAACAGTTCCATTTGACTGCACTCTGGGACTTGGTTTGTAATCTGATAGCAGGAGTTAGTACAGATGCAGGATTGCACGCTTCATGCAGAGCAGTTCTCAGTTACTGTCACTGATGGAAGCAGTTCTCATTTGCACTGTTTGCAGACTGGTCACTGGATTCCATGCTGAGTTACTGCAGCATACTGTGGCATGCAGTCTTTTTCACTGGTTGCTTGGGGGTTTTGCTGTAGCTGCTGTTTGCTATTTGGAGGTTTTTAATTGTAAAAGATGCTGTAGATGGAGTTTTTCTACTTAGCACTGTTGTCCTATTTTCCCATCATATCCCCTGGGGACCTAACATGAGTTCAAGTAAGTCCATTTTTTCTCGACTGACAGAACAAATGTTCAGATGCTTAAAAATGTAAAGAGCACAGTGTAGGGATGGGTAAAGCAGCTTAAAAGAGGACATTCCCATTCCAGCCCAATCGCTTTCCTTTCGCTTGTTTGCTCACCTGCTTCTGGGTTGGTTTTGTTTGCTGTTAATTTCCCTACAGCAATGTTACGTTTTGAGACCCAGGCATTCCCGACACCCTCCATGCTGCCTAAGAGGAAAGGTCTCCATCTATCACCAAGGGCTCACACCCAGCGTGGAGAACGACGCCTGAACTCTGCCGGCGCCGGCATTGTGTGCCCAGGAGCTCTGGCGGGGAAGCTGCTTCCACCGCAGGCAGCGTAACCTTCATTAATATTCATGAGGTAACAAAGTTGCTCCATGTGTATTAAAAAATATCCTCCTTTTCAAGGGCATTTCGTGTTCAAACAGAGCCATTTGAAAGCTAGCATAGTAAAAAGCTTTGTAACTCCACAGAGCAGCCCAGAAAGTCCAGAACTGCACTGCTAACGGTAATGTCATTTCTGTTCTGTTTACTTGGGAAGGGCTCCTAGAGAGAAAAACCAACAACAGTGTGCGAGGCATTGTTAGGTCCAGCGTGGCACTGTGCCTAAAGGCTGACTCCTCCATGTGGTCTAAAGTCCCTGTTTCTGTCTGTAGCCACTTCAGACTGTGTCGTTATTGATTTGAAATGGGTGTCATTTAGGGATAAAAAGGTCAAAGATACGGCAATTTTAGAACAGTATTTTACCAAATACTGGTCCTGGCTTTGTTGCGTCCATCCCTTGATTCAAGCTACGGCTCTCATGTCTCTCAGTCCTTTCAGTGGCTTAGCAGTGATCCTGGGCTGAAATGAGTGTTTCCCCCTGTGAGCTGCTGGAGGTTCAGCCCACGCCAGGACAAACTGGGGTGTGTTTGCAGCTATAGCTGTCCCCTGGTTGCAGGTGTGTGATGCCTGGGAAGATGAGGAGAAATGGAAGCAGCACCTGCGCAGCTGGAGTGTGTGAGACCAGCAACTCCCATACACTGCCTGTGTGCTTCCTACTGCTTGTCCACATCTCGTAGAACCACAGAATCATTTTGGCTGAAAGAGAACTGTAAGAACACCAGTAACAACCTTTAACCCAGCACTGGCCGGGTCACCACTGAGCCGTGCCCTCAGCACTACAGCTGCAGTGCTCTGAAATCAATCCCTCCAGCGTTGGGGACTCCAGCACTGCCCTGGCAGCCTGTTCCAGCGCTTGGTCACTCCTTCATGGCAGAAAGTGTTCCTCGTGTCCTACCTAACCCTCCCTTGGTGCAGCCCGAGGCTCTTTCCTCTCGTCCTGTGGCTTTTGTCTCGGGAGCTGTAGCGAGCCACGAGGTCTGCCCTCAGCCTCCTCCCGACTAACTAACCCCAGCGTCCTCAGCTGCTCCTCCCCAGCCCTGCTCTCCAGGCCCCTCTGCACCTGCCGCGGCCTGGCTGCCCTGGCGCGGGGGCAGCTGCGCCCCGGAGCGCCCGAGCGCGAGCTGCCGGCTCCCGCCCCGCGCCGGTGCCGCTCGCGGGCTGCGCCCGGCGCCTGCCGCGCCCGCAGCCAAGCAAGGTCCGGTGGAAGTTTCGCGCCGGCTGCGGCACTCAGCCCTGCGGGCTGCCGAGCTGGCCGCTGCGTGCTTCTGCCACTCGGGGCTGCAGACAAAGCCTCTCGGCTGGCTGCACCCGTCGAGCTGTGTTGGACCCGTTGCTGACTCCTCTCAGCTCCGTCACGGTCAAGAGCGGAGAGAGGAGGGAGGAAGAACAAAAAGCCGAAGGAATTCGAGCATGCAGAAAGCGGAGATGGCTGAGCTGCCGGACAGCTCTCCGGACCCCGGCGATTGACCCGGCCCCACCGACAATGTAAGTACCCTGCAGCGGCAACCGGGGGCGAGCAGTCTCCCCTCGGCGGGAGGGGGCGGTAAGACCGGCGGCAGCGGCGCCCGCAGCCGGTGGAGCGGTGAAGGGCGGGGGGCCGGCACGGACAACGAGGCGGGAGCTGCCTGGGTGCGGGGGGCGGCTCCCCGGACCGGCCTCTCCTTTCTTTCCCGCCTGTCCGCACCGGGATACGCGCTCCCGCCGAGCCCGGGTGGCGGTGGAGGCAGCCGGGAGCGAGGGAAGCGCCGCTCCGGCCGCCCCCTTACCGCTAACCGTCCCGTTACGCCACAGGTACGCACGGCCCGGGGGGTGCGTGTGGGGCTGCTGGGGCGGGGGCCGCGGGGTATAGCCCTGTTGGAGGCGGTTCCCAGGCATCGGCTCTGCCCCGTCCGGGAGTGGTGGCTGCGCCCCCTTGTCCGGAGGCGAGGAGTGCCGGAGGGGCTGTTCAGCAAGGCAGCCCCTTGGAAAGCCGTGGAGCTGCCCGCAGGCCGCCTGGCTTTGCCAGTCAGCCCTTTGACTTCGGCAGTGGAGTTGGGCTTGCTCGGCGGGGCGGGCGGCGGCGGTTGGAAGGCGCCGTCCTGGCTTCGCAGTCGGCAGGGGCTGTGAGGAGCGGTGAAGCGGCACGTTTGGGGCTGCGAGGGTGCGGATGAAGGAGACGTGTGGCTGTGAGCAGGTGGCCAGGGGTGGGCGCCGTGTGGGCTGGCCAGGCCAGGTGCAGGCAGGAGACCCGGCTCTCGGTAGCGTCCCGCCGTGTTGCACGGCATTGCAGAAGCAAGCAAAGGAGGGGAGGTGCTCAGTCTTCGCTTGAAGCAGAGCGACCTTCCCCTCGCGTTGTTCGTGTGACAGAGCAGCAGGATAAGGTAAGAAAGGGGAAGAGGATCGCTTCCCGAGGGTCCCGAGGAGTAGTGGAAGCCGTGGGAAATTCAGCTAGCTGCTGTCATGCTGCTGCCATGCTTGGTCTGAAGCATCTGATCTTTAGCCTGGAAATCACAAAACATCCCTGCAAGCAAATGGACACATCAGTGAATTTATTATCCTGAAAGGTTTTGCGTTCTTTCTTTTTTTATTTTTTCGCTCTTACTTGTCTCCTTTCCTGTGCTCTTGGCTCTGGTAAGTCGCAGGATAACCTGCCTTGTTGAAGGGAGGCTTTGTCAGGGTAAAGAAAAAAAAGTCCTCAAAACCAAGTAGTATCCTTTGTTTAGAGCTGTTTGTGGATCACGGTTGTGACTTCACCGTGAAATGGCCTGGCTCTTCTTTGCTTATATTAAAAACACAATCACACATTAAAATAATCAAAGTCTGGGGAGGTAACTAGGCTGAAATGTAGTTTAGTAGGGTGAGACTTTAATGTAGCTTTTACAGTGCTTCATCTCTCTTGTGAATAGAAATATAATTAGTGGAGGGATTTTTCTGTGTGGGTTTTATTGGCAGCTTTTCTTTCTGTGTTTTATTTGAAGAAGGATTTCAGGCTAGAGATGAGAACTGATATTTTGTGTCATTCCCATGTTCTTCCTGAGGTCTGTAGCTGTATCTTTAGGTGTCTCTGTTCGTTATGGCATACTGTGTTATCTCGCAGAAGGTTGTGAGCTAGTGGGTGGGTTAGATGTCCTGTGGACCTGAGTTCAACTTGTGATTGCCTAATTGCCTGTGATTGTGAAGAACGAGAATCAATAAACAGCGCTGGCCTCATCTGTCGTTCCTCTTGCAGTACATCTGTATTGCCTAGCACAGCATGGCCTTAACTTGCTTGTCACCGTGGAACACACTGTCACACATAGAGCACACTGCACTGCTGCACCTGAGGGAGGGCCTAGGTGAAGCAGCAGTGGCTGCTGCCTGGTCTGCCTGGAGCATGATCTTTGGGCTCAGCAAGGTGCTGACGAACACCTCACCTCCTGTCTGCAGTGAGGATCTAGGAGCATTCCACATCCACTGGCTTTGATACAACAGAGAGCAGGAAAACTTGTTCAAGTATGGAGCCACCCTGTCCAGATTCTGTTCTGTTCTGAAGCTGCAGCCACCAGTGGTGGAGGGCTTGCTGTTAAATGTCTCTCTGCTGCTGGATACGCTTGGGAGAATTTTCAGGCTTGGTGATGGATGTGAGCAGAGGTCTTCACCATCTCTGAAGTGTAGTGAGGTTTGAAGTGACACCTACACGTGTTTCAGAGCTTCCAAGACACTGAAGTACCAGCTGGCCTCCTGCATGTCAAATGACTTAAGCTTTGCCCATATCTTCTCTAATAAAAATCCAAGAACTCCAGTCAGGTCAAATGTACCAGACCCCCAGAAATCAAGTGAAAGCACAGGCCACAAACAGAGTGCAGGGGAACGGAGGTGCGGCCAGTGCTCAGCTCCTTGCAGTGCCAGGAGGGGATGAGCAGGTTAGCCAGATCTTAGTTAGGAGAAGCACTGCTGTTCTTGTAGGAGGAGATAAAATGGCCTGGAAAAGGCACTTACTGAGTAGAGGCAACGCTCTTCCCTGTCCTGGATTTGGTGGCACCTACATACACTGGGTATAAGCACCACCCAAGTGGTGCTTTGGTACTTTTTCTCTAGTTGCGGCTGGTTTGATGGCTTAGAAGAAGTAAGTTGAAAAAAGTAACAGCTGAATTTAGGTAGGCAGACTTGAAGCTTGGCCAAACAGCATTATCTTTGCACACCTGTTCCAGGTGGTTTGCTGTAAACTATCTGAAGGGGCAGTGGAGAGTCAGGGCCATCTGAGAAATTCTTTACATTGATTCTGCCTGGCTCTCTTGTTTTATCCCACAGCACTCATGTTTTCCTCTTCTCTTAGGTCCAGAAAAATAGCTTTTAATTTCTTCAGATTGATTATCCCCTGCCTCCATCCCAGCTTGTCTCTTTTCCCACACACTTGTGCTGCTGTGTCTCTCAGCTGAGATTATTCAAGCTTTCTGTTTTCCTTTAGCATATAAATTTCTCAGATGCTGTAACCCCTGGGGCACTTCTTAGACTCCCACTCAGAAATAGCCCTTGCTCTTTTTCTCTGCAGGCTGTTCAAACCTGGCAGCCACAGCACTTTCTGAGTAGTTTGCACCCCAGAAGTAGTCCTCCTCTACGTTGCACTGTGCTTCTGGAATAGGTGGTCCTGCAGCTTTAGCCCTTTCAGATGTGCTGGCAAGGTACCTGCTGTGCAGGGAAGGTGGAGGGCTTGGAGCTGTGGTGCTCCTTTTGCAGATCAGCCCAGGCAGTCCAAAGAAGAGATAGTGAATTATGCAAGAGACTCCCAGGGCCTGATCAAATTTCCTTCTTAAGTTCCTTTGGCAGACTTCAGTTTCCCTGCTTCTGAGGTCAGTCTGTTCTGTTGGGAAGTTTGGTGACCAGTGGCTGTGTCAGAGTGGCAGGTTTCTAGAGGAGCCCCTCAGAGCCCTAGCCTGACATAGGTCTTCCCATCAAACTAGTTTCCCATTAATTAAAAAATGTGCACCCTAGATAGTGTGAACTCTTTGCTGGGGATGGTAGACACAACTTAGTTATCTTCAGCCTTTTAATGCTGGGGTTTGAGCTCTGCTAATTCCTTCTGTGCCAGTTACTCATGTCTCTCGCATATGTGAAATGCCTTTGCTTGAATCTACAGCAGGATGGTTGCTCTATTTTCTGACTTCTCAATCTTGTCCTAATCAAGAATGTAAATACATGCATAATGATTTGCATACCATTACCTTCAGAAAAACACTGTCGTGCTAAAATCAATGTTTTTTGGAATCTCATTTTCCTGCCTGCTTTAGAAGCAGCTCCTGGAATTTGCAAACCAAGAATACTGGAAAGACAATCTCCTTTCAGCAGTGCTCTTTGCACTTGTCAGTTCAGCCAGAGACCAGCAGTACTTATAAAATACAGTGATGGAGGTTGATTTCTTTTCCCATCAGTTTCTCCCTTCAGTCTGCACCCTTCAATAAAAACCTCCCTTGCTGTTTTTTGTACAAAAGAACAGTCTTACTGTGCCATGGACTTGTACTCAACTTGCCACTGCTGATCTCATTGAGATAATTTCTGAACATCCAATATATTCCATGGGTTTCAGGGAAGTACCTATTCCTGTGGACAGGAAAGCAGTGTTGTTGGAGCAGAGATGATGGTGTAGCTGAGCCTGGATTTCAGTTTGCCTAGCACAGAGCTTTGTGTCTGAAAGGTCAGGCCATGAGTCTCTGCATGGAGCAGTCAGTAGACAAGGATATGACCCACGCTCCTTGCCAGCAGTTTACACAAGTGTCTGTGCTTTGTGTTAGAGTTGCTGAGAGGAAAAAAAATTTGGGTTCATTTGTGGAGATAATTGTTTTTGACACCTCTGAGTGTGTGCTAGTTTGAAGCAGGCTAGAATGTTTTGGTGAGAAGAACTAGATTATAGGCTGTGTGCATTTGACCCAGGTGCTCTATCTTTAAGAACAAGCAGATGAGATTTAATTTATGTTAAAAATCTGGGGTCTGAAATAAGCCCATGGTACACATCATTCGACTGGAACTCAGGTCTAGTTTTAATTGTCTGCCTTCAAGTCAGGGAGTGCAAGCCAGCAGAGGGTTACTTTGGATCAGGTGCCATGGTCTGTAAGCACTATCCCCTTCTGAAAGCTTCCCCAGCCTTTGAAACCAGGATGCTCACCAGTGCTGCAAATACTGCATGCTGCTGGCGTGCAGCGTGCTAGAGAGGCACCTGCCGGAGCCCTCAGGAGCACACACAGAGTGCTTACTGACGGTTCCAGAGAGCAGCTTTGAGCCGTCTTTTCCTGCAGGAAGGAGCGGGGGCAGCGTGCAACATACGAATGAGGACTGAGTTGTAAACGGTGACAGAAAGCATAAGGCAAAGTGTGGATCAGAGTGAAGTTCCAGTTGCATTTGAAGAAGCGTTTGGATTGCCTTTGTTGTGACACTCTGGGTGTGTGGCTGCATCTATCTGAGCTGTGCCAGCTGTGTTTTGTGCTCAGCTTTACTTTTCATGGAGTTCTGCATTAGAAACAGAGTTTGATCTCTCACTTAAACAATCCCTCCCCAAACCCAACGACCCTCTTCTTTTTGAAGCCAGCTGAGTTTTCAGAGCTCAGCTAGACTACTGTGTCCTCTTAGTGTAGAGCAGCACATGGGAGCCATGCACCCATCTCCACTCCAGCACTTCTCACCCTTTTTGTGTAGAGGTCTCTTGTAGCACATGGGGAAGAGTCCATTGTGCTCAGCACTGTGGTTGTGCTGCAAAGATCTTGATAGCTCTGCATGGTTGAGCAATAGGATGCTTAATGAGGGGATGCTGAATGATGTAGTAAGTGTTGTGCCAACACCATCTCAAAGCCCATCCCTTTATAATTACATGAAATAGGCCAGTGACTGTTCTCCATCCCCAGAGGGTTCGTCGTGGCTCCTTCCCATGTACCTGAGCTCGCTTGCTTTCCAGAACAGAGCAGCAGTGCCCAGACTGGCTATTGGGAATGGAGCCTGGGATCTCTGAGCATGTGGACTGTGCCTCTTTACTCACTCTCTGGGATCTGGGGTAAGCAGACAAAATCCATGCTGGCAAGAGGGCAGTGGCTGAGTCGCATCTACAATCCCTGGCTTACTTGGTTTGCTAGCAGGCCTGTAGCTGTGATGGTCAGGACTGTGACATCTTTCTTCTGAAGCTGGTACTGCGCTTCCATGTGGAAAGAGTTGCTGTATACAACTGCTCTAAACCTTTGCACTGCTGTGGTTGGCTTCTAGCAGTCTCTGATTTAGGTTTTGGTGCCACTGTTGTACTTAGCCCCAGCTCATGGTCTCCATCTCAGAGGCACAGTGCACAGAACCTTCTTGTTGAATTAAACTCTACTGACAAAATACTGGGAGAGCAAGTGCTCAGCACTACCTGAGAACTGTAGCCAGGATGCAGTCGTCATGGGGCTAACATTCAGTTCCACACAGAGGGTATTTACTCTGAGTAAATGTGGAGAGTGCTGTGGTGAGTGTGACTTGAAAAGGGAAGGTCTGAGCAGCTTACAGGAGGAAGGCTGGCCATGGCCTGCCGTTGTCTGCTCTCTCCAATGAGCCTGAAACCTGCTTGGGAAGTCAGCAACCCACAGAAATGTAACCCTCCACCCATTCCTCACTTGCAGCCCTGGTACATCTGTCTTGAGCTGTTTGCTCCCCATCAGAAAAACCAAGCCCAGCAGGAGGGGCAGGTCGTCTGCAGGGTCACCTCTCTGGGGTCACCTCTCTGGGTGCCAGGCGTTGTACCAAAGCCTCGGCTCTTGGACGTGAGGTGAGGTCACACAGTGGGGAGAGACTTCTCAGGGAAGGGAAGAGCTGTCTCAAGGCTGACACTAAGCATCCGTCCTGGCCTTGCACCCCACAAAAGCTGTCCCACACCTGAGAGCACTGCTTTTAGTTTCCTTTCTTTCAGCTCTGAGATCCTCCAGTGCTGTCTTCTGTAGTTACAGCTTAGACTGCACCTCAAATCCTGGATTCAGTTTTGGGACCCTTGCTCCAAGAAGGGCACTGAGGGACTTGAGTGGGTCCAGAGAGGGGCAACAAAGTTGATGAAGGGTCTGGAGAACAGAGCTGGTGAGGAGCAGCTGCGGGACCTAGGGGTGTTTAGTCTGAAGAGGAGGAGGCTAAGAGGTTCTTTACAGCTCCTTGAGAGAAGGCTGGAGCCAACTTGGTCTCTTCTCCCAAGGAACAAGCAACAGGATAAGAGGAAATGTCCTCAAATTCATCAGTGGAGGTGTAAGTGGGACATGAAGAACAACTTCTTCCCTGAAGTGATTGTCAGGGCCTGTCCCAGGATGCCCAGAGCAATGGTGGAGTCCCCATCTCTGGAGGGGTTTCAAAGCCTTGGAGATGTGGTGCTGAGGGACGTGGTTTGGTGGTGCCCTGGCAGTACTGAGTTAAGGGTTGGACTGGATGATCTGAAAGGTCTCTTCCAACCAAAAAGATTGTGTGTGAGGCTGAGTGCTGCTGGCAGAGAGGCAGCCATTGCACTCCTCCTGCAGTCTGACCTTAGTTCGAGGTGCCCTACAGCTGCCACTGCTGCTGGCAGTCACGGCGTGCCACCCTTAACATCTGTCCTCTGTGCCAGCTGACCAGCCTGCAGCTGCAGGGTTACCTGTGCTTGGCACATACCACGAGCACTGCCCACACAGCTGAGCCAAACCTGCCATTTTTCTGTCTGAGGAGGAGGCTTCAGCAAAGCAAAGCAGCTCTTTGTTGTGTTCAAGCGCTCCTGCTGTGTGACCCAGCCAAGTGTGCTGCACTGCCGCCAGCGCGGCGCTTACCTGATCACAAAGCTTCTCTGAACAAATACTGGGAAACCTTGCCATGAAGGAGCCTGGCTTTCAACAGGCTCTGCTTTTCACTCTGGCCTTGGCAGCTTTGGGAGGTTGTGTTGGTGTCAGTGTGGTTGCTGCTTGGCTCAGACCTCTGGGAAATCATAGAATCATAGAATGGTTTAGGTTGAAAGGGACCTCAAAGCTCATCTAGTTCCAACCCCCTGCCATAGACAGGGACACCTCCCACTAGACCAGGTTGCTCAAGGCCTCACCCAGTCTGGCCTTGAACAGCTCCAGGGAGGTTGTGGATCACAGAATCACAGAATGTGATCAAAGATCCCTGGGCAACCTGTGCCAGTGTCTCACCACCCTCACTCTAAAGAACACTTTAATAACATCCAGTTTCAATCTCCTTTCTGCCAGTTTAAACCCATTACCCCTTGTGCTGTTGTTACAAGACCTTGTCAATAGTCCCTCAGCCTTCCTGTAGCCCCCTTCAGATATTGGAAGGCCACTCCAAGGTCTCCTGGAAGCCTTCTCTTCTCCAGGCTGCAAAGCCCCAACTCTCTCAGCCTGTCCTCATAGCAGAGCTGCTGCAGCCCTCTGAGCATCTTGGTGGCCTCCTCTGGACTGGCTGCAACAGTTTCTCCATGTCCTTCTTGTGTTGGGGACTCCAGAACTGCACCCAGGACTCCAGGTGGGGTCTCAGGAGAGCAGAGCAAAGGGACAGAATCCCCTCCCTTGCCCTGCTGCCCACACTGCTCTTGCTGCAGCCCAACACAGGGCTGCTGTCTGGACTGCACTCACACTGCAGGCTCTTGTTGAGCTTTTCATCACCCCAGACCCCCAATTCCTTTTTCTCAGGGCTGCTCTGAGCCATTCCCCACCCAGCCTGGACTTGTGTGGAATGAATGAATGTGTGGAAGAAAGCAGCATGAGATTTTTAGACTTCAAAACCTGTGAAAAACGTCTGAGGAGCAAAAGTGTTTATTTTATGTACTTTGAGATCCTCAGTTGGTGTCAGCAGCTCTGCTGAAACCAGTCAGTTATGCCACCTTAGAGCTGCCTTCAAAATCACACACGCTGATGCAAAGAGCAGGCACTGAGAAGTAGCCTTTGAATGCCACATGGAAGAAAAGATGCCAAGGTTTCTAAAAGGCCCCTGCCTCAAAAGGCAGTCGAGGGCAGGCACAAATGGACTAGTTAAGCAAAGTCCCTAGTTCCCAGCGCAGACTTCAGCACAGAACGGGTGCAGACTTTTTGGATACAACTCAATCACGTGTAGGGGCTTTATTCTGTGACAGAAGAGTGCCTAGTCCACAGTGCCATGTGCAGGAGAACGCTCGGGACACTCACATGTGTTGGTATCCAAGGCCAGCAGCAGGTGCTCTGCTAAAAGAAGATCGACCCTTGTCCAGGGTGGGTGTGTAAGTACCTGCTTTACTTTCTCGGACTGTCTGCTGATGGGGACCCACCTTTAATTCAGGCTGGCTGAAACAGGACAGAGCGTGGCAAGCACCTGGCAGCTGCCCTGAGTTGTGATGCATTCAGAAGAGTCACTTCATGAGTTGGCAAATGTCCTGGGTGCAGAGACCAGTTGTTTAGGCAGGTGAACACCAACACTGTGTTCTCTGGAGGCAGCTGCTCAGAGGGAGATGGAGAGACTGTCACAGAATCAATCAGGCTGGAAGAGACCTCCAAGCTCATCCAGTCCAACCTAGCACCCAGCCCTATCCAGTCAACCAGACCATGGCACTAAGTGCCTCATCCAGGCTTTGCTTCAACACCTCCAAAGATGGTGACCCCACCGCCTCCCTGGGCAGCCCATTCCAATGCCAATCACTCTCTCTGCCAACAACTTCCTCCTAACATCCAGCCTAGACCTGCCCTGGCAGAGCTTGAGGCTGTGTCCCCTTGTTCTGTTGCTGGGTGCCTGGGAGAAGAGCCCAACCCCAGCTGGCTACAGCCTCCCTTCGGGTAGCTGTAGACAGAAATGAGGTCTGCCCTGAGCCTTCTCTTCTGCAGGCTGCACACCCCCAGCTCCCTCAGCCTCTCCTCACAGGGCTGTGCTCCAGGCCCCTCACCAGCTTCATTGTCCTGTCTGTATTATCACTCCTGACAACGGAAAAGACTCAATGGAAGGCTTGAAATCACCTCTTTGTGGACTTCCCTTTCCTTGCAAAGGTTATCTTGCTTTCTTGGGCCATGATGGAATGTGCTGCCTCAAGGGTTGTTCGTTGAGGTCTTCTAAAGAACATCATTAAGGTGGTCTGTCCTCTGCAGAATCCTTAGGCTTCTGTAAAGAGAAGCGAATGTGGTGGCCTCAGAGCAGCAGTCTTCAGTTTCCAGAGGAGATGGAGAAGCGTTGTGTTTCAAAAGCAGTGAAAATACAGCTGTGTGAGCAGCTGACGTTGTCTGCACTGGGAGCCTTTGCTGCTTTCTATTGCATCCCAAGCCACTGCCATGCCAGCAATCCCCAAGTCAAGCATTAGTAAGGTACAAGATTTTTGTGGGGACATTTAAACTCAAGACCAGAGCAGCATGCAGAGGTCATGCTTCTGCTCACTTTTAGTTCTACCAGAGTGTTTTAGTTCTCCTGACACAGCTCTGAAAAGAGGCTGCCAACAAAGTTAGGTTGGTCCATCAGGATTTTAGAAATGTTCTTGCAGCAAAAGGAAAAAGTGAAGTTAGATTTTAGTTTGTCTCACCTAGAGCATTCACACCTATTTTAACTTGTGCCAAGAATGCAGTCTTTACCCTCTTTGTTTCCTGGCTTGCATTCCAGAGCTGCTGCGGAGATTGCTGCTGTAAATGTCAGTGGTGAGCATGCGAGAAGGGAGATGAAGCCTACCGGTCTTTGGTAAAAGCTCTCTCTTTCTCAACTAGAATGCAGCAGGCAGTAAGAAGCAGGGGCTGTGAAAACCTTCAGGCCTGGCAAGTGCTGGAAAGAGAATCCAGGGCAGCTGTCACTGAGGGCTGGGCGTGGGTGGAAGGAGTGGGTTAGGTCTCCTTACACAACTGTCCTAGAGCTAGAGCAGGCAGGGGATGAAGCTGAAGTCAAACATTCTCATCCTTTGAACTCTGGGATTATTCTGACTTCAGCTTTGCAAGCAGAAAGGGTAGAGTATAGCTCTAGGACACTTGTGTGAGACCTGCTTATAGGGACTGTCAGATGCTGGCTGTCCTTTGGCAATCCGACATGTTGGAGCTGCATGCTGTCTGTGAAGGATGAGCAGAGACCCCTGCCTTAAGGCATTCGGGTTTGAGATGTTGAGGAAAGGAACAGACTTGAGCTTCGGGAGAAGTGGAGGCAGAAGCTTTCGAGTCTTCTCGGAATGCCTGAGTTGCAGCTGTGAGGTCCCTCCCCAGCATGTGACGATGCTGTGGTCCCTCCTCCAACATGCGATCCCTGTTGTCTGAGGCGGTTTATGGAGGGCAGGCGCTGGGACAGAAGTTGTTTACAGAAAGCCTCTTGGCGTCAGTAACCGAGGTTCCACTGACGTGCTGTGTGGTGATTCCAGAGACAGGACAGGACCTGTGCTGCTCCTCGGAACCCCAGCCAGCAGAGCCGCGTCCAGCCCTTCGGTAACGAACCGGCCCAGCCAGCGGTGCTGTGCGGCAGCGCGGCCGCGTCTGGGCGCACAGGAGCAAGCATCCCATCGAGCCTCGCTGGCGCTGGGCTCCCGCTGCTCGGGGGAGGGAGAAGCAGCTGTACCTGGAGAGACAGATGGGTGCGAACACTGCAGGGCTCAGCACGCCAGCTTCAGTGCAGAGAGTAAAGCCAGGGCAGCGCTGGCAGGCAGAGGCAGGCGCTCACGGAGGTGCTGTGCTGCATGGGGAGAGCTCAGCACCGCTCAGCTGCGTCCCGCGGGTGCTTCGCTGGAGGCAGCTGCAGTCGAGTGTCCTTTACATGAAATATCCCAGGCTGCCTCCTCAGAGGTTTTTGGTGTTTTTTTTTTCTTCTTCTTCCCGGCTGTAACTGTTTTGTCATGAAGATTTCAGCGTATCTTCAGCGAAAGGAGAGGAGTGTTGTGTAACTAGGTTGACTGGCATGGGTTTTATTTGTTTAACTGGAGATCTCCAGGGAGATTTGTGTACAGCTGTCAGTTTTATTCTCCTTTCTCCCGTCCCTTTGTCAGAGAAGATGTGTTTGTCTGGGAGCAGACTGCCCTGGGGATAGGGGGCTGTTAATGACACTCAAAATTGATCTGTGGTTGTTTTGAACTGAGATTGTGATCTTAATACCTGGCTTGCAGATGTGCAGAGACAATGGATGAATAAGTTGTGGAGAACTTTAGTATTCCCCCACGTGTTGCACTTCCAGTACCACTGAACCTTGTTTGTATTCATAAGGGAAAGGAAAACTCTTCATTTCCAGTGCTGCCCAGGGACGGGACCAGGCACCATGGGCTCAAACTGGGACCCAGGAGGTTTTGGTGTGAGGGTGCTGGAGCAGGCTGCCCAAAGAGGTTGTGGAGTCTCCTTCTCTGGAGAGCTTCCAACCCTACCTGGCCATTATGATCCTGGGCAAGCTGCTGTGAGTGCCCTGCTGGAGCAAGGGGGTTGGACTGGATGATCTCCAGAGGTCACTTCAACTCCACCATGCTGGCATTCTGAAAAGGACAATGTTCTCTCAGTACGGATGCCTAAGATCTGCTTCTGCTCTGTGTATCTGCTGTGTTAAAGCACAGAAATGTGTTGCAGTGTCCGTGAGTCTGATCTTGTTCAGCACTCCTATGTAGAAGGAGATGATCCCATTATTGGTATTGTTTTCTTCCTTGCTATACCTGCACCATTCACTGTGAACTGTGCTTACAGCACTTTACGGTGCTTTTGTTTTCTTGTGGTTTTATCTCCTTTGCTTCCCTTGCAGCTCACCACATTTCGCAAGCAAATGCAAGGCTACCTTAGGAAGCTACCTCCCAGATCCTTTTGAATCAAGCAATTGCACCTGCGAGGGGGAGAACCCTTTGTGTGTGCTTGCCTGAGATCTGCTGCAAGGAAAGACTCACTGGTGCTCTTTCAAAGGGCATCTTTCCCTGTGCCACGTTAATGGAACAAGAAAAGTGTGTCCTGGAGATCTGGAAGAAGCTGAACAACCTGTATTTAACAACTTGCTTTTTCTGTGGTGTTCCCTTTCAGTTACTTTGCTTGGAGTTTTCTCAATGAAGAGACTCTGCATGGTCAGAGTAGTTAGGCCTGATGAATTTTTTCGAGGTCATGCAGCTCTTAACCTCTGTAGCTGGCTGTATGGTTGGTGATTTACTTGCTAAACCTTCACCAAGTCCTAAATTGGCACACATTTACTTCTTCAGCGATTGTCCTGGCTGTTGCAGTATTTTCAGTAAGAGAGTTTGATTTCCCATGGCACTGATTTCCTCATCCAGTTGTTGGAAATACATAGCTGCATTTGATTGTGCATTTCCATTTCCTCTAAATCCTGCTGGGGTAGCAACCACTATTTCTTCTGATAATGGACTGTCACAGAACTGCAGTCCCCCTGCTGAGGGGACCCTGCAGGCCACCCAGCCCAACCCACTGCCAGAGCAGGTTCACCTACAGCAGGGTGCACAGGATGCTGCCCAGGTGGGTTTTGAGTGACTCCAGAGACTCCACCACCTCTCTGGGCAGCCTGCTCCAGTGCTCCACCACCCTCAAAGTAAACAAGTTCCTGCTCATGTTGAGGTGGAACTTTGTAAGTTCCAGCTCGTGCCTCTTACCTCTTGCCCTGTCACTGGGGACCACTGAGAAAAGCCTGGCCCCATCCTCCTGACAGCCACCCTGTAAAGTATTGATGGGATTCTCCTCTCTCCCCCCTTCCCCCACCTTTTCTTCTCTAGGATAAAAAGCCCCAAGTCCCTCAGCCTTTCTTCATAAAAGCCCGACCCTCTCAAATACTAAACCCCAGCCTCAGTGTGGTGCCAGTGACCTGATCCAAGATGTTGCTCCCATCACAGGAGCTGCAGGTGAGACCTGGCACTTGGGTAACTGCTGAGCAGGGCAGATCTGCTTGCACAGCTCAGCCACTGCCCCAGCTTTCCTCCCTCTCGTTACTCCATCTTTCGTCTTCTTCACTCACCATAGCTCAGCCAGGAAAGTTAACAAATTCCTGTCTTTGGCTAAAATTCTTGCATTTAAGAGTGCTACAGAAGCAGAGGCTGCAGGTAGTGATCTATAGCAGGGGCATGGCCTCTCTCCTGCTGTCAGAATGGTCCAAGTGTTTCAGTGGAAAAAGACCTCTAAGATCACTGAGTCCAACCACAGAGCTAATACCACCATGGAACAAGCAGCCCACTTCTGGCTGGTAAATACCATTGATAGATTTTCCTTTGAGTGTGGGCTCAAAGTCCAGTTACAGGTGCAAAATGGGTACAAGTCCTTCTGTGAATCTGTTCAGTGAAAGAGCAGGAATTTTGCCCTGTTTAGGGTGAACTTCCTTGAGTCAGGCAGGTCTAATGAGTTCCACGACAAATAACATCCAAGGTGAGAACCTGCTGGCTTTGTGAGCAGCTTTTATTAGTTATTGGTTATCCTGGATTTTGCAGCACCGGGAAATGAAATAATGATGAGCCAGGAGCCGCGGCTGACACGTTTTGCTTTCGTCGCTGATTGCTTGTAATTTGCAGTGGTACTCATGACTTTAATTACAGAGCCATTTGATGTTTAGATAAGCAGAGGAAGGAGGCCTTTTGCTTTCCATAACTGAGCACTTCTTTTTTAACCTACTATGAACAGGTAGCAGAAGTCCAGGATCTGGTTCTAGTCTTTGTTCCGTTGTCATAAAGTCTGGAATCGAAGCTGTTGGCAGTGGTATCATCCTTCATATGTCATGCTTCGCTGGGAATGAGTTTATGGTTTTGGGTCAAAATGTAATGTGTTGGAAATACTGAACAGTTTGCACACAAGCCATTACCGAGACATCCAGATGTGGTTTTTGGGTTGAAAAAGCTTCTTGTCAGTGTACACTTTATTCTGAGCTTGACTTTAATACCTAGCCGGAGCACTGCATCTACTGCAGTTGTTTTAGTAGCTAAGGAGCGTCACTCCATGAAGGGACAGATGAACGAGTTGCTTCCTGTGGCCTCTTCCTGTTTGAGTTCTCTGTTGCTGATGACATGCTCAGGGGTCTCCAGAACCCTTGCCATGCAAGTTAAACCATGCTCTGCTCCAGGTGCTTGTCAGTCTGACTGTTTGTAATACAGCTGCTGTTGAAGTGTCTTGCAAGCTCTTCTGGTGCTGGCTCTTCAGCGTTCCCCCTGAAGGGCTCCTTTTAATGAAGGTTATACCATGTAAGTAATCTCTTAGAGCAGCCAGCAGTGGCATGCTCTGAATTTGTGACTGTCCCACTTTCTGAGAGGAGGAGGTGGATCTGGGAAGCTGTTGCCCTGAGGCTTCCTGCTGTAGTTCCTGTACTTGGGAGATGTCTGGTGTTAGGCAGCACAGTGGCAGGCTGGATGAGCAGTTCTGCAGGACTGGTGAGGCACTAACATTTGGGGTTTGGGAAAGCCTTTTCCCTCTTACTTTGCTTGCTGAATTTAGAGCAAGTATGGATCTTCTCAGGTCCTGAGGGATTCTTACTCATATCAACTCATTTACTTGCAAGTTCCCTTATGGGTTACTGAACTCCACTTTTGTTCAAGCAGGTCAAGCTTCATGCATCAAGTATATATAAAAGCCTGGCTTTTGCTGTCTCAAAGATGTGCTTCATATGCCCCTGCTTTAGCACTGCACCCCCTTTTTGCTTCCTAGTCATCAGCGTTACCCATGGCACAGCAGTGTGCCCCCTTGTGGCCAAGACGGCCAATGGGATCTTGGGGTGTATTGAGAAGAGTGTGTCCAGCAGATCAAGGGAGATTGTCCTTCCCCTCTGCCCTGGTGAGACCTCATATTGAATATTGCCTTCAGTTTTGGCATCCCCAGTATAAGAGAGACAGGGATCTGCTGGAGAGGGTCCAGCAGAAGGCTACGAGGATGATGAGGGGACTGGAGCACTGCCCAATGAGAAGAGGTTGAGGGACCTGGGGCTGATTAGTCTGGAGAAGAGAAGACTGAGAGGGGATATAACAAATGTTTGTAACTATCTGAGGGCTGGGGCTCAGGAGGGGAGGGACAGGCTCTGCTCACTGCTCCCTGGGATAGGACAAGGAGCAATGGATAGAAGCTACTGCACAGGAGGTTCCAACTCGACACAAGAGGCAACTTCTTGACTGTAAGGGTCACAGAGTACTGACACAGGCTGCCCAGAGAGGCTGTGGAGTCTCCTTCCCTGGAGGCTTTCAAGGCCTGTCTGGATGTGTTCCTGTGTGATCTGTGCTAGATTGTTTGGTCCTGTTCTGGCAAGGGGATTGGACTGGATGATCTCTTTTGGTCTCTTCCAACCCCTGACATCCTGTGAGCCTGTGATTTGGCCGATGGTGCTTGGCTCGTTGTGGCCACAGAATAAAGTGTGTCACTGAGCACCTGCAGGGGATTTGCATATAACTCTTGAGTCTACCCATGCACTGCTCCTTTTACATTGTGCCTGGCCCAGCTGTTCAGAGCTCTGCAGTTTGCGTGTGTGAGATCTGACAACTGCTTAATTTGGTAAGGACTTTGGAGACAGGTTTACTAAGGGCCAGTAAAGTCAAGTCAGCTGTAACGTGGATACAAGTAGGGTCGTAAACATCACACAAAACTAGAAGTGAAAACAACCTGGTTCACTCCTCTGCTGTTACACCTCCAGGCATGGTCCCTCATGGAAACAGTGAGGGACCCTGTCCATAGGTCAGATAGGAGGTAGTTGTGAGGTCCTGATCGTGACTTTGCACCTTCTCTTCCCTCCTCCTCCAAGTCTAAGGGATTGGAAGAAGCCATCCAGTGCCTGGATGGGAAAGGGTGGCTGAGGGATCTCTTCTGTCCTTGTGCCCTGCACTTACATGGAGCCTCCCTGGTTTTGTGCTAACCTGACTCATTTTAGCACATGCCGTTGCCCAGAATTCTTGGTGCTGCCTTTTCCCTGTGCCTGCTCAGCGCTTTGAGAGGCAGTGTGTGGGACCCTGGTGCTGTGGTGTCCTCAGTGCCTGTGCAGTACATGGATGCTGATGTGGTCTGTATTTGGAGGGGAGCTGAAGCAGGCGCTTGCTGCCACGAGCAGTAAGGTGAAACTGCAAAGCAGCTGGCGTGGTTGAGCCCATTCTGTGCTGCCACACAAAGCAGAAGCGGTGAAGCTGTTACAGTGAGACTGCCAAGGAAAAGGAGATGAGAGTAGTGGAGCACAAAAAACCCAGAGAGGCACAAAAATGTGAATTCACTTCAGCCAGTGTTAGAGCAGCTGCAGGCCTCATATTTAGTTCTCAAAAGGTCCATGTGGAGCTCTTGCCGTTCTGTGTTTTCAATACATGCCCAGATATGCCTCTCCCGGTGGGTGAAACAACTCTTTCTCCACTTCCTCGACCTGCCGTCCTGATCCTGGTCATATTTCCTCTCTATGAACAACCTTTCTTTGTTTGCTTTGACTTTATGTAATGTCAGAATTAGATGATTCTTGTCTCTCAAAATCTTGAGTCTCTCTTCCCTTGCTAAACTCATTTTTCAGTGTGTTGCTTTGTTCTTTGCTGAGCTTTGCTTATGAAGCAGCAATTGCATCTGTCAGGTATATACACGCCAGAGGTGCAAACCCTGCTCCTAGTGTTTAGCTCAGTCGTGGAGCTCTTGCTTGAACATGGGGACAAAGAGCAGGATTCAGTGTCTGTGCAGGGTGTCTTAGTGGTAAAGATGTCTGGGAGGATTTGACCATTGCTAAACTAACAGACTGCTGGGAGCCTTACAGCGCAAAGTGCCTTCAGCTCAGTAAATTACATGAGGTGCTGCGCAAGCAGCAGTTGGCGCTTTCATGTAGCATAAGTGGACTGGGTTGTGTGAAATCTTCTGTGGTCACATGAACTCCTCTGATGAGAGCTGTTGGTGTTCAGAAAAGTTAGGGGTAAATTAATGAAGTGTGTTGTTTGAAATTGTATTCACTAAACCACGCTAATCCTGCAGCTGAACAGTGCCAGATGCTTCATCTCTGAGTGCTTCAGTATGCTCATTCCTCTGTGCCATCCCCGTGAACATACAGAGATGGGTATTTCTCTGGCTGTGCAGACATCTGTGTGGATGAGCTGGCTGGGCAGAAACTGGGACCTTTCTGGCACTGAAATTGGGGTAAGAAGCTGGCCACTGTGGTGGTGGTTTATGTGTGTTTGTGTGAGCCAGAACACTGGCAGGAGACATGTCTGCCTGCCATGGAGGCTACAGACCTGCCTTATCTACTCAGCTGTTGAGTTTACTTCACCTTTGCTCTTAGTGATTAGTAACTTTTGCTTTCCTAGCTGCACCTAGGCATAGAGAAATGCCCGCAAACATGGTTATAGAATCATAAAATTGTTTTGGCTGGAAAATACCTCTGTGGTCTTTGAGTCCACCATAAAACCACCATGGCCATCAACCGTGTCCCAGTGTGCCATGGCCACAGGTTTCTTGAACCCCTCCACCACCTCACTGGGTGGCCTCTTCCAATCTCTGACCACTCTTGTAGCAAAGAAATTGATCCTAATCTCCAATGTGAACCTCCCCTGCCGCAATTTCAGGCCCTTTCCTGTGGTTCTCTCACCTGAAACTAGGGGAGAGACCAAGCCCCACCTCGCCGCAACCCCGTTTCAGCTTTTATCTTCCTGTCTGGAAGATTCCTCCACCGTACAGATTGGCATGGACCAAAGGGAATGTGAAAATCATGACATTTGCATTCCACTTGATAGAATTTGTACAAGTATTGGAACGTTTTTAATTGGGAAACTTGCCAAATGTGGGGGAAGGTTTGACCTGTGTCCTCTTGGGCATGTTTGTTCTGCAGCAGAAGCTTTCCTCCAGCTGTGGAAGCAGCTGCAGCATGCTGGGTTTGGGAGCAGCATCCTAGCTGATTGGCTAGGGGGGCAAGAAGCAGCGAGGAGAAGCTGTGTGGCTGTGAGTACTGCATGGCTGCAGCTAGGCTACCCCCTGAGCCAGGGCACTGCTGCACTGCGCAGCCAGAGCTCTGTGGAGTGCAGTGCCGCTAACCCACCCTGCTCTGCATCCCTCTTTTGGCTTGGGGTTAGGGTTTGGTGGTTTTAAGGTGGATTTGATGTAGGAAATGGCTGCTGTCACCATGCTATCAATCTTCTCTACCCTCCAGATCCATCTGCTGCTTTCCAGTGGCTTTTGAATGCATTGCAGCTTTAGCTAAGTATTTGTAACGGAATGGAAATTGTTGAATTGCTGTTCCTATAGAGAGGTGAAAAGAGCAGGAGAGCCACTCTAGCTGGCAGCCAGAGGCCAAGGCAGGAGGTCATGCTGGGAGTGCTGCCTGCATGGGTGAGCCTGGGCTGCAGCTCTCCCCCAGCCACTCATGGAAGCAGCATGGGGAAGAGAAAGCTGTTGCAGCAGGAGATGGCAGGGATGTGTGAGTAACTTGGGACTTCATGGCATGGAGATTTATTTGGGGATGCACTGGAGCCTCTGGGATAAGGAGGAGCTTCTGCTCTGCTGATCCTGTGCTCGAGGTGAGTTAAAAACAGGATCTGGGGAGGAACTCAGTAATTTTTTCTGTCTGTGGGTGTTAAGAGAATCCTTTTGCAGAAGCAGTTGCTCGCTTCCTCAGCGATGGTGCCCCACTCCGCTCTGGATGCTGACTGCAAGCACTGGGACCGCTCCCTTGGTTTTCCATGAATTTGCAATGTACAAATGCTCTCCTTTAAAGACAGTTCCTAGCTCTTGGCAAACCGCTCTTGCTTTTTGTATCCTGAAGGCTAGCTCTGGAGAGCACTGTGAAAAATAAGTTAACATCCAAAATGCAAAGTGAAGCCATGCCCTGGGTGATTTGTGTAAATGGAAGAGTTTAGCCTTCCCACAGAACAAGCTGCTGGCATTCTCTGCTCTTCCACAGGAAGAGACAAAACTTCCCTGCAAGGAATTTCTGTAGCCTTGATTTGTGTGGAGTATTTAGTAGCCAAAAGCTTAGAGCTTGTGTTGCTTTTGTTATTTGTGTTTTTTGCCAGCAAGGCCCCAAGCTACTTACTGCAGGCTCCGGCTGTTACTGTGGCTATACCCATAACAGACCTTAGCAATAGCCATCTAAAACAGCCGCCAAAAGACAGAGCTTGGATTGGGAGACACGGAGCAGATGTGTCTGCATGGGAGAGCAGTGGCAGAAAGTATCATCCGTGGTGGATGTATTCAGTCCCAAGTAACTCCTCTCTCTCTGGATCCATTCAGAAACTGAAGGCTGCTGTGTGTGAAAGAGAGGGTTCCAAAATGGGAGCAGTTTGTCCTGTCTCTCAGACAAAAGAACCCTCTTAGGTTAGCTACTAGAAAGCTACCCTCTTAGGCTAGCTTCTTTCCTTGCATGAATTCTGGTGTTCACGTGTGAGAAAGTCCATGGTCTTTCCTCACCTACATTTCCTGTCAACTTTGTGTTCATGGAGACCACATTTCTGTCTCCTGCTCTGGAAACACAAACCCTGCTAGGTTTAATCTCAAATGCAGCTTTCTTCCACGTGATACAAAGCACAGCGTGGGAAAGGTCCTTCAATACCTTTGGTTTTGTTGCTGCTGTGAGATAGCTGTGCTGCAGGCAGGGCTTTTGGGGTAGGTTTGTTTATTTTTAGTGAAATGCATCAAAGTGTGTCTTGATTCCGAGTTAAAGAATGAGCTTCAATACACGGAAAGTATGTGTAAATGTTTGAGCCTGGGTGTGCAGGTTGGCATTACCTAGCACTCAGGTATGCACTCTGGGAAGGGTCTGGTAAAGCAGGGAGTGGGGAGGGGTGAATCTGAGGTGAAACCAGTTCGTTTTGGTATTGAAGGAAGTGATGCAGGGCCAGTGACGTGCACTGAATTATCCTTGAGTAGTTCCATCTTCACTTATGGTCCCGTTCTGTATTTTTGCCGGAGCTGCACAACTGCTTTGCATTTCTCCTGTGCTCCTGTGGCTAGCAGAGAGGGCCTCTTTAGCCCTCTGGCTGTGCTCAGGAGATGTAGCATAAGCCAGGAGTGTTTTTTCACGCCACTTGCACTTGTGTCTGTAAAAGGGGGAAGTACTTGCTAGGCAAGACTTTTTCTCAGCATGAGCTTCTACCCATCAGTGAAGGCAATAAAAGGTGAGTCCAGTCGTGCACACTTCAGAGCTTGTCAGTTGGCGAGCTCCAGGCTATTCTTTACTGTGCTGAGAGCTACGCTGTGAGGCTCAGCACATCTCTGCTGATTTGGGGAATCTCTCTGGGGGCTGCATGCAGCAGACCCTAATTTCTGGATCTTAGCTGGACTTGGGGAAAAAACAAGCATCTTGCTGCACAAGTGTGGGTCGTTAGCACGTGCATGTGCCTGGGATCCTCGGTGCTTTGGCAAGACTTAAACGGAGGGAGATGTTGGTGGGAAGAAGCAGAGCAGCATTTCACCCTCTGTCAGATCTGGCCTGAATTTGTGTCTGTCATGATAACCCAAAGAGCCTATTTTTGCCTTAGTACTGACTTCGTGCTGCCAGAAGCACTCTGAAGTGAGTGAAGTTACATCAGAGTCTGCCCTTGTGGAGCTCTGCATGTCATTGCTGCTGCTGTGTGATGAAGATGTGGCGAATTTGCAGGCGAATTTGCAGGCTAACACCAAGCCCCTTCCTGCCAGCGCCGCCTCTGCTTTGCAGATTTTTAAACTGGGTGGCTGATAGGTCTCTGAATTTCTTCCTCGTGTGTCACTCTTCTTTATGTCATTCTGTGTTTTTCACAGGAATCTGAGATGAGGGTGAGCTAGATTGTGCTGGTCGTCCTCACACTGCTGCTCTCACCTGTGGAAGCATAGGTAAACGTGCGGAGAAATCAGTGCGGTGCCTGGAGCTGGCTGGGCAGACCTACGCTGCCGGCCCAGGACTTTCTCCTCTATCTCACTGCGTTCCACCGAGATTCCAGAAACAGATGGGCAGAAATTCTTGAAAAACCTGCTTGATGCCCCAAAAAGGAAAGAGTTCCTGCTCCTGCTTCACAGTGTTGGGTTCAGTGCAGCCAGCAGCGAGGGGGGCGGGCAGCTCTTGGTCGCTTGTTCCTTTTGGCTCTCTTCCTCCTCCTGCTGAATGTCCTTTAGAGATCAACCAGCAGGCAGACTAGTATTATAAAACTTCTTCTATTAGACATGTTAAAACCAAGTTGTGGATTTTGGTTTTTTTTTTCAGTCTAAAACCAATTTTTCATTGAGTAAACTTGCAGCTGCTGTTGGATTTGGGTAGAGGGTTCCTGTGATGCCCTTGTTGGACAATCAGGGGAGAGCTGATGGAGGAGAGCCAGTGCAGAGCCTCCTGGGACACAGCACAAATGTGGGCCTTGTGTCTGCTGGGGTTTTTACCTGAAAGTTGCATTTCACTTGTGCTTATTTAAAAAGGCTTCCAGTCTCCACCTAGTTTTTTCTTTTCCAATTTTCCCTCTGATTCTTTTAAAACATAGTTTAGAAGATGTTGATAGTGCTCTGGAGACATCTTCTAACTTGCAATGCAGAGCAGTTTCTTCAGCTAACCTGACGTTACTGGCTTCCAGTTCAGTCATTACAAAATATATGGCAACTTCAAATGCAGGAATCAGGAAGCCAGGACACAAAGCAGAGTGACTTAAAATTCGGTGTCCTCTGGCAAAGCTTGATACTTCTGTGTGATCTGAAAACTAAAATCTTCATTTGCTCTCTGACAAACTGGAGGTGCCTTCTCTGGCACTGCCTGCTGCAGGTGTCTGTTACTGCAGATGGCGCAGAGATGGAAGATGAGCTAGTGAGTCCTAACAGGATCGCTGGTGAGCACTGGCAGGAGGCTGGGCATACCAAAAGGGTGCAAAATAGGCGAGCTGGATTGCCATAAGGCGTGTGGTGCCGCGGAGGGGTGTCGCTGGCAGCAGTGCTCTGTAGAAATGGACAAAGGAGAGAAAGATGAGAAGAATGTGTATTTCGAAGGCCAGCTCAGCCATCTCTGGCTCATCGGGCATTTCATGATTGACTGCTTGCTGCTTGCCACTATCCAAGAGAAATACTTATGGCAGTCAGACCAGACAGGCAGGAGGAGATGCAACAGCCTGTGAGGTGTTTGGCTTTATGGTGTGCTGAGGTGGTGTGAATGGTGTGTTCTATGGGCTGAAACCTCAGAGTGACTGCAGTTGTGCTTAGGAGCTTTTCAGCTGGTCTGTAGTCGATGGCAGGATCAAAACAGTGTCAGAGCCTACGCTGTCACTCCCTGATAGGGAATCACTGAGCAGGGGTTGCAAGTGACCTCTGGAGATCATCCAGTGCAACCCCCTCCTAAAGCACAGGCAACCACAGCAGTTGCCCAGGATTGCAGTGTCCAGCTGGGTGTTGAGCATCTTCAGAGGAGACTCTGCAGCCGCTCTGGGCAACCTGAGGGCTTCGGCACCCTCGAAGCAACAAGTTTTACCTTTTATTCAGATGGAACCTCCTGGGTTCCAGTTTGTGCCCATTGTCACTTGTCCTGTTGCTGGGCACCACTAAAAAGAGTCCGTCTCCATCCTCTTGCTCCCTGTCCTTTAGCTCTTGCTGAGCATTGATCATATCTTCTCTCAGGGTGCTCTTCTCCAGGCTCAACAGCCCCAGGGCTCTCAGCCTGTGTATACTTGAACTGGCCACAGACGTGAGAAAGTGTGGTTTAGAAAAGGAAATAAGTGGAATAATTCTAAGAACAAGAAAATCAGTCACTCAATTTATAAGTTATTTGCTGGTGCTTCTAAACTGTTTGGGAAGCAGAAAGACGTGATCGGTGTATGGCCGACCTACCTTTCACACCAGTCTGAAGTGTAAGGCACAAGTGACTCTAGCTTTGGTGATGGAATCAAACACTGAGATACAGTCTAAAAACCAGACTTGGCGGTGTAAGGCCTTGGCTTCCCTTTTCAGTCTGGGTTTTGGAGCTTTTCTGATGTTATTCTCTCCCTCACAGCCACTGTAGATGTGAAGAATGGACACTGATAGATTCATAGAATGCGTAGGCTTGGAAGGGACCTCGAAGGTCATGCAGTTCCCACCAATCTCCCCTCTTCCAGCTCAAAGCCACTGCCTCTCCCTTCATCCTATCACTCCAAGCCCTCCAAAAGTCCCTCCCCAGCTTTCTTGTAGCCCCTTCTGGTACGTGAGGGCTGTTCCAAGGTCTCCCTGGAGCCTTCTCCAGGCTGAACAGCCCCAGCTCTGCCAGCTTGTCCCCACAGGGGAGGTTCTCCAGCCCTCTGATCATCGTGGTGGGCTCCTCTGGACCCGTTCCAGCATCCCATGTCCCTCTGAGGCTAGGGATGTCCCTGTTAAACTGGAGTCCCATGTTTAACATTAAGGTGATGAACACATTCTGTTTCTTGCTCTCTGTTATTGCTGAAGAGGAGGGCTTCTGTCACTCTAGAAGCAGCAAAGCAGGGAGTGGGTTCAGTAAATCTCATTAATGAGCATGTCCTGAAGGATTTAGTTTACATAATGGGCTTAATTATTTCCTTCCCTGTCCAGCTGCATTACAGGGTAAGCAGGGCTGCCTAGGTGTTGTTCTCCTATGAGATGCAGGGCTTAGGTAGCTTTGCCAGCACCAGCAGCAGCATTAGGAAATCATAAAATCACAGTATCAACCACATTGGAAGAGAGCTCCAAGCTCATCCAGTCCAACCTAGCACCCAGCCCTGCCCAACCAACCAGACCATGGCACTAAGTGCCTCATCCAGGCTTTTCCTGAACACCTCTGGGGACAGTGACTCCACCACCTCCCTGGGCAGCCCATTCCAATGCCAATCACTCTCTCTGCCAACAACTTCCTCCTAACATCCAGCCTAGACCTCCCCTGGCACAGCTTGAGGCTGTGTCCCCTTGTTCTGTTGCTGGCTGCCTGGCAGCAGAGCCCAACCCCAGCTGGCTTCGGCCTCCCTTCAGGTAGTTGTATACAGCAAATGAGCTGTGTGTGTGAGTTGTTCGGGTTAGGAACACTCCGGAAGGATTTGAGCAGCAGTGCAGAAAGCAGCTAAGCAGAGGGAAGGGTGCACCACAGAGGGTTGCATCAGCACATGGGTTTTTAGAAAACCAGGAGTTGCTTCAGTGATCCTCATTCCTGGAGGGATTGGCCCATAGAGATGCCTGTCACAAAGGTTTCAAACTGAAATCCTGTGTCAGCTGCTGCTTAGTATCTGCTGTGGAATTTTGGAAGGGACCTTAAAGTTACCTACTTCCAGCCCCCTGCCATAGGCAGGAACACTTCCTGCTAGACCAGGCTGCTCAGCCTGGCTTTGAGCACTACCAGGGTTGGAGCCCTCGCAGCTCCCCTGGGCAACCTGTTCCAGTGCCTCACCACCTACCGGAAGAAGAATTTCTTCCTTATGTCTCATCTCAATCAAGCTGCTTCTAGTTTGAAGCCATTGTCCCTTGTCCTGTCACTTTGTGCCTATGCGAACAGTCCCTCTGCAGCAATCCTGCAGTCCCATCAAACACTGCAAGGCTGCTCAGAGGTCTCCTGGAGCCTTCTCTTCTTTTAGAAAGAGCTTTTAGTTTAGCAAGAGATTTTGCTAGATACTTAACGGCAGAACCTGACAGTAGTGTGCCTGCAGTTGAAGAGGTGCTGCCTTCTGTTGGGAATACTTTCTATCATAACTCCATCAAGACTTTTTTGGGTAAGTGTTTTTATATTCAGTTGGCATATCTTGATTAGACTTAGATCATTTCCACTCCTGGAATCTCCAAAGTGTGCTGCCAGAAAATTAGAAATGGTAATGAATTCAGTTAATCAGGCCTTACAGGAGTACAGCCAACATGAAATCCAGTCAGTTAGACAGAAATCTGGTTAAAGCATTTCTGGTTCTCCAGCAGCCTCCTGCCAGGCCTTACATTGCCTGTGAGTGAGGGAGGGATCTGCATGAGCAGGGAGAAATTGGGCTCTGCAGGGAAATCACTGTAAGTGATAGAAACAAACCCAGAGGTTGTGGTGATGCTGATGTTCGCCAGAATCTGCCTCGCGCAGGTTGGACTCTTGGGTTGGTGGCAATTCACAATGTGATGTCCTCTTGACAAGAAAGGAATGTTCCTGTCATTGGAGGGGGGCTTGACAGCCAGTGTGGGGGGTGGGGAGGATGAAGGAGGTGATCTCTGAGGTCACTTCCAACCTGAGCCTAGGATTCAGTGGTTCTGTTCTTCTTGCTGAAGAAGTGATCTTTTCTTTCTTAAGCTCTTTACTGAAGGTAATAATTAAATACTGGTAGTCAGTGAGGAAAATTGTTTCTTGATTGCCCAAATCTCTGCTGACTGTGATTTGGTAAATGTGTTGCTTATCTTCACAAGGAGTGGAACCAAGATCAGAAAGGTCAGGAGAATGATGCGTTTCTGTTCTGCTGCAGAGTCATGGTGCTGCCTGGGTCATCCTGGCAGATCACTTAACCTTTCTGAGCCTGCAGATACTTTGCTCCAGACTGCTGTCACCATCATTGTGCACAGGCCCAGTCCTAGGGAATGACCTCAGTTGCACCAGGAGTGCGTGCTGACACAGGCTGGAGTGAGAGTTGAAGCCCAAGGAATGCTCACCTTGGGCTGTAAAATAAGCAGGCAAGATGCAGATAAGGCCAGTAGAGTTCCTCTCAAAATTCTCTCTGCAAAGCATTCAGGTGAGTTTTTGTGCAGTTAGGCTGGGAGAAGCCTGGAGCCCATCTGTCACTGGGAAGCAGGGATGTGTGCTGCAGACAGGCACAGATGGGCGCAGAGGCAGCGAGGACACCACATGTGGCCTGGCGCTGAGGTCTGGCTAAACCCAGGGGCTGGTCGCCTGTCCTAGTTCTACAGCATGCACTTCTTTTCTGGGTCACCATTTGGTTGTCAAGAAATGAAGTATCTGAAGGCCAGGTTGTTCCTTCTGCCTTTCTGCCCTCTTTACATAAGTTGGCTTAATGGTCCTGAGTCCAGGGCTTGCTCCTGCTCAGCTGTTTGGAAACCAAAGCAGCACCTGAACTAGATGTTCACTTGCCTGCTGTATTGCCTCCTGTGCGCACCAGCATGCTCACTGGCATGAAAAATAATGGTGGTGCAAACCAATGGATGTGACCACTGATTGCCAGGGCTGCCTCCAAATTGGTGTGTCATGTTAGGAGTGAGAGATGCCAGGCTGAGAAACAGCAGCTTCAGAGAAAAGTAAAGGACTTCTGCTTGGCATCCTGGTGTGTTGTTACTTACACCCCGGCACACAGCTGCTAAAATATTGATTTGGATGGTTCAGTTATTTAACAGAGAGATCAAAAATGCATTACCAGGCAGTGTAACCTAAGTGAATGTAAGTGAAGGACTGGTGTGTAGGGAATAAACCCATAATTAAGAGGGTTATGAGCAGCCAACTCATGTATGAGAAATTTGTTCAGGTAATTACCATGGAGGGAGGAGTTTGCTGCCTAACTCGCAAGTGGTTTGGTTTTCTAGCATTTTCTGCCCCAGAGTGGAAGTGCTGCAGAGAAGTGGCAAGAGTCAGCTGCCCTGTTTTACAGAGGCAGGCTGGGGTGGCTGCAGAGCAGCAGATAACTTTCTTACAGCCTTCACACATGTCATTGTCCTTTTTCAGCCTCCAAACCACAGCCACATTTCCAAACAACATCAGACCAGGAGGTGCTCCCTGGTGCCAGGATAAGGCTGGCACTGCCGGCAGTGCTGGCCTTTCTGGAGAAGGCCCCCAGGACTGCAACCTGGCCAGCACAGCTTCACACCCACACCAAAGGTGCCTCCTTGCCTGGTGTGCCTGGGAGAGCAGGGCAAACACCGAGGGTCTTGTCTCCCCTGAGGGTTTGGTGTGGGGCTCCCAGCGCTCCTCTGCCTCTGTGGACGTATGCTTGCAGGACCTGTGTTGGCCTGGGTGCCTTTGGTACCGTGGGTTTCAGTAAGCTGCCCTGTTTGGAGTTATTTTGGAAGTAGTAATCAGATTTTCATCAGAGCTAATCAGAGGGCCATGTTTGTGTAGGCTTCTTTCCTGTCACTTAGGCAGTGCTGTCTGGGATTCATTTCATGCTGCCAAGCATTAATGCTGCCTTTGGAAAGCATGGTTCTGCCCTGTTCATGCCTCTGCCTGCTTCCTCTGCTGCTTGTGCAAACATTTGCATAGTGGTCCTGTTCAGAGACCTGATGGATGCTGAAACTAACTTCCCAAACCTGGTGTCTGACCTGGTCTGATGCTTTGTTCTGCTTCAGTGTCAGTGCTGGTGCAGAGACTGCAGCAGTCTGGGTGCACGAATGGAGCGGGCTGGGGTGCAAGGGTGAGACTGCTTCTTTGAGAGGCCAAGTGGAGACTGAACCCATCAGATTGCAACTTGCCATGGGAGCTGGTCTTCACTATGTATTTTCTTCTACAGAACCCTTTCTGCAGAGCTGTGGAGAGGTATGAAATGCATGGCATGGGGAGGCTTGCACCCCCATCTGCAGGTCTCTCTGAAATGCATTTTTGGTTTAATATCAATGTAATTACATAAAGGCAGTGCTTGATCTTCTCCAGCATCTTCCTTTGGTAACCTGGTGAGCTGCTCCAGGATCTAGACAGCTGCAAAATCCAAGTGTGAGGAGCTTGGCAGGTTTTACAGCTGTAAATCCCTTCCCTGAGGAGTTTTTTCTTCAGAGTTAATCATTGAATGCCTCTCTAGCAGTTGCTGTTACTCTAAGAGCAAACTTTCTTCACAGTCCAGTTAGTGGAATTGCTCAACCCATAACAATGCTGACTCTGTCTCTGAGCTATTCCCACAGGTACATTTTGAACTTGCCTGACAGTAGCAGACTAGAGGAGCTCTCCCTGCAGCCAGCAGCACTGGTATTGTGCAAATGAATGTTTGTATAAAAACACTGTTCTTATCAGGACCAGGAGCTGGTGACCCTTGCATTTGAAACCTTGCTCTCAGATCTGGCCGTGCTGGCCTTGGAGAGGACTTTTGATGTGTGAGCCTCAGCTGTAGTTTAGAGAGAGAAGAACTAATAATTGCTGTGGTCAGTCCAAAGTAGCCACTCAGGTGAGACCATATCCAGTGTTCAGGCAGTAACAACCCAAAATCTCACTGGGGAAGGAGGCTTTACACCCTTTAATGTCCTTGATTGCTCTTTCCCTGCCCAAAGTCACTCTTGGTGCTAAGGGTGCATTTCCTTCTGCCCACCACTGAAACCCTGGGCAAGCCTTGGCTGCAGCCTTGTTTTGCTCTCACCAGGGAGACTCTTGCAGAGAAATGCTGGAGGATCTTTGTGCACGTAGCTGTTGTGTTCTGGTGGATGTCAGGTGTATATTAACCCTTGGGTTTGCTCCAGGTAAACTGGACAAACACACCTGCACTCACCATGTTTGCTGGTGCTAAAGCAGGATACAATAGGAAGGGGACATTTTCCACCTAAACGAAAGGAAAATCTTTACTTTGAGGGTGCTGAAGCCCTGGAGCAGGCTGCCCAGAGAGGTTGTGGAGTTTCCTTCTCTGGAGACCTTCCAAACCACCCTGGCCATTGTGCTCCCGGGCAAGCTGCTGTGGATGCCCTGCTTTAGCAGGGGTTGGACTGGATGATCTCCAGAGGTCCCTTCCAACCCCAGTGTGCTGGGCTGGTGTGACTTTTATGGGAGAGGTGTTGTAAGAAAGGAGCTTTGGGGTGTCTCTGTCATTCTGCTCCGTATTTACCAAGGTGAAACTAAGCAGGGGGGTGTGTTACTTTGCAGGATAATGGAATTGCATGTGGCCCTACCTGAGTTAAAGACTTTAAGTCATGTTTTTTGTTGTGGGCAAGTGTGTTGTGTCCTTAGAACACAGCTTAATGGAGGTAGCCTTCCTTAGGGGTGTTTTAATCAGAAAATCATGGAACTGTTTTGCTTGGAAAAGAGTTGTGAAGTCACTGAGTCCAGTATCAAGTTTTTAATATGTAAGATAGCTGAAAATAAATGTAAGCATATCTATTGAATAAATTCTTTCTGTATGCTTAACAACCCCAAAGCTCAGAAAAATGGCTTGGTCTGGGCTGCTCCTCTTTTCCCTGCTGTGGCCAGCCTGTGCTCCCTGGAGCACAGCATTCAGAACAAGAGCAAGCCAGCTCTGGGACTTGGGTTTCTGTGCCCTGTTGAATCCAGTTCTCTCCTGTGCTTTTAGGCTCTTTGCTTTTTTCCAGATCAAGGCAGATGGGTGGTCACTCCTTGCTCAGGATTTGTTTTTTTACCATGTTCACAGGTTAGTTTAAACTCTCCCTTTCTGTTGGGTGGGAACAAATGACAGGATAAGAAGTCCCTGCAGCTTTTGTGAAAGCTGTGGCTGAACAGAGAGAAAAAAGGAAATCTAGAATGAGTGTTTTTGAGGGGAAGATGGCAGTGTGAGCTCTTCTGAGTTCATCTGCCCTGCTGCCATGAGAAACATGCTCCAGCAGCAGCCCTAGAGGAAAAGTGGCAGTGCCCACAGAGTCTGTGGCCATCCCTTTATCCTCCCATCTCCCAGCCCTCCTGTGGCAGAAAGGACGCTGAGCCGGCTGCAGCTGCTGCTTGCTTTGCTCAGCCAGTGCTTAGGGCATGTGCAGAAGCCAGCGCTGGGACTCTCAGGCAGCTCAAGATACAGGAGTCAAGGATGTGAAGTGGAGCAAAGATTGTCCAACCAGGAGCGATGGTTGTAGTTTGGATTGTGAGCTTAATTCTAGGACTGTTTGAAAAGTCTTTTCACAGTATCACAGTATCACCAAGGTTGGAAGAGACTTCATAGATCATCAAGTCCAACCCCTTACCACAGAGCTCAAGGCTTTTCATCCATTACAGAGAAACTTCTTCACTCTGCACTTCTCTGTACCAAGGTCAGCCACCAACACATCAGATTGCTATAAAATATAAGCACCTTAACTGTAGGCAACTCAGGGAGACCTTCGAGGGGCCAGGCAGAAAGCTGGGGACAGATTTTAGAGCAGGGTCTTTGTGACAGGACATAGGATGTTTGCTTTAAGCTAAAAGAGGAAGATTTAGACTGGATACAAGGGAGAAATCTTTGACACCGAGGGTGAGAGCCTGGCCCAGGTTGCTGAGAGAGGTGGGAGAAGCCCCATGGCTGGCACCACTGCAGGTCAGGTTGTTTGGGGCTCTGAGCTACCTGCTGTATCTGGGGATGTCCCTGCTGACTGGGGGGGGTTGGACTGAAGGGCTTTGAGGGTCCCTTTGAGCCCACACCATTCCATGATTCTCTACAGTCAGTGGAGATTTCCAAGGTGAAAACTTGAGCAATGAGAAGAGAAAAAATCAAACTCTCCCCTTGAGCTCTCTGCCATGCACATGGCACACTGTGAGTAACCAGCCTGAACTGCTCTGCAAGTCATGTGGAGTTCTTGCAGCTTCCGTTTCAAGTGGCCATTCCCCATTCTGACAGATAGATCTAAATGGCCGTGTTGGTTCCCCACACATCTTCTTTCCTAAAGAGAAGCACATAGGGCAAGCAGTGTTAGCTTCCAGCCTTTCTGTTCCCAGCCTCTGCTTGCACTTGGCTGCGTAAATATCAGAAAGATTACAGTGTGCTGGAAGGGAAAGGACAGAAGAGAATCTGAAAAGACAACAGGAGTTTGAAAACAAATTCAGAGCTTGTTGAGCAGATTTACCTCAGGTTCATCTCCCCAGTGGACAACACAGCTTAGCTGCTTGTTAATTTGCATTTTATGCTTATCAACCTTTTTCCACTTTATCCATAAGGAAAACATTTTTTGTGATATTTCAAATACAATCATAATTAAATGTTAGCAGAGAGCCACTGCTGCTGTCTTGTTATGTAGATTAGATCAAGTCCTGGGAGTAGATAAAGTGGATTCCTTCTTGTCCGTATGTATGGGGTAGCATTTAGAGGCTGCTGTGAAGTAAAACCTGAATTCCCTTCCTCCTGGGGGCTGCTATGTTATTTTATTTGCTGTGTTGCCAAAACTCGTCTCCTTGTTTGCATTTCTGTAACCAGACAGTGTGCCAGGAATAAAAGCAAGGCCCTGACAGAGGCTCTGCTTCTCTTACAAAACAAGGAGTCACCTTTGGCCAAGACCTGGCTGAAATGAATTCCACTGTTGTGTCTGTTGGTGGCTTTGTCTTGTTTAGCTTCAGCAACTTCATTTCAGCTCCATGGGAAACACCCCTGGAAGTCTGTAGAGGACAGTGGGCACCCCAAGTCTTCAGTGGCATGCTGAGTAGGGATTAGGGGCACAGATCTCAGACTCTTGAGACCTGCAGATCTGGGGCTGTACCTCACCAAAGTGTCCTGCAGCTGGAGATTTCCAGGTCATGTCAGCACACTGCTCTAGGGAGCACACTGAAATGTGGAAGTGTTGTTCCAAATCCCAAAGAAATAAAGTTTTGAAATACAGAAACCCTCCATGCTGGCAGTGAGCATCCCCACTTAACAACTGATGGCATCTTCCATTTCCACACAGGAGCCAAACAACAAAATTGCCCTAAGGTCATCTTTGAGCTCTGCTCCCTGGCAGCATCTTGCCCTACACTGGGAGCTCCGTGGATATTCAGTTTCTCCAGTGCTTGGATTGGCTTGCTCCTCCATGGTGCTGGTGGGAGAAAGTTCTATCCTTCTTGCCACACTCTTTCAGTAGCCTTTCCATGGCTCCTTGTGCATTTATCTTTTACCCAGAAAATGGGTGCTCACTGCCTTCTTGATGCATCTCCAAGGAGGTCTGCTCCCACTATTTGTCAAACCCAAGTGCTTGGTACCCAGGAGCTGGTTCCTCAGCTGGTGATTGCCATTTGCTAGTCCGTAGTGGGATATTGCTGGGTGTTTTTTGGCAGGAAAACCCATTTGCCAAAAGATGGGGAAGTTGTTTTTCTCATTCAGCTCTATTTGTGTGCTGTATTATTGCAGTTTTTGTGTGCTGAGTAATTGCAGTGTGCTGCACTCTGTGGAATCCATTGCCCTGGAATAGATCGTGCTCTCAAAAGGCTTTGGGGAGAGACAAACCCTCTGATGCTCTTCATGTCTTTTTCTTCTCCCTCGCTGCTCTGTACCTCTTGCACCCTCAAATATTCTGTACAGGCCTACTGCATTTTGGCTTTGTGTGGTTTAGCATCAGGAGATAAATAAGGAAGACATCGTCATGTTTATGCATTTTATTGACTTAAGGTGCTCTGGAGAGCAGCATTAATTTTCAGTTCAGTGAAGCACTAAGAAAATGAAATACTCCCTCCAGAGTTTGCTTCTGTACACAGAGCCTTGCATTAGGCTGCTGTGAAGTGGCATGATTGCACTGGGTTCGTCTTCCCTAGTAATTACAGCTGAGGGTAATAGCACTGCAATTGTCCTCCAGCAGAAAGAATGAGAAGGCTTGATGAGGTGGGGATGTGATGTGCTTTGGAAACATCTATGGCCCAAGCTTTTGTCCTGCCTCACCACTGCCTGGCTTCTGCTGCAAGCTCTGGCCCCAGTGCGAGGTCACTTTAAAACACTGCATGAGAATGGTGACCTTTTCTACTGCTTCGTAACCGCTGCAGGAGAAACAGCTGGAGGAGGAAGTATTCAGCTGGCTCACAACATCATGAAACCCAGTGGTATTCTTCCATTCTTACTGTGAGACCTCTGAGCACAAATCTCTTCACAGTGGGTAACCACGACTTTGATTTTCCCCCGATCTACACCACAGTTGTGTTGAACCTGTATTTGAGCGTGCGACAGACAGATTTGGGTAGTGGTTGATAGCAAAGGATGTTTTGTGAGCCACACATGACAAAGCAACATCTGCATCTGTCTGGCAGCCTGCAGGATTTCCTTTTCTGGTTGATTCTGCAATTTGAAGTTGCTGTCTTTCATTGAAGCCTTACCTGGTTAGCTTCCTGGGGTTAGGATGAGGTTAGGTTAGCACCTGGATTAATTTCCTTAAATGATTTTTTGCAACGGGGAGAAGCAGGCTCCTAAGCCAGATCTAGGTCTAAGTACAGTTTGCAACAGTGCCATTTAGCAAGGATCCTGAAGTTCTGCTGGGTTTTTCTGGGATGCCTGGGAAGAAAAAGTCATCTTCTCCTTTGTTGCACTTTTTGCCTCCTTCTGTCTTTCAGTGGCCACATTTATTTCCATTGCACTCTGCCTACCCACACAGATTACAGAAGGAAATAAAAAGAGGATAAACCACAAGATGTGGTTGTTCAATGCATGTTACCTCCAAGGAGACAAAACCTGTAGCTCCAGGTAAAGCTGTAACCAGAACTTAGCCTTTTCTCTTTCTCCTTTGTGTTGGCAGGATACACACCGTGACCATGCCTCGTAGCCCAACGTCAAGTGAAGATGAAATGGCACAAAGCTTTTCTGACTATTCTGTTGAGTCTGAATCAGACAGCTCCAAAGAGGAAACTATTTATGACACAATCAGAGCAACTGCAGAGAAGCCAAGCAGCAGGATGGAGGACAGTCAGAGCAACATGCTGGTGATTCGGGTTATCATACCCGACCTGCAGCAAACGGTGAGGCACGCTGCAGTGCCAGGTGCCAGGGCTGGCTTTGCTCCCTGCCACCTGCACTGCAGCTCTCCGGCTTTCTTACCATTTTGTGCCAAGTTACAAGCAAAATGTATGTTGTGTTTCCTTTCGCTGTCTGCCTTCGCACCCTAGTGGATCCCATCCCGTTCCACTATCCCATCCCATAATCCCATCCAAGAGAGCTGACTCCTTGTATTAACGCAATGAAAGCTGTGATCCGAAAGCAAACTCCCCACCTGATCTGCAGTCAGAGGCATTTGGATAGAAGAGCATCAGGACTCTCAGCAGCAGATGAAGTTTGTAGTCCCAGATCAGGCTGTCTTTAGGAGAGCCTCACACAAACACAGCTCCACTGCCTTCTCAAGCCCCTCCTTTCATGAGGTACTTGTGACAGACACTAGACTGAGATCTTCTCAGGTTTTTTCTCTCTGCTTATTGTTGTGTCTTCCCACAAAGAGATACCTTGGTGTGATTAGAGCTTCAGGTTGAGGCAAGAGCGGCACAAATAAATTTTTCTTTCCTCCTTGGCTGCTGTGCCTTCACTACACTATTGTTGCTTCTCAAACTTTCACCCAGAGGAATCAGCACTCATGTGGCAGGAGGAGCAAAGATTGTCACCAGCCTGTCCCTCAGTTTTGCGATGACATCAGATTGCTGTTTTACTCTGCCGCCTCCTCACCACTGACTCTAGGAACATAGCAGGGAGGATAAAATGGACCTTTGCTGCTCTTCCTAGAGGAGTTGTTTGCAAGCCAGCTTCTGGATTTGTTACTGTCTCATATCCTTAGGTCTAGGGAATAAAAGCAGAGACTTTACAACAACTGATTTAAGCTCTCATGCCTTACAGAGTGAATTGAGCAGACTTTTAATTCGTTACAGAATGTCTGACTGGGGAAATGAGAATAAAAGTTACAATTTTAATTATAATCCACTCATATGTTCTTGAGGCAAAAATCTGCCCTTCAGACCCCTAACCCTTTTCCACAGGGAACTCTAACGTTTGGTTGCTTTTAGAGTTGGTTGAACTTGTAGAATTCAGTGTCTGGTGTGTTAGGAACATAAAGATGCCAAAGTTTACTGTTGTGTCTTTGTAAGTAAACAAATCCTTCTATGGGATCAACAGTCCTGAGCTGGAGAAGGGCTCAGGAGTTACTGACTATCTAGAACTACAACTTGCCCAAGTCTGCCATTAATTATCTAAATTGCCCTGGGCCTCCTTGAATGCTTCTGTCGGGATTTTCAATTGATGGTAGGCATCAGACTTTTTTCCTCTCAGAGATGATTATAAAAACATTCTTTTTATGCATGTGTGCTACATAAATCACTCTGTGCTGACACCGAAGATCTACATCATACTGTCCTGCCACTGAAGATCTATCTCAGAGGCAATTACTCCTTTCTTTTTAATTAAGTTCATTTTTAGAATGATAGAGATGGGCTGTCTGCAGGCTGACAGGGAAATGCTGTTTTGACAGCATGGCCTCAGGTGTGGCTGTAGAGCTCTCTTCTGTAAAGCCCAGCCTGAACAGTGCCGCAGAAATCCTTGTTGGGAGCATTCTTGCCTAAATTCTCGTACTTAAAAAAGTTCTCTCAGATGAGACTTTCTGCTGGGATTACAGCAGCACTCCACTCGTTCATATGATGTGAGATGCACCTCTGTGAAGAGGCAGTGGTGCAGGACCTGAGATGGACAGGAAGACCCGAGAGGGCAGAGCAGGACTGAGGCGGCTGCAAGCCGCACGCAGGGCTGTTATTAAATTCTGGCTGCAGCAGTCATCGCCTTGGCTCTTTCATTTTGGTATTGATTGAAATACTGAAATCCACTCTTGTACTTAAATTCAAAAGGATTTTGCCTGCAGTGAAGTCCTCTGTCAAGACAGCTCTGCCTGGCTGTGGCTGGGGTTTTACTGATGACCCAACCAGTTTGCTGTCTCTTTGTGTTTGGAGCTCAGTGGATA
This sequence comes from Pogoniulus pusillus, assembly GCF_015220805.1. NCBI lineage: Eukaryota > Metazoa > Chordata > Aves > Piciformes > Lybiidae > Pogoniulus > Pogoniulus pusillus. The sequence goes on from NC_087287.1 coordinate 437,887, forward strand.
GATCCAGCAAAATGGAAAGCTTGGCTTTGCTCTGTTGCTAGAAGCACAGAGAGAAGCCTCCTGAAGCCCCTCTTATTTCATTACTCTAGTTTTTAGACCAATAGTAAGTTATTTATTGACACTATTGAAACAATTATTTTTTTTTTTTTAATCAATGACTTTTGTGCAGGAAATGAAATAAGCCAGAAGGTGTCTCCAGGTTTGAGTTTTATTTGTCCATTTTTATTGCTTTACTTCTGGCAGTGTTTTCCTTTTCAATACACTCTTAATGAAAAGTAAATCAACTGTTTTAAACAGTTCTGTGGCAGATGACCTGTTTGTGATTTAATTTACCAGCCCACAAGCTCTTGAACAGAAAAGTGAAATCTGGATTCAGGTTTGCAAAGAGGAAGACTGATAGGTGGGAGAAGATCATGGCTCATGAGTTGAGTTATAGCTGCAAGCCAAATTCAGCACACAGAGAACTTTACAAGTGATCCCCCACTGTAAAAGCTCTGTCCCGCTGCCCTTTTATTTTCATCTGAACCTTTAAAGGTAATGCAAACCTTGACGAGTTCACCCCGAGCTCTTACAAATACTTTACTTAGCAGCTCCTGTTTTGTCTTCTTTCAGCTCAGGTGCTTATCTGGTGCACTGATGCTGCTTGGTAAAGAGAGTGACTTTGGACTGCTGCCGTGCGTTGCCTGTGGTCAGGGAAGTGTCTGCTTAACACAGGGGGTGAGGAGTTGAGTGGCCGAAGGATTTCCTGAGCTCAGTAAAACTCACTGCTCTCTACAACTCTACAACTCCCTGAAAAGAGGTTGGAGCCAGGCGGGGGTTGGTTGCTCCTCCCCAGTGTCAGGAGATAGAAGGAGAGGAAACGCTCAAGTTGTGCCCTGAGAGGTCTTTATGACTCTCTCCTCCCTTGCTTCTTTTATGTTGGATTTCCAATGCAAAATATTGTTTGGTAAAACAACACTTTAAGTTTTTACCTCTTTTCTACTGCTGCATTGCTTTATAGACTTTTGAATCCTTTCTGTTTTTCAGTCTTCATTGACCATTGGGATCAAGAGCCCTTTCCTTTAATGCTTTTCTTTCTTGGGTAAAATGCTTGTTTAGTTCATGCAGTCTTTCCCTTATAGAAGCAGGAACATGCTTTTCACAACTGCAGCTTCAGTCACTTCTTTGCTTAAGATGCCTCCAGGCTCACTTGTTTCCAAGTGCTGCCCTTCTCTGCCTCAGGCCTATTTCAGGTTCTGCTTTGCAGCTTTGACTCAGTGCTCCAGGTGGGGTCTCATGAGAGCGGTGGGGGAGAATCACCGGTTGCTCACTGCTGCTTTCTGTTCCCAATCGATGGAAGCGCTGTGGGTGCTGCTGTGCCCTCGATCTGGACAGGGGATGTGTCCTGCCAGCTGATGGCTAGGTGGTGGCCAGGCTGGTTTGTCCTCCTTTCATCTCCTGGCTGTTAGCCGAGTGCAGTTTGTTGAAGGGCAGGGGTGCCTCCAAGAGCTAGGCTGAACACCAAGCACAAACCCAAAGCAGCGACTGGCTCAGTTTTCCGTCGTGGTGCTCACCTCTTATTTGCATTTGCCACTTGTTGGTTGTCTTGTCGTTAATGTCAGCCTCTTCTAGTGAAAAGAGTAATTTGTGTTTTGATGTGCTGCCAATCACACGGCGGAGGCAGCTGTGCAAGCCTCTTGCGGTGGCTCCTCCGGCGCAGCGCAGCTCTGTGACTGGCAGCTTGGTGCAGGAGCTGTGGTGGTTGATAGGTTTGAACGGATTAGAGCCGCTCCTCGGAGATTGCGGGTCAGGAACCTTACGCGCACTGATTTCGTTTCCCTCTTGCTGGAGCAGGTGAGCTACGTTCTGCCCTTGCTCCAGTCCCACTGTGACACTTGGTGACTTACTCTCACTAGCGTGCAGGATTATAACTGACCACGTCCCTGTGATCCAAAGGGCTTTAGTATCACAAACACAGGTCTCATGCTTCAATCACCAGTTGCAATTCTTCTAGCGAATGTAACTAGTTGGCCTTCAAGACAAAGTGCCACTGCTTACCTGGGCTTGAGATGCAACCAAAAGGGCTAAAAGAATAGGTCACGCTCTTGTCAACAAAATACCTTGGTTTCACACATGCTCTGTAGTTCTTTGCTGTAAAAACATCCCAGTTTTTAACTGGCTCTTTTAATGACGAGTTGTTGAAGTTTAGAAGTGTTGCGGCTGTCTGACCTGCCTGGTTCATGGGGTGCATTAGCAGTCACTTCCCTCACTGGCTGCACCTATCCAAGGCTGAGAAATGTTGTGAGGGAGCAGTTGCTTGGTTCTTGGTTTGCTTTTTGCGTAGTTGATCCCGAGGAGTTATAAATTGCTAATGGGATCAGCGTTTATTAAGCTCAGCACAGTTTTGTTTCATTAATTCTGTTTTTAAAAATAACTCCTCTTTACAGAAATGCATCAGGTTTAACCCAGAAGCTTCAGTGTGGGTTGCAAAGCAACGAATTTTGTGCACTTTGAACCAGAGTTTGAAAGATGTGCTGAATTATGGACTGTTCCAGCCTGCAAGCAATGGCAGAGATGGGAAGTTCCTGGATGAGGAACGGCTTCTGAGGGAATACCCACAGCCAGTGAATAAAGGAGTTCCTTCCCTGGAGGTATTTTCAGAGATGTCTGTATTCTGATGTGATTATGCAGCCAGCCAGCTGCGTTTGAGGTTTCCACATGGACCCGGGTTGCATCTGGGAAGCAGTCTGGGCTTGAACCTTTGCTCACAAATGTGCTAGGGTGCACTTGCTGGGTGGAGCCTTGCTGTGTGGGTAGCAGTTGCACAATAACTAGCCTTTGCTTTCTCCCAGAGAGGATCTTTCTAGTGAAAGTGTCTACTCTCAGTGTCTAATGTCTCAGCAAAGCCTTTTCATCTTTTGCCCTTGCTCCTACCTCCCTCTGTGCTCCCCTTCTGAGGACACAGATGTCTTGGGAAAGCAAAAAGGAAAGAGGGTGTGCATGTATGTAGCCATCACAACACAGAGTCTGCAATTTTCTCCCTCCCTGTTGCTCATGCAGAGGCTGTGCAGCTGGGGGATAGACTGGGCACAACTGTCAGGGCGCTGGGCAAACATGGAGCAGAGCCAGATCCCACTGAGACACAGGAGAGCAGGAAACTGGGGCATGAAACTTGCATTTAATTAACTTTGGTATTGCTTGTATGGTGGTACATCAACCACTAATAATCTGCAGTTAATAGACTTTGCTGCACTGTAGCACATATTCATGAGGAAAGAACTGGGGTCCAGAGAGGGCTTCAAGTCCTAGATTTTCCAGCAGCTCATTTCGGAGATTCAATCACTGCTGTCCAGGGTATAGCCATAAGCAAACCAAATAACCACAACCATAAGCAAATGAAACAACCACTTTATTGTTTTCACTGTTTGCAAAGTTCTTCTCCCTGCAGCCCTGGGATAGCAGTTCAGGGGTTAAAGCTGCCCTAAAGCTGGTATCAAAGCCTCATTCAGTGCAGCCTCCGTGTCAGACAGACCTGCTGCATTGCTTGCATTCTGGGTGCTAGGCTTAGATAACAGTGAATTCCAACTGGGTAAAGCCCAGGGGTGCTTTGCCATAGACTTTGCTGCTGTGGCCCTAGGGGCAGCAAACTGGTCAGGGTAAAATGGGAGTGAGTTTCATCCAAAAAAGGAGGCACTCCTTTGAACCACCTTCACAGGACCAGCCCCATTAAACATCAGAAGAACTTTTCCCCTGTGTAAATCCTGCCTGTGCAGATGAAAGGATTTGTGATTATTTTTACCTTTTAACTCAGCTTTCAGCAATGCTGCCATCCTGAACTCTCTGGTTTTGTGTAGCATACCTCCTCGGTTCTTGCTGCCCAAGGCTGTAAATGGGAGGGCACAGATGCCCTTAGGGAGAGCTCCTTGTCACCCTAATTCTTGCTTATTTGTGCAGGTTCTGGAGGCTGCTCTCATTTCCCAAACACCTCCACTGGTTTCAGTAGTCTTAGGCATTTTGCTTACGAGACCTCTGGATCTGTGCTGCTGCTGTGGTCAGCAGGGTGCTGAGCACCCGTGGATATTCACAGGCTGATAATCAGCCTCTCTTTGAATGCTGCCTAAATCTACCCCATTGTGGGTGACATGATGTGGTTTTAAGCAGAGAGGACATCTGAAATTTAATGTCTTTTCCCCCCTCAGTTTCGCTACAAGAAGAGAGTGTACAAACAGTTCAGCCTGGATGAAAAGCAGCTGGCCAAGCTCCACACCAAGGTATGCCCCAGTTACTGGAGAGGTCAGTGGCTGCTGACTGAGCAAATCAATGTGCTTCAGGGACTGGAAATGAAGAGGAGCTCATTACCCCTTAGGCCAGCTGTTGAACAGCAAACAGGAGTAACTGGGATGTGTGAAGCATGGCCCAGGAATTTCTTCCTTTGAAAAATTCCTGACTGATTCTTCCATATGTTGGTAACCATAAATGAACCTTCGTTACTGTGTCTTTAGACTCATTTGCAGGCCAAAATCATCATCAGCAGAAGCTGAGACACGTTAGCCTGGGGAAGAGCAGCCCCAGAGGGGATCTTCTCAGTGCTCAGCATAAGCTAAAGGGTGGGGGGCAAGAGGATGGGAGAAGACTCTTGTCAGTGCTACCCAGTGACAGGACCAGATGCAATGGGCACAAACTGGAACCCAGGAGGTTCCGTCTGAATAGGGGGAGAAAATTGCTTGATGTGAAGGGTGCTGGAGCCTTGGAGCAAGCTGCCCAGAGAGGTTGCAGAGTCTCCTCCTCTGGAGAGCTTCCAACCTCACTTGGCTATTGTGATCCTGGGCAAGATGCTGTGGGTGCCTTGCTGGAGCAGGGGGATTGGACTGGATGATCTCCAGAGTCCCTTCCAACACCCACAATTCTGTGAGGGCTGCTTGTAATACACCATAATGTCTTGGTGAATGAATCTTCCACTCTTTCCTTTCCTCAGAATTATAAACCTAGACTCTTCTTACCTTATTTGACTTTTGAACATTATAAATTGTGGAATTCATGCTCTCAGCGTGAAGTCAGGTTGCCCAGGAATGTGAATTAGCTCCTGGGCAATGCTGACAACTGACAGAGTATTGCACTTTTAGTCCACGTTTCCCTTTCAAAATCAGAGCTGATTCATTTGCCACTCTTTGTTTCAGGCTAATTTGAGAAAATTTATGGATCACATCCACCACCTCTCAGTGGAAAAAATCACAAAGATGTTGGACCGAGGACTGGACCCAAACTATCATGACCTGGAAAGTGGAGGTCAGCACAGTAGAACTAGCAGTGTAGAGCAGTACCTTGGGTTTGTTCCACCTGGACTGATCACTGAGCTGGTGTCAGTCATTCTTTCTGTTGCTTTCATAACTCCAGGCTAATGAAATCTGCATGGGTTTGTTGTCCAAAGAAAAAACTGACCTTAAGATTTTCTTTGAGCATCCTTTTGAATTCATCATTGTTAGAGAAAAATTTCTTGCCGTTACTAATTGCTATCTTTTTTGAAGTACCTGCTGTTCTCTTCTTTAGAAACACCCCTGACGTTGGCAGTGCAGCTTGACAATACAGTAGAAGTCATAAAAGCTCTAAAAAATGGAGGAGCACATTTGGACTTCAGAGCCAAAGATGGAATGACAGCTCTGCACAAAGCAGCCCGAGCCAAGAACCCAGCAACCCTCAAGGTAAGTGCTTTCAGTAGCAAATGAGACATTATTTTGTGGGGAAAAATACCCAAAGGGAAGTGTTCTGAGCTAATTACTGCATTGTCCTCCCTGCACCCTTTACTAGGTGCTTGTTCTGGTTGCTCTCTTGTGGCTTTCCTTTCAACGAGGAGCCTTTTCATTGCCTTTCTTTGGTAAGAAGAAAAAGTGGTGAAATTCCACCTTACTCACTGGGAGAAAGCTCTGTGAAGATGTGTTCTTGTTTCTCTTGGGAAGCCAGTGCCTGTGGCATGGAAGACATGTTCTGTCCTACCACAGTTGTCTTCTGCACTTCAACAGGCATTCGTAAATCACCTGGGTAGACCAGACCGAGTCTTTGCTTTTTGGCTTCCGCTTAGCTCCTTTGGACAGATACTCAATTGCATGACATTTTTGATAAAGCAGCTTGGAGATGAAGAGGTGAATGTGCTGCAGAACTGAACCGAAGGAGAGGGTGGGGATGGGACACTGTCACTCGCCCTTTCCTTGCTGCACCTGTAGATTGCTTTAGATCCTAATCCTCGCTTGACTTCATGCTGTAGCCCATTCTGTCGGCTGATGAAGCCAGCAATAAATACACACGATGGCAAATACTATCCTTGCAAATATTCTTCCAGGTAGAACAGTCACTCTGTAGTTCAGAGTGCCGCCGGGACGTATTTGTCACCATCTGTGATCGCTTTCAGACCCTTTTAGAGCTCGGGGCGTCTCCCAACTACAAAGACGGCTGCGGGCTGACGGCGCTGTACCACACGGCCGTGGTGGGGGGGGACCCCTGCTGCTGCGAGCTCCTGCTGCACGAACACGCCACCGTCGGCTGCAGGGACGAGAACGGCTGGCAAGAGATCCACCAGGTAGGGAAGGGCGCTTTGTGTTCGAGGAAACATGCCACGGGTGCTCAGAGAATCCGAAGCGGGGTTGGAAGGGACCTCTGGAGATCGTTGAGTCCGAGCCCCTCTGCCAGAGCAGGATCGGCCAGGGCAGGCCACATACCCAGATGGGTTTTGAAAATCATAGGAGCATAGAATGGTTTAGGTTGGAAGAGACCTCAAAGAGCATCTAGGTCCAGACCCCGCTGTAGCCAGGGACACCTCCAACTAGGAGAAAAACTCCAGAGGAGACTCCGCAGCCGCTCTGGGCAGCCTGCCGCAAGGCTCCAGCACCCTTGCACTGAAGAGTTTTCTTTTCCTCACGTTGAGGTGGAACCTCCTGGGTTCCAGTTTGTATCTGCTGCCCCTTGTGCTATCACCTGACGCCCACCCTTCAGTTTGTAACCACTGATCAGATCCCCTGTCAGGCGAACAGCCCCAGGGCTCAGCCCTTCCCCATCACAGCGGTGCCTGGAGCCGCCCGGGCCGCCTTTGCCCCGAGCTCTGTCCGGGCTCCTGCCGAGGGCTCTGCCAGCCGGGGCCAGCTCTGCCGTCTGGCCATCTGCACTGCCACCTAGCGGCAGCCGTCCGCAGTGCAGCAGGGCACGCCCAGCCCGCGCCCGCCTGCTTCTCGCTTTTGGCAGCTGGGAGCAGCGGCAGGTAGAAAGCGTCAAACTTTGTATATTCCTGACACCTTAAACTGCTGCTTTCAAATAAGCAGCTGCATAAACCTGTGCGCAGACTGACGGAGCCTGAAGTGCACAAATGGAGTTTGCAGGCAGGTGTTATCAAGGCCTCAGGCAACCTGCTCTTGAACACTTGTGGAATGAGGTGTCCACAGCTCCGCTGGGCAGCCTGTTCCCGTGTCTCACCACCCTCTGAGTAAAGGACTTTTTCATAATTCCACTCTCAGTCTTCCCTTTTCCAGCTCAAAGCCCTTGTCCCTTGTCCTGGCACTCCCAACCCTTGTCAAAAGTCCCTCCCCAGCTCTCCTGGAGCTCCTTCTTCAGGTACTGTAAGGCTGCTCTTAGGGCTCCCTGGAGCTTTTTCCACTCCAGGCTGAACGGCCCCAGCTCTCCCAGCCTGTCCTTGTGGATGAGGTGCTCCATCCCCCTGATCGTTTTCGTGGCCCTCCTCTGGACCTGCTTCATCAGGTCCTGTGTCCTTCCTCTGCTGAGGACTCTAGAGCTGGACTCAGCACTGCAGGTGAGGTCTCCCTGGATCAGAGCAGAGGGAAAGGATCCTTGCTCTTCATCTGCTGGCCCCACTGCTTTGGATGCAGCCCAGGCTACAGTTGGCATCTGAGTGTTGTCTTCCTGCTCAGTCCAGCGGTGGTTCTGAGCCTCAGACGCTGAGTAAAGCAGCATCTTCTTCTGCAGGTCTTAGCTGGAAGGCTTGTCTGGAGCATCAGTAACCAACTCCCTGTGCCTTTCTTCACAGGCGTGCCGCTACGGACACGTCCAACACCTGGAGCACCTCCTCTTCTACGGTGCCGACATGGGTGCGCAGAACGCCTCGGGCAACACCGCGCTGCACATCTGTGCCCTCTACAACCAGGTGAGCTGCCCACACACTGCCCATCCTCCTTCAGTGACAGAAAGCTGTTCAGCAGGAGCTGAGGGGTGTCTGCTATCCCCTCTGTGTGGCTAAGTGAGGAGGGATGCCTTGCTTTGAGGGAAGGTGGTTTGGGCAGTCTGGTCTCCATGAGACTCGGAAGCAGTGCTGGGAGAAGGTGGCATGTGGCCAGGAAGAAAGCCCATAGCCGAGGGACAAACGCTGAATCTTTCCCGCCCGCCCATGGAGGCAGAGGCTTGTTGAGTTTCCTGGTATGATGGAGCTTGTCCTGGGATGCACTTTCCTCGCTGTTATTAAGTGTATTTGAGATAAGTTTCCCGTGGTTGTTGATCTGCAGAGGCAAGTTGCAGAGCGCAGCATAGCTCATTCTTTTTCAGTTTATTCAATATGCAATGAAGTGTTGCAGGTTTTAAACAGTGGCCTAGGAACTAGAGAGAAGAGAATGAAAACCTCTTTTATTAGTGTTTCACTCACTGGTCACAAATAAGGCTGCTCTGTGTAGGTAGCAAGAGAATCCATCTGAATTGGAAGGGAAACCAACACTGTTTTCTGCCAGCTGAGACTAAATTTTCTGTCGTATGTAAGTATTTGTTTCCTGTTAGAATTTATTGCTGGTTTGCTTGAACTACCATTAGAATTGAGTAAGAAATACTTGGGAAAGACAGTTGAAACATCTGTGCAGATGAGATGGAAGATCCCAGGTGTAGTCATTTACCAGTGGCAGAACCATTTGATTTGACAGCATTTGACATCCCCCTTGCATGGATGGGATGGGCAGGGGAGGGGTTTTGTGCCTCGTTGTATAATGGTGCGTTACATTAGGGAAACACAAGTCATGGGGTGTGACTGTAACCAGTGAAACATCTGCTGCAGCAGCTGCTGTTTAATTAATTACCACCTTCAGATTTATTCAGAAGTTCTGTCAAGACTAATTCCTTAATTAGCTCTAAAATACCCTCAACTTCTTTAAAAATGGAATTTGGGGGATAATTTATGTTTTTCAAGACTGTTGACTTGATGTGCATGTCCATGGTTGGTATTAATTCATAAAGCTGTACACATCTTCCTTGGTAATTCTGATTACGATCAGAGGGCTGGAGGACTTCCCCTGTGGGGACAGGCTGAGGGAGCTGAGCCTGTGCAGCCTGGAGAGGAGAAGGCTCCAGGGAGAGCTTAGAGCAGCCTTTCAGTACCTGAAGGGTCTCTAGAATTGCTGGGGAGGGACTTTTGACAAGGGCTGAGAGTGACAGGAACAGGGCTGATGGCTTCAAACTGGAAGACACTGGACTGTTATTAGACATGAGGAAGAAATTCTTGCCTGTGAGGGTGGTGAGGCACTAGAGCAGGTTGGCCAAGAAGTTGTGGAGGCTCCAAGCCTTCAAAGCCAGGTCACCTGGGGCCTTGTGCAGCCTGGTTGGCTATGAGGTGTCCCTGCCCATGACAGGAGGCTGGATCTAGGTGATCTTTAAGGTGCCTTTTAAGCCAAACCATTCTGTGCTTCTGTGATTTTGCTTAGCCTTTAACCCGCTGGCTTCTTTCCTTGCATGTCCAGAGCTGTCTGCAAGATCAGACACTCTCAGCAGAGGTTATGCAGTGTGGTGCTCAGATTGGAATTTTTCATGCAGAGATCTGTTTTTCCCCCTGGCCTCAGTGCAGGAGACTCAGAGACTCTGAGACTGCATGTACAAATCTGCAAATATTTTGATGCTTCTTAAGCCTGGCTTTGGGAGTGGGGTGACCACACTGGCCCACTTCTGTTTGCCTCCGTCAGGTGTATGTGAAATGAACGAGTTTCTCCCGGTGCTGTGAGCCGTAGCCCTGCTGATAACTTGTTTTTCAGCGTCCCTTTCGTTGGAAGCTGTTACTGGGTGATGTGGAAGGAGCAGTGCTGGCCTTGGTGGAGAGGCTGGGGAGGGCAGCAGCATCACTCTACCTCTTGGTTCCTGCAGATGGAGTCGTTACCCATTTGATTGTCCCTTCTACTCTTCACTGGGAAATTTCCTTGGGATGTTCCCTGAAGTTGGTAGTTCTGTTTTCCTGAGTGTCAGCTAAGTGCTGGTCTGAACGAGTGAGTGGTTTTTAAAGTCACCCCATGGCCATCCAGTAGCTGAGTGAAGTCCAGACAGCTCGAATGCTTCTGTGCCTGGCACACAGCAGCACTGGGATGAAGAGCATTTTCCTTCTGGCAGTGCATGGGGTGCCTCAGCTCTCAAACAACAAATTAAGTCTAATCTGCTTCTCTCTGAAATTCTCTCAAGCTTATAAAGCCTGAAGATATGCTGCATATTCAGCTTGTGTGTGCAATATAATGAGTGAACAATGCTGAGCTCTCAGCATCAGAGGTCAGAGCTAAAGTCTGTGCAAACAGCAGTTACGGCATTCACCTTATCAGCAGAGAGCTCTAAAATGTGGACTCTCCATTGCAGTAACAACAGAAGAGCAATCAGAATTGGTTTTGGTGGTGACTGGGCTTGTTTGCCCTGGCTCACTCCCTTTGTTACTGTAAGAATGAGGGTGAGGCAAGAGAGGATGAAGCTCAGAATGAATCTGTTTCTGTTAGAATAATAAATCAGCAAATGCAGTTCTTCATTCAAATAAGTGGTGGTGTTTGGTGGAGTGCATATCGCCAGACCAAGTAATTCCAGGTGTATTTGAAAAACAGTCATCCATCAGGTGGTTCAAATTGGAGATAGCTTAAAAACAAAACAAGCCAACAAAGTGCACGCAAGTGGTAAAACGACTTTCATTTGTAGCAGAAGGAGAGGATATCATTCGTCCCAGGTACTGTTTTCCCTACCAAATAGGCAAAACACATCAGAGAGTCAAATCTCCCTTTGAAGTGACATGTTTTCTGCAACATTTGCTTTGTCAGGTGTGGAATCTCCAGAGTACAGTTGCTTAAGCGTGTGAGAAGTTTGTCTGTCTCCCACTCCTCTCTTTCTCACACCTGTGCTCTACTGCAGCACCCTGCAAAGCACCCAAGCTGAGTTGGAGTCCAAAAGCACTCTTTCAATAACAGAGTTTCTCAGATGATGTTTTTATTTTCTTAACTTCTTTTCTAAGAAGACAGATACCAAACAGGACGACCTCTGACAGCCACAATATCTGTTCAGTAACTGAACCCCCTTACTCCTGTGCCACTTTCAGGAGAGCTGTGCCAGAGTGCTGCTGTTCCGGGGAGCCAACAAGGAGATGAAGAATTACAACAGCCAAACTCCATTTCAGGTAAAACCCCAACCCATTGTCCTGGGATTTTTTTTGCAAGAAAATCTCAGGTGAGCTTGGAGGAGTTACTCTGCAGGAGGCAGGGAAGAGCTGTAGAGCCGGATAGTCGTTTTGGAAACTGGCATTTGTGAGTGCAGTGAGTGAAGGGGTCCTTGCTGTAACCAAGGATGAGAGCACAGCACACTCCCTCTTAGCTGTTCTGGTGACACTGCCAAGGGGTTTATTGTACAGGCTGCTGCTGATAAAGCATGAAATCATTAGTGTCCTCTGGTCAGATGTGCCTTCTTTTGTGATCCTCTCCAGTCCCACACAAGAGGGCCCCTCAGAGTGCCTGCCTGATGAGGTTTACATGGCCCCTGTTGAGTTAACCTGCCTCGGATGCGAGTGAGGCCAGGCCAGGGCTGGGCTGGGGTTAATTGAGTGCACTCCCAGTGACAAAAGCTATAGCTAGCACCTGTATCTTCAAAGGGAAATGAAGTCTTTCTTGGGGTCAGTCAGACCTGACTGGATGGTGTTTCGCCATTTCCTTACCTTAAAGTCCTTTCAGAAAGCTCGGTTAAAAATCCCAGTGAAGGGAGCTGCTTGTCTGAGTGCTGGTCAGCTGCAGCTGACAGCCTTAAGCCTCACTTCTAAAGCACTCATCATTAGCCTGGGTTTCAGAGACCCACTTGTAATGCAAGGTGTCATGTGAGAAGCGGAGATGGAAGCTGCAGCGCCTTAGGAAAAAGGAACAGAAGGAATTCTTTCCAAGGTGCAGAAAACTGCGCCTCTGGAAGAGACAGGCAGAGTCCCAGGACAGGGAACCCCCCGTGTAACCCTCCTGATAGGGACACTGTCACCCCAGACAGCAGAACCCAGCTGCCCTTTGCTTCTTGGATCCTCCACCCTCAGGCTCAGGCTGGCTGCAGCAGGTTGCCTTTGCTCGCAGGCTTTGGAGCAGTTGGAGCCTTCACTGTGTTCACCCTATTCATGTGTAGCTAACACCTCTGAGCATCAGGCTTTATAAAAGGCTCAGTCAAGTATTTCTATATCAGCTTAATTATCTCCATACACTGAGGGTTTTTCTGGAGTTGTGTGTCTTAGGAGTTCTGCCTGCAACTCCCAGCCAGAAAATCTTTGACTTTGGGTGAGTGCCAGGAGGCTGGAGCCAGCCTCTTCTTGGTGATGCCCAGTGACAGCACAAGGGGCAATGGGTGGAAGCTGAGGCACAGGAAGTTCTGTGGAAACATGAGGAGGATTTTTTCCCTGTGAGGGTGACAGAGCACTGACACAGGCTGCCCAGGGGGGCTGTGGAGTCTCCCTCTGGAGATACTCAAAACCAACCTGGCTGTGTTCCTGTGTGATCTGCTGTAGATGATCCTGCTCTGGCAGGGGTTGGACTGGATGAGCTTTGGAGATCCCTTCCAGCCTCTGTGTTCTGTGATTCTATGATTTTGGGACCATTTTCATAAAACTGGGGAAACAGTGCATTAATAATTTAATTTTAGGGACTATGGCTGAACTGCTAATGGCTTGCCTTCTAAAACACAAATTCACTAAGCATGGCTGCAGCTGAGAATGGCAGAGTGCTGAAAGCATGGCATGAGAGAAGCCCCTGATTATGGAAGGGGCATGTTCCAGTATCATCTCTCTGCTTCCAGAGAGCAGATTCATTTCTTCTGGTATGTCTTTGAGATTAACTTTGCTTTTTATTGTAGGATTTTTTTGTGGGGAGGGTAAGTGGCAAGTGGAATAGTTTCTGTTTGCATTCTTTTTTGTGCAGACTGCTGCAACATTCTTGAACAGAAAAACAGAAGGGGAAAGGCAGTAGAGGAAATATTTGTAAAAGACAGTGTGGATGATTCTGGGGTTTCAAGAATGGAAGAGTGTTACTAGCCAAAACTATATAAACCCAAGAGAGGCTCAGGAGACAGAAGCAGTAAAAGGCATGGCTGTGGAAGTGCAGTTATTGCCCAGTGACCTGTCTGCTGTCCCTGTGAAAGAAAATCCTGTCTGCTGCTGCTTGGAACGTGTCACGCTCCTGATGCTTGAGCTTTTGCCTGGTCACTCTTCCCCTGGCACAGATGGGACTGAAAGTTATCTGGGCTTTGTTTTATCCTTTCAAGAGCCATATACTTTAAGAAGGGAAATGACTTTCCATTTTTATATTCTGTGGTGTCTCTTCGGTGTAGGGAATGTAGGAAAAGTTTTGGGTTTTTGAATGGAGTGAGCAGAGAAAGCCCTGATGCCAGCTCTCCAGTGGAGCAGCACCAGAACGACTTCTCTGCTGTCTGTAGCCAACCCAGTCGATTGGACACCACAAGTGTGGAGGCCACAGTTTCACCTCTGTGCCCAGTAAGATCATGGAGCAGATCCTCCTGCAGACACTACTGAAGCAGAAGAATAGTGAAGAGGTGATTGGCTACAATCAGCATGGCTTCACCAAGGGCAGATCCTGCCTGACAAGCCTGGTGGCCTTCTGTGAACAGGTCACAACATTCATAGATGAGGGGCGAGCAACTGATGGCATTTACCTGGACCTGAGCAAGGCCTTTGGCACTGTCCTGCACCACACCCTGGCCTCCGAGTTGGTGACACATGGGTTTGATGGGTGGAGCACTGATGGATAAAGAACTGGCTTGATGGCTGCACCCAAAGAGTGACTGTCAATGGCTCCATGTCCAAGTGGAGGCCAGTGACAAGTGGACTCCATCAGGGAACAGTCCTGGGACCAGTCTTGTTCAACATCTTTGTCAGTAACATGGACAGAGGCTCTGAGTGCAGCCTCAGCAAATTTGCTGACAACACCAAGCTGTGTGGTGCAGCAGACAGGCTGGAGGGCAGGGATCCATCCAGAGGGATCTGGACAGGCTGGAGAGGTGGGCACAAGCCAACCTCGTGAGGTTCAACAAGGCCAAGTGCAAGGTCCTGCATGTGGGTCGAGGCAATGCCAAGCACAAATCAAGGCTGGGCAGTGACTGGCTGGAGAGCAGCCCTGAGGAGAGGGACTTGGGGGTGCTGGTGGACGAGAAGCTCAACAGGAGCCAGCAGTGTGCACTTGCAGCCCAGAAAGCCAAGCAGAGCCTGGGCTGCATCACGAGAAATGTGGCCAGCAGGACCAGGGAGGTGATTCTCCCCCTCTACTCCACTCTGCTGTGACCCCACCTGGAGTATTGCATCCAGTTCTGGAGACCCCATTACAAGAAGGATGTGGATGTGCTGGATGGGGCTCTGGCCAGCCTGCTCTAGGGTAGGATGTCCCTGGGCATGGCAGAGGGGTTGGAACTAGGTCATCTTTGTGGCCCCTTCCAACACTGAGTGATTCTATGATTCTAAGTGGAGCTGTTACAAAATGATGCAGAATCCCCTTGAGTTAACAGCACTTGGCACACTGGAAATGTTTGCTCATGTAATCAGTAGGAAGAAACACGAAAGCATCTCTCACATGCATAATGAGAAGGGTTGGAGCTGCAGCAGCCTTTCCTTTGAGCAGCCTCTTCTCAGCAGTCCAGCAGGGCTCTTGATGGGATGGCATTGCCAGGTGTTGAGGCCGTGGTGAAGCTTGTCTGTTTCCCAGATAAGTGCCTAAGCTTTTCTTAGCTACTTAGAAGCAGTGTCTCTTATCCTGCCTTAGGCATCAGTGTTGAGCGTAGCTGATGGCGCCCTGAGTCAAGTGTGTCCCTGGCTGTCAGCTGTATGGTAGGATGGCAGAGGCGCTGGGGCTGCGCCGTGGTTTGAAAGGAGCCGGCAGAGAGGAGGCTCCTGAATTGCAGAAGAAAGCACAGAATTATTTTTGAGAGACACAGAAAAGACATTACAGAAGCAGATACAACAGTCGTGGCCAGCCCTTTGTCTTCCCCCAGCCCAAAGCTCAATCTGTAATCCCCAGTGCGCAGGTCCCCGCCAGTGCCTCTGCCCTCCGCAGGCCTATACACAGGGCTCTGGAGGCGGCGGCGCAGGCTGCCTGCTTGCCTGCTCTGACACGGGCAGGGGCGGCAGCAGAGGAGAACGAGCTGGCCTCGCTGGGGCTTTGTGAAGAGATGGCAGAGTCGTGGGATTGAATAGCAGTCTGCTGGTCCCCAGAACATTTTTTTAACCCTCTGGTTCTCAACCTGGGACAGCCTGGGAAAGACCTCTGAGATTATCCAGTGCAGTCATACCGCAGCACCACCTTGTCCATTAAACCATGACCCCAAGTGCCACGTCTGCACATTCCTCGAACACCTCCAGGGATGGTGACTGTTCCAATCCCTGATCACACCTGCAACAAAGACTTGTTCCTAGTATCCAACCTAAACCTTGCCTGGAGCAACCTTGTTCTATCGCCTGATACTGCAGAGAGCTCAACCCCCACCTCACTGCAACCTCCTTTCAGGGAGCTGTAGAGAGCAATGAGGTCTTCTCTCAGCCTCCTCTTCTCCAGCCTAGATGACCCCAGGTCCCTCAGCTGCTCCTCACCAGCCTCATTCTCCAGAGCACATACTGTGCTGCTACTCTGCAACAGTAGAACGTGGAGCAGCAGCAATGTCTCTGTATGCATTTTGAGGCCTCCCCTGTCAGTGCTTGTTAGGCTTGTGTGAATGTGGGGTGCATCTCCTCCCTGTGCGTGCTGCAAGATCAGGGCACCAAGGTGCTTGGTCTAAGCATGGGAACTCCTGTTCTGTGTTTGGGCTGAAGGCTGACTCGGAGCTAGAGGTAAGCTGCAGCCTGTGCCACTTCACTACAGTCTGTTTGCCAGTCCTGTTTATTAATCACTTGCTCATCCTGTCTTGGCTGGGTGATCCCAGTGCCCAGTTCTGTGCTAACAGATGGAGAACCGAGTAGGCATGGCAGAGCTGGCAGTGCCAGCCAGTATCATAGTATCATAGTATCATCAGGGTTGGAAGAGACCTCACAGATATCAAGTCCAACCCTTTACCACAGAGCTCAAGGCTAGACCATGGCATACTGCTGCTTGGCTACTTTTCTTGTCAAGTGACTAAGATTGGAGCAGGTCTCTGCTCTCGCTCATTGCACTGAACTTGGACATGCCCTCAGCGATGCCTCCACAACCCTTCATACCTTATGACAGCAGGATATGGTGCTACAGGACCGGGGTTAGTGGTGGAGCTGGCAGTGCTGGGTTGCAGTTGGACTTGATCTTAAAGGACTTTTTCAACCTAGTTCTCTGATTCTGTGATTGCCACCAACATAGGGGACGTTGAGATACAGTTCTCATATTTGCTTATGAAGTGCTGAACTGTGACTTTTGTTCCAGCTGTGGGTGACCTCTAAAGTTTCCAGTGCTTTTTAGAGGGTTTTTGATGTTCCAGTGAAACCTCCCAAATGTCCCTTCAGAAAAGCCATGATATCAACATCCTATCAACACCCACAGCTGAGGGTGTTCCATACCGTTTATGTAACCCTAGATGCATGTAAAATGCTTTCCTACCTCCCTGGCCAGTATTAATGCAGAAACCTCAGTTTTGCAATGTTTACAGGCTGATGAGATTCTGCTCTGTAAGTTGTAACTAACTTAGACCTTGTTTAGCTTGTTTGTCCTTTTTCCTGTGGTGAGCAGAGGCTCTGGATGGATCACTCATGTTTTCACAGGGGCTGTGAAGCACTTCCAAGCTCAGAGCTAGTAGTGCTAATAATTAGTCAGGGTTTTTAAAGCAGTGTATTCAGATGTATGGAACAGCTCTTCCAAGGTGGCATCCAGTAGGCAGCACTGCACCTGAGAATGATTTCTCACTCAGCTGTACCTTTTTATTGATCACTGCTGTCCCAAATCTGCATGGCTTATTAGTGTAGCTTTGTTACACAGGTGTCAGGAGGAGCAAGAACCTTCCAGTCTCCTGCAGGTAGCCTTGTTCCTCTCAGCCTGTTGGCTGTACATTTATTTTTAATTGCTCATATTTTTGCCAGATTTGAATTATTTTAACTTGATTTTTTTTCCATGCCTGGTATCTCAGGCAGCATTGTTTGGAAGCCCAAAATGATTCAGCTGTTTTCTTTCATCCATCCTCCAAAACATGTGCTGTTGTGCTTGGACAGAAGACCCTGCTGACCCACCTCTGCCGTCTCCCTTGTTGTGTTTCTTCTGGGTTTGCTTTGTTTTCTTTAATCACTCTGCATGCTGTGGGTGATCTCCATGTTAATACCATGTCTGAGTAAGCCAGTTTGCATTGGGACTGAACCAAGAGGGCTCCAAAGCCACAGGGGGTGTTTGGAAGCTGAGCTTGGCTGGCTGGCAGCTAAGCTGCACCAACAGGTGCAGATGGACAGGTGTAAGTAATAATTGAGCTCAGGGGTGGGAAGGTACAAACCAGCCAAAACCGGAGCTGGAAGCCTGAAAGAGAGGAGTGAGTGGAGGAAGAGCAAGTCTGAGAAGGGTCTTGGGGAGTGTTTTTCATCGTCAAGAGTAGAAGAAAATCAGAGAGGAAAACTGGAACTGAGTCTACGAAAAGGGAGTCTTGCTTGGGCAGTGGAGAGGAAGCCTTGGACTGGAAAGACTGAGCTGAGAGGCCAGGTAGGAGGGGGCTGTCACAAGGTGAATGTGTTGGCTGCTCACTTCATACCTCTGACCTTTTTCGGGGGAGCAGATGGAAGCAAATGATAAAGGAATGAAATGAGGTCATTTCCTTTATTGAGAAAGGCAAAGCATTGCCATGCTTGGGGGTGGCAGAGTGACCTCACTGCAGAAGCTATCTGATTTTTAAAAGCTGTTGTTTTGCTGCACAGTGGTTGTGTGACTGTAAACTTATGGTTGTGAGACCATCTTTAGTGCTGTGCTCCGTGGAAATGAGCCGAGGCCCTTTTTTCTTCCCTTCGTGCTTGCTTTCCCTGCTCAGACAAGGGTGTCCAGCTGAGATGCCTCAGGTGTTCTCACAGACAGCAACATCTCCCTGGGAAAAAGAGTGTCTCTGAGGTAGCTGGGAGCCGATCTGTTTGTGTTTTCTACCAAATGGATACATTTCCAAAAGCTCAGAAGCAACTGAAACTAGGTTATAAAAGGGAACAAATTAAGCAAACTGAATTGTAAAGGTCACTGCTAGTTCTTGCCTCAAAGTAAGGGAGGCTGGAGTGTGATTCAGAGGCGATTAGTTGTGAGGGGAGAAGCTGCAAGAGGCAGCTGGAGATTTGGATAATCTTATTTTAATTGTAGGGTTTACAGTGTGAGATTGAATATTGCTCCTGTGCTTTTATTTATGCCATATCCTAGAAGAGGAGGCAGCAAGGGTAAGTTCTTTAACAGCCTGATCATAACTGAGCAGCCCCACGTAGCTTGTCTTATCCTTAGAGAAAGGTCATCTGTGACAGCTGTGCCTATGCTTGTGTGTGGCTACAAAGAGCATGGTAAAGTTCATCATTAGGAAGGTTTTATTTCATTGTTGTATCTAGCAGAATAACTTTTTCTCTATTTTTATTGATTTAGAGCAAATTTGGGGTGAAATGTTGTGTTCCTAAGCCATCAGAGGTCCCCATGAGTCCTGAGGCAGGAGCTGTGTGAGTGAGGTCAATACGAAATACCCATTGATTGGTATTGCGTTGCCACCAGGGCCTTACAGGAGTGCCATGGAGATGCTGGGCAGCCTATAAGCATCCAGGGAGTGATGGAGAGCCAGAGGGGTTTTTCTGCATGTTCTAGAAGAGAAGATCTAACTGCAAGAGAGATGTTCTTGGCTCCTGCACCTGTTGGACCTTGTGGCAGTTTGTTTCAGGAGCCACAGAGAAGTAAGCCTGTGGTGATCTGCTCCGTTTCAAGTGCTCTTGCCATTAAACTGTGTTGGTCTGAGGCACTGATACTGTGCAGCTTCTCTGTGCAACAGAGTACCTTACTGCTCACTGTATTTTGTGTGTTGCAGCTGTGTATGTTACAGCTTCAGTGACACTGATTGAATTTGTCAATAAGCCAGAAAGATCAGAGAAACTGAAATCCCCTTTTTGTGCTTGGGCTGCTTCTGCCACGGTGACCAGGATGCCTATCAGTGTCCTGCTGTTCTTATGTGTTCCTCTTCTGCTTGTATCCAAATGGAGTGTCCCAACTTGAGACTAGAGAGAAGGAAGACATTTTTTACAGTGAAGGTGGTCTGACCCTAGCTCAGGCTGCCCAGAGAGCTGGGAGCTGCCTCATCCCTGGAACCATGGCAGATTATGTTGTTTGGGGCCCTGAGCAACCTGCTCCAGTTGCAGATGTCCCTGCTGACTGCAGGGGATTGGACTGGGTGACCTTTAAGGTCCCTTCCAGACCATGCTGTGACTCTGTGACTTTGCATTTCTGGGTAAGAATGATGTTTGTGCTGTGTGTCCAGGCAGTGCTGTGCCCAACTTACAAGTGGGACTCGTGGGCACTTCAGCCCTGCCAAGGTAGAGTGGTGGCTGGGTGAAGTGGTGGCATGGTCTTGCTTCTGCGTGACTGTGTGGGCTACTCAGCGTTAACTTCTGGTGAGTAGTTATTGCTCATAACAGTGGAGGATCTACACCTCTGGGACAGACTTGGCGTCTTCTGAGGTGCCTGGTGCCAAGCAGCTGGCATGAGCTGCTGTCCCATGTCTGTCTCCATTAGAGTGTGTTATTGGCATTGACTTTTACTGTGCTGTGTCCATAGGCTTGGCTGGCATGAGCCCACAGTCTGGAACAAGTCACCCATGCGTTAGGTGAAACAATCCCAGCAGTTCATGCCCCTGATGTGTTTTAGGCTAAGGGCCTTCAGGCAGCATTTTCAGCCTCTCCGTGGAGCAACTGGGCAGTGCTGTGGATTATTGAGTGTGTGCAGAGCTGCATCCCATGGACAGTTCTGGCTGTGAAGGGGTGGGTGCTACCTGCTGTCTGCAGTGAGCTGCAAGACCTTTTCCTGGAAGTGTGTAGGGAAGAAGCTGCTAAAGAAGAACATTTTGGCTTGTCCATGAGGTAGGGCCACCTTCAGAGGGGAAAAGTCTTTCCCTTCCAGCAGCACAGACCTTATCCACACTCGAGCTGAGTTTTCTGCATCACCTGGCATTCGCTGTAATTTCAAGGAGAGTGACATCTAGCAAACTCCAGACTTTCTCAGTCTTTTTCTAGAAGAATTCAGCTGAAGAAGATTGAATTTCATGTTTTTTTGATTTAGCATGTTATTGGGGGGTAGGGGACAAAAATGAAGTCAATTTTATTACTGGCTGTGTCTTATCTGGTTCATCTGATGCTGTGACCTAGCTTCATCTGCTTTTAGTAAATGCTCCTTTGCCATTGCTACTCACCCATGCAGCAGTAACAGAGATTATGTAAGAAGTGGCTTCTGATGGCTCTTTGCAGCTTGAGTCTGTAATGGCACACGTGTGTGGATCACACTCTTTGCTTTTGCTTTTCCTTGTTAATGACTGAAGCAGGCACAGGAAAGTGCATTGGTACTTGGGCATGACTTGGCTTGGCAGCAGCCGAGTGAAGAAGCAAAAAGAACCATTTCTTTCCTCTGCCTTTAAAATAGGTGTAGCTATGAAAGTGCCTGTGGAGAAGACCTAATGTAATGTATGAGTAAGGTAACCAAACATCTCTATGATTTCCCATCTGAAGAAATAGGAAATGAAAGCAGCAGTGGAGCAGTGGGATGGATTTGCCTGCCTGCTTCTCTTCGGACATGTTTCCTGGTGTCTTTAATGGACTTGCCTTCCTAGTCGGTCCTGCACTTTCTGGCTGGTTGGTTCCTGCCTAACAACAGGTCCTTTTGTCATAGGAGTTAAGGTTCCATTTCAAAGCTGAAAGGCTGAGATGATTTAGAAGTGATTGCTGGCACCTTGTGAGGAAAGGGCTTAGTTTTTTTTGTTTTGGTGTCCGTGCAGGTTTGTTTTAATCTGGATGTCATGAGTGAAGAAGAACAGTTAAGTTTTAAGAACACGGTTGTGCATGTTTATGAAAGGAGAGTGGGCAATGAAATACAGGTTCTACTTTGTAACTCCTGGTAAGGTTGCTGGAAAATGGACTAGGCTGCCCACAAGCATTTCTGTGGCAGTGCTGCAGGACAGAGAGCCTATGAGGTGGTCATTCTCTTTGTCTTGACTGGAGTTCACTAAGCAAGTCAGCTCGAGCACTCTGCTGGCTACTGAGTGGATGTCAGGGAACCATAGGGGCTGCACATTCTCTTGCAAGCAAACCCAGCATTTTAGCAGTGAACATGTGCCAGCACTGGTGTGCTTGTCATCTACTCTTGGGATAATGTTCAGCTAGATGCACCCTGTCTGTGTGGGTGCTTGTTGTTGTGTTTGCTTCTCTTTAAAATATTAATTGCTTAAAAAGCATTTCTGTAGGGTCTGATTTTATGGGGGTGGAAGTGTGTTTCTCCTGCTTAAGACAGTTTCAAAGCCATGCTACCAGACTCTCTCTAGAATGCATTCTGTGAAATATGATTATTTCTAATTAATATGTCCTGATTTGAGTGCCATGGTGCTCTCTTGAGTCAGAGAGAGCTGCACACTGCTGTGCAACAAATGCAACGTGCTGAACACAGGGCTTGTGCTATGCAAGCTTGTTAGCTGCTGGTAGACTGATTGCTAATTTGCTGTAGCTGAAACCAAGATGTTTTATCTTCTGAGTGGAACCTTCCTAAGAGTTTTGAGAGGCTATATTTGTAATCCCTTTTCCATTCCCTGAATAGAATGTGGCACATTGCTGTGTTCCCTACAGTGGCTGCTGCTGTGGAATCCTCTTTTGTCACCGCCCAGATGGGATACTGACCTGTCCCACCCATGCTGCATGTAACAGCACTGGAAGATTAAACACCTGCTCTTGGCTTATTGTTTCAAAATAGAGCACTGGCAGGCAGTGATCCTTACCAGGGAAGCTGCTGAGGTGGTGCTGAGGGATGTAGTTCAGTGGTGACTTGTCAGTGCTGGGTGAACAGTTGGACTTGATGGTCTTAGAGGTCTCTTCCAAACAAAAGGAGCCTGTGATGCTGCTCACTGAGATCATCTGCGGGGCTCATGTAAAGGACTGCACCCTGCACTGCAGAGCTGCCTGCTGCCATGTTCTGCAAAGCATCAAGGCTTTGACCTTAATGCTGAGGCAGTGGTTGTGGCAAGCCTTTGTTTGAGCAGTGCTAAAATGATCAAGGGAATTATGAAGAGTCTCAAAGAAATATTGGCCCTTTCCCATAATTTATATTTTCAGATGCTAAAACTAGTTGTTGAGCAAATGTAAGGTATCTATTTTAAGGTACCGCATGTCAATATCTGACTACAGATGGCTCTGTGAATCATAGCTGGAAGAAGGAAAATGTTAGACACTAAGATATTGTTGCTAAGAGATTTTTGTACACAGTATGCTAACATGTGCTGGCAGATTTGGGAACAGTAGCAGCAGCATGCTTGTGGAGAAAAAAAATTCAGTGGGGAAGAAACTGTCTTCAAAGGACTATTTAAAGGATAGTAACGTTATTGTGCCTTGTTGTGTCAAGAGCTGATGAAGATGAAATTTTCTTTCAAGCAGATAACACACAGAAAACATCCAAAAGGTAAAGCTGTTCCTGCTATCCGAGGACATAGACAGTGGAGAATAAAAAGGAGAAAGCTGTGCTTTGGGACTTAAATTAAGCAAGTTTCAAGAGGATTAAGGGTGATGGTGGCTGATACTTTGCCATCTCCTGGGCACCAGATTGAATATACAAAGTTCCTTTCCGAATGCAGAATATTAAGCTTGTATCATGTCCTAGGATTAAAATTAAGAGCGGTTTTCTGTCCAGACAAGAAGGAGGTATGAAAATGCTGAGTGTGGGTTTTTCACTGGTGTTCTTGCATAACATTCCTATAAAGTAATTTAGGAGAAGTACCAGCTTTTTACCGTCCTGATGGAGAACGTGGGTTATATCTGCACTTGATAGAAATCTTTACTGTTATTGAAGGGGGGGAAATCTATTTAATTTCTTTACTCAATGCATGCCATTTTCCAGTGAGTCTTACTGAAATTTGAAAATGTTACACCTGAAGCTGAGCTTCAAATAGATTTTTAGCTTTAATTTTATCAATTGGTTTTATCAAATAAACTCACTTTGTCATCAGGTTTTTATCAAATAATATTTTCAGTGTTTTATCAATAGTTTCAGCAAACTCCTTCAGTTCTGCTGTTTTCTCAACAGAGCTGCTATCTGCACATGAGATGTACAAAGTGTTACACAGGTAGAAACTTAGAGTAGTAATTTGCTGCTGGCCTGTTTCTAGCTGGGTGAATTGCATCCCAGCTTCAGAGCTAATCAGTCTTTAATGTGGTTCTGGAGTGTGAATGTCTCCATCGTGTAAAGGTGAAGCAGCTGCAGGTCGTGTTCTGTGTGTGGGGGAGTGCTGCTAGCAGAAGCGGTGATACCAGTGGCGTTGAGTGCACTCATCAAGCAGGTGCTTTGGTTTTGTAACGAGGCGAGCTAAGAAGCCTCTGCCAGTTTGTTTTACAGTTGCAGCCTTGAAGTCAAAAGTCAGCTGTGACCAATACAGCTACAGAATGTGGGATCCTTTGCTCTTTGGGAAGTAAGAGAAAGAATTCATGACTGTTCAGCATTTCTAGTGTAGATTAGGTTGTTATTGGAACTGTGCAGAGTTTTCTAGTTGGTTCAGAGCCACCTCCTACCCCCCCATTTTGTTGCATTTGTCAAGTGCTTGGTGTCTGCTTTATTTGAAAGCACCTCAGGTCTGCAGTGATTTGAGATCATTTTGCTCTGGTATTGCAGAAGAGCTTCTCTGAAGGAGGCCAAGTTCCAGGTGTGTTCTTGTATTTACTGAGGGAACCCTGCAGCTCCATGTCGCAGCCCTCTGGCACTGCTTCAGATGCCTATGCTGTTTGAGCAGTAGTCTCTCTCCCACCCCTATGCAAAAGACACGTGGAATGCAGATTGCTTCTTGCTTTCCCAAACCAAGCTCCATCTGTAGCACTGGGGGAATTCTCAGGTCTGCACTCTGCTCTGTGAGAGCTGCTCCGTCTGAGAGCCACTAATGTTCACTCACAGCAGAGTTTGCACAGTATGCTGGGTGACTTCTTTGTCACTCTTCAGCAGGGATGGAGTCTCCTAGTGCTGTGTGCTGCATGGGCTGCAGGAGTACAGGAGAGCAGAGACTCTTCACTCAACAACCTACATTTAACTTTGTCATGTCCTCTTGTGTGACTGCTGCATGGAGTCATGGAATCATTTTGGTTGGAAAAGCCTTTTAAAACCACTGAGTCCAACCATTCTCTGACTCTGCCAAGTCTGCGGCTAAGACCATGTCCCTCAGCACCACATCTCTGCCTCTTTGTAACACCCATGCTTGATGTAGACTGGGGCAAACTGCTAAGTGGCTTTAGACTTCAAAAAGGCCTTTACCTCTTCCTTTTATTAGAGAGCTTTTCTTTTGAGAGGACACAGGAAATGGCATCCTGGCATGGATCAGGAACAGTGTGGCCAGTAGGATAAGAGAGGTTATTCTTTCCTTGTGCTCAGCACTGCTCAGGCCACACTTTGAGTGCTGTGTCCAGTTCTGGGATCTTCAATTCAAGAGAGATGTTGAGGTGCTGGAATGTGTCCAGAGAAGGGTGACAAAGCTGGTGAGGGGCCTGGAGCACAGCCCTGTGAGGAGAGGCTGAGGGAGCTGGGGGTGTGCAGTCAGCAGAAGAGGAGGTTCGGGGCAGAGCTCATTGCTGCCTGCAGCTACCTGAAGGGAGGCTGTAGCCAGGTGGGGTTGGTCTCTTCTGCCAGGCAAGCAGAAACAGAACAAGGGGACACAGCCTCAAGCTGTGCCAGGGGAGGTCTGGGCTGGATGTTAGGAGTAAGTTGTTGTCAGAGAGAGTGATTGGCATTGGAATGGGCTGCCCAGGGAGGTGGTGGAGTGGCCGTGGCTGGAGGTGTTGAAGAAAAGCCTGGATGAGGCACTTAGTGCCATGGTCTGGTTGATTGGCCAGGGCTGGGTGCTAGGTTGGACTGGATGAGCTTGGAGGTCTCTTCCAACATGGTTGATTCTATGAAATGCAGAGAGGTTGAACTATGTTGCCTTTGGCCCACAGTAAGCACCAGCAGATGCAGATATGGGACTGAAGAGGGGCCTGTCTCCAAGGCTGAGATGATAATAGGTTGGTTTAGAGATTGCCCTGCTGTGGGATTTATCACCCCTTGATATTGCAGCAATTGGGTGGGTTGCTGGGATGATGTTTTGGCTGGAAGCTTATGCTTGTTAAGCACTTCACAGATTTTTCCTGTTAGGCATCCTAGTTGTGGCGCATGGAAGAGCTTTCCTGATGGTTTTCTCCTTGAAGAAGTGATCCCAACCATTCCTTCTAAGTTCCTCTGTGTTTCTTGCTCTCTGCTGATTGGGATTCCTGTTGTGTAATGGCTGTGCTTGCCTGAGCGGTGCTCCTTCACTGTCAATACAGACCTCAGTGGAGCAATGAGTGATTTCTGATGTTATAAGTCTGTGATTTACGTGGAAGGTAAACTCTGGAGAGTACTGCAGTCTCATTCACGTGGGATATCATCTCTTTCCTCCAGTTCCACCCACAGATGCAGGGCATATCTACCTCAGAGTACTCTTAGTGTCCATCTGCATTTCTGCTGCTTGGCTGAGACTGGGCAAAGTCATGACTGAAGCTGTGGTTTGTCCCTGGGATGGAGCTACCTCTTTGTGTGGTGCCATATCTGAACTTGTGGCATCTAGCTTTCATGGTCGTGAGCACTGCTGGGAAGCAGAGACGATAGGAGGACCCTGAAGGCAACAATAATGCAGTGTGCTTTCAGCAGGAAAGTGGGGAAAGGGGAGGAAAAGCAGGTGGGGGGTGCTGAGTGCTTTACTGGGAGCTGCTCATTGTGAATTGCAGCTGCAGTTGTGCAGCCCCAACGACTGCCACCTCCCTCCATTTATGCAGAGGAGTTTAAAGCTTTAAGTCTTGCCTTGTCTAAAATGTGAAGAGGTGCAGGAGAGCGAAACATAAATGAAGTGAGAGGTGCTTTGCTCACGTGTGTAGAAAGTTTGTCAAAGTTTATTGTCTGGATTTAGAAGTGGGCAGCTTCGATTTCTGCCTTTGTGTTCTTTCTCATGGAGTGGGTCAGTTTGCTCCAAGGAGTGATGGTGTCGTTTAGTTTTGGTGCTTGTCTGTCAGGGGCTGAGCAATAAAGGTCTGCAATTGTGTTTGCTAAGAGGTGGTGCAAAGATCTTGCTCTAATTTAATAGAACCTCTGCCTGGGAAACATTTTAAGAGTGGAAAAAATCGATTGCAAAAGGTTAGTGACAGGTAAAGTGCAGAGACCATTTCCAGTTTACTGAATGGAGCAAAACACTGCCTTAGTCCACAACGATCTAGATACTGGAGCATAAGGCACTGACACCGAGCACTGCTTCTGCCAGGCCGCGCAGAGATGGTGGTGAGTCAGTGCTGCTGCTTGTGCCTAGTCCGGAGCCTGGGAACACGGTGAGATTCCCTGGCACTGAAGCTTGTACCTGGATGTCTGTTAGGCTCCACTCTGTACACTGAGGAGTCTTACTTAAACTAAACTTCTTTGGGGAACAAGACTCCAAAGCAGAGCTAACCAAATATGGTGATGTTTCATGTCTTGAGGTGACTTCTGAAAGACAACTTAAAAACTGCTTGTATGCAGAGGGAGCATTTCTGGCTGTAAATGCAAGACCAGAGCATGGGAGTAATGCTGTGTTGTAGAAAGCAAAACCTCTCTACAGATGTCTCACCAGTGATGAGGGCTTCACTCCTCATCCTGTGCCCTGTGCTAGACTAGTAGTCCTGAGGTGCCCCCATCTCCTGCCTGCCCCCCCTCAGTCTGTGTCGCAGCGACTTCATTCAAGATGCTACTTCACTGAGCTGTCACTGAGTTACCATCCGTAGCAACTTGTCAAGTGACAATTAAACTCCCTCCTTCCTTCACTACATAGGTGGCAAAGCATCTGGCATTGCCTGGCAAATAGAACGGTCTGCAACCAGCTGCATCAAGCAACATCTGTCTGTGAGACAAGGAGTGAGACGCTGGGGTGGCTGCAATGAGCTCTGCTTCTGCCAAGGCAGAGCAAGGATCTGTATGAACACACAGCTGCTGCTCACACTGCACGCCCTGGCAGTGACAGCCAGCACTCCTCTCCTTGCCCACTGAGATGGCAACCCCGTGGCTTGGTGTGTCTCAGCTGTGACCTCTTTCTGTGACTCCATTAAGTTTTCCTTACAGTGACACAAGACAGAGCATGGTGGAAGCAGGAGGTGACACCAGAAGCCTAGCTGCAAGGCTTTCCCCTCTTCGCTTTTGTTTCTTAGCAGTTACCTCCCACTAAGATCTATCTTCCTGCTTAGCCTTGCTGTCTGCTCCCTTCTCTGGTGTAAGTGCATGAACTCACTGAGGCCAGTCACTTACCCTACGTAATGATTCCCAGAAAAGGTTGCCAAGCCCTGGCCCAGGCTGAAGCCACCAGTCCTGCAGGTGTTTGAAAGCTGTGGAGATGTGGTGCTGGGGGACATGTTTTAGCAGTCAATTTGTTAGTGTTGGGTTCATGGTTGGACTTGATGGTCTTGAAGGTCTTTTCCAGCCTAAGTGGTTCTGTGGTTCTGTAATTATTTTAGGTGCCCATGTTAAAACTCTTAATGGGATCAGTCAAACTTGGATGGGAGTGAGCTGTGAAGTGATTCACTTTGGTTGCTCTCATATGAAATTGCTTCTGGGGATAAAAAAAATCCCAAGAGAGTTCCTGTTCTTTGTACTGTGCAGCAGAAACGTATGGCAGGGATCCCAACCAAATGTCAGTGCAGCAGCTAAAGAGCCTGAGCTGGGGCTGACAGTGCTGTACCGCAACCAGCTAGTCAGGCCTGACAGCTGGACCTGGGCTGGCACCGTGCTGTGATGCCACAGGAGCCATCAGTGTGAGTCTGGAGCTGATGAAAATAGTGCACAGAGCTGCAGGTTGGAGTGGAAATCGCAACTGAATGGCCTGGTTTGTTTTCACAAGGTGCATTAGTGGCTACCAGGTTCAGAGAATGGTGTCACTAAGGATGTGTGGGTTTTTGATGTCACTGTCTGTGGCAGAGGGATTCCAGCCAGGCCCTTCGCTGTGGCAGTGAAGGGCCTGACTGGGGAAATAGCTTTGCAACAAGCTGCAGTGCTTGGAGCTTCAGCATAGCATAGCCTGCAGGTAGCTTCTGGTTGTGAAGTGCTGCCTCAGCCTTCCCTGGTAACAGTGCATGTCTGCAAACATGCGTGTGATGCGTTTTGATGATGAATCCAGTTCCTACTGGAATTGGAGGAGACTTCTCACTGTAGCTTTGCAGGCTGTGCTGCATTTTCACTGCCAAGAAGAGACATCTTGTGAGCAGAAAAAAAAAGCCCAAACAAAATCTCCCTTCCTGCCATCACCACAGAAATCCAGCACTTGTCTACACAGCGTCCTGAAAAGCAAAGTGTGGTTATCTGAAAGCATGTAAATGGTGCAGTGTGCAGAGAGCCAGTGTCTAGTGTTTATGCAAGGATATATTGGACAGTTGGAAGACTTCAGCTTGCCAGGGTGCTGGGCCAGTTCAGTCCCACTTCGCTGTTGTCTAGAGAGGTTGGACCAGGTGATCCTTGGGGTCCCTTTTAACCTGGCATTCTGTGACCCTTTGAAAATACACATGGGCTCTGAGCAACCTGATCTAATGGAGGATGCCCCTGCTGAGGCATAGGAAGTTCCATGTAAACACGAAGAGGAATCCTCTTCCCTGTGAGGGTGACAGAACACTGGAACAGGCTGCCCAGGGGGGTTGTGGAGTCTTCCCTCCCTGGAGATGTGTTCCTGTGTGATCTGGTATAGGAGATCATGCTCTGGCAGGGATTGGACTGGATGAGCTTTGGAGGGCCTTTCCAGTCCCTGCCATTTTGTGATTCTGCACTGACTGCAGGGGGCTCAGACTAGAGGACCTGTAGAGGTCCCTTCCAACCCAGTGCCTTCTGTGATGCTACCTGAGCATTTGATTTGTAAGACACAAAGAGATTCAGTGCAAATGCACAACTTCAGATAGTCTTCGTCTTAACTGAGTGGAGATTTTACAGCACCTCACAACGGTTCAAGCCCTGAATCTTGTGCAGACCATTCAGTCGTCCTGATACGCTGACACTCGTCGCTGGGTGTGAGCAGGCTGTAATGCAGCTTGGAGACGCATTCTGGCAGAGAGGAGGCTGTGCTCGCTCCGCTCCGGCGTTTGCAACTGCAGCGACTCAATGAGTGTAACTTTGTCCCTCCAGTTTCTCTCTGACTTCACTTTCTCCCACACTTTACCTATCAAATCCAAGTGAAGTACATTGATGTTATGCCAAGAAATATTTGTACTCTTTAGCTTTTCCCTGCTTTCTTTAGATCTTAACATATTTTTCCTTCAGTTTTGCTGGGAGAATTTTACTTGCTGTTTTCAGTGAGATGAAGTAAAATAAGTGGAGGGAAATGGTACCTTGGGCTTGCTGAGTCTCGTGGCTGGTCCAGGGGAAGAGGAGGAACAGTTCTCTGTTAAGCTGTCTCCTGGCTACTTGGCAGTGTCATTTTTCCCAGTAATATGATGTGGTTAGCACTTGAGCAGCCTGTTTATACTTGAGTTTTGAAATCTATTCTCTATCAAAAATTCTTCCCTTTGAGCAACATGACTGCTCTCTAGCAAGCTGAATTCCAAGTGCCAATTTTAATTAGGGCTCCAATGCTAATTAGGGCTAACATTGCAGAGTGCTATTGTTGCTTACTTAGAAACCTCAGATCCACACCCAAATGATGGTTTTATCAACCTGAACCAAGCCAGGCTGCAGAATATGCAGTTCAAGAGGTATCATTTGCGTGGCTCTGCTGTTGCTTTCATGGTGGCCTTTGCCAGGAGGAATCGTGAACTGCACTCTAGGGGCTGTGCAGTGGAGGCTGGGGGCCAGATTCTGCTAGGTTGTCCATGCTGAGAAACAGTTTCTTTCAGGAGCAGTTGCTAAAATAAAGGTTTCCTTTCTAGTGGTTAAAACAGTGGTTTTCAGCTGGGCAGCTGCCTCTGGTGATGAGGTGGCTGTGCACCAGTCTCCGACCTGGGAAAAACAGAAGAAAACAGGGTGGGGAGACAGCCATAGCATAACCAAGTCACTTTGCTCACAGCCAGTGGAGGCGTTTCTTTGCATAAGTGCATTTAGGTGAGAATACCAAATAGGTAGTTACACATCTGTGTTTGGCAGCCAGGAAACCAGGGGGAAAGAAGGTGATTAGTTCAGAATTGTATTTGTTGTAACACTTTGGATTGTACATACCCGCAGAAATGTTACTAGTTTCTCCTTTTGATACTTTTTGGCGTCTTAGAGGTACCTGGATGCTTGTATTTTTGGTGCTCCTGCTCTGGCTATCTTGTGTCCTTTGTGTTGTAGCTCCTGTGCTCGTTTTTCAGGTAAGTAGAGAGGCAGGAGCAATTGCAGGGAAATAATAGCTTTGGCGTGTGTCTGAGTCTGTTCCTGGAGCACCCTCCACACATCTTATGGCTCCCAGAGCTCTGGAGATGCTGTGTTCAGTGTTCACTTGCCGCACCATGAAAAGCTGCCAGCTCCTCCAGCAGGCTCTCAGCGCTGCCGGGGAATGGGGCCGGTGGGGGGGGGCTGGCAGGGCTGCCTACAGTGGCTTGAGAGCTCATTCCTCAGCCCGGCCTGCAGTAGTTGCAAAACAGGAGCAGTGAAGTTACTGTGCTTTGGGAAATGAGAACATAAAGTTTGCCAGAATATCGCCTGTGTATTTCCCTGCTGAAGGTGAAAAGGAAAGTGGTGGCTTGCGAAGTGCTGAAATGAAAGCACGTGTGTGGTGCTCGTCAGTCCTGTCACCTGCATGTCTCCCTGCTTGCTGAGTGATGGCAACACAGTAACTGCAGCTGTTTTTCCATCCTTTAGGTGGCTATAATAGCGGGAAACTTTGAGCTTGCTGAATATATCAAGAATCACAGGGAAGCTGATATTGGTAAGCAAAATCTTTACAGACACTGCAATAAGCTCTCTGTGTGCAGCCCAGGACTTGGCAGGCTGTTACCTCTGGGTCTGTGGGGGGTCTGACCCCGGGGCTGATGGCACTGTCCTCCCAGGGAGGTTTTTAAAGGAACTTTGCTATAAAAGGCGGGGGGAGGGAAGTTGGAATGCTTCCAAAGTATGCTTTAAAAATGGAAATTTGGTAAGTAATGCAAGCAAGTAGTAGATGCTTTGTGAGTATAAATGGGAGAGCATTTAATGGATCAAATACTGACTCACATGCCCAGAGCACCCAGGTTGGCTCTTGCAGCTCTTTGGGTTGCTGTCAGCCTAAACCCAGCTCTCATGCAGGAATAACTGGTCAGAAGAGGATGGTCAAGGACTGCTTCTCTGCAGTGAAATGAAGAGATGGCAGAAGGTGCCTATCCATAAAACCATTTCCTCTCACTGCCTTTGGTGTGTGGCACTGGCTGAAGGCATTGGGGGCTCCCAGCAAAAAACCTTCAGATTTTTTAAAAGATCTTTTTACCTGGAGACTTCT
Source organism: Pogoniulus pusillus (assembly GCF_015220805.1). Taxonomy (NCBI): domain Eukaryota; kingdom Metazoa; phylum Chordata; class Aves; order Piciformes; family Lybiidae; genus Pogoniulus; species Pogoniulus pusillus. The sequence goes on from NC_087287.1 coordinate 469,672, forward strand.
GCCAATAAGATAAAAAGCGATTTCTAATACAGTTTAAAGAGCAGGTGGTGCAGTTAATGAATTCAAGTCAACTGCAGTTCCACAGAAGTGTGCTGGAGCTGAACACTTCGAGGCATTCCTTTTGGAGCAGGGGGGGCTGTGTAGGTGCCTGCACTGATTCAGCTCGGTGATGTGAATCTGTGTCTTGGCAGCATTTAATTTATTTGGAAAGCTAAGCCAGCTCACATGAAATTTAGGACCATGAAAGAATTGCTCTGGATTAAGACTTCCATCTCCCTCCCTAGTTGCATCTCATCTGCAGGGATACAGTTAAAAACTCTGCATGGTGATGTGAATTTTGGTGGTACTGTGGTAGTTGAAAGCATCGCAATTTATAGTGTGCACTGAGGAAACTGAGGACACACTGCGTGAAAGTTCTGTGTGAAGGACCTGACTTCTGCAGAGAAGTTCACTGACTTTGGAAGGTTTTAACCCAAGAGAATGGTGTAGTTCCTTGTCAGGGCAATGAGGCTGGTGAAGGGTCTAGAGGAGAGGGCTGGTGAGAGCAGCCGAGGGACTTGGAATTGTTTAGTCTGGAGAAAAGCAGGATGAGAGGAGCCCACACTACTCTCTACAATTCCCTGGGAGGAGGCTGCAGTGAGGTGGGTATTGGTCTCTTCTCCCTAGTATCAAGTAATAAGATGAGAGGAAATGGCTGGTGAGGATGCTGGAGCACAGCCGTACGAGGAGCAGCTGAGGGAGCTGGAGTTGCTCAACCTGGAGAAGAGGAGGCTCAGGGTAGACCTCATAGCTCTCTACAACTACCTGAAGGGAGGCTGTAGCCAGATAAGGGTTGGTCTCTTCTGCTGGGCAAGCAGAAACAGAACAAGAGGACACAGCCTCAAAATGCACCAGGGCAGGTTCAGGCTGGATGTTAGGAGGAAGCTCTTCACAGAAAGAGTGATTGGCATTGGAATGGGCTGCCCAGGGAGGTGGTGGAGTCCCCATCCTTGGAGGTGTTTAAAAGGAGACTGGATGAGGCACTTAGTGCCATGGCTGAGTTGATTAGAAGGGTTAGGTGGTAGGTTGGACTCCATGATCCTAGAAGTCTTTTTCAGTCTGGTTGATTCTGTGAAATTGTGCCAGGGGAAGTTCGTATTGGATATTGGGAACAATTTCTTTGCTGCAAGAGTGGTCAGGGATTGGAACAGTCTGCCTAGGGAGTTAGTGGAGTCCCCCCATGTCTGGAGGTGTTCAAGATTGGCAGGATTAGTCCAAGTCCTTCAGTGGGGGGTGTACATCCAAGCAGGGGTTTCTGTGGTCAGTGCAGCACCTGGGCTCTGGAGGTGCTGCTCCTTTTACACCCTTGTCGTGGGAACAGGCTGTCCAAGTCATTGAGAGGTGTGCACAGAGGGCTGCAGTGGTCTGCCATAGGACTGTTGGACCACCTGTAGAAGAGGGAACTCTTCTTTTTTCATTGTTAAACTGTTCTGCCAGGCCCACAGCTCTCCAGGAGGGCTGCTGAAGGCCCCCACAACCACCAACCTGTCTACTTGGACCAGATAGAGAGTGTCACACCTTGTTTGAGACCAGCCCTGCCCCACGCATTGCTTTCAGACAGTAGACGACTGGGCTGTTAGAGCTCTCCAACATGTCCGCGTCCTGCTTGTGTTGGGGGCTCCAGAGCTGGCCACAGGACTCCAGATGGGGGAGACTGACTTGCAGCTTCTAATCTTAGTGGTGAGGAACTACACTGCCTGTGCCCATCTGTTTGGACATGTGTTATCGGCTGTTCCTGGATGATGCTGTCGTCCCAGGCTCCTGTGGCAGGAAGTCACTTGTACCGTCGATGCAGGAGGGATTGTGTGGGTGTCCTCCAGCTTGTCGGCAGTCACAAAGCTGTTTCGAGTCACGCTGCAGGGCTCCAGCATCAGTAGCGGAGTGCCTGCGATCGACGGTCCCGTGTCCCGCGTGGCCGTGAATGAGCTGCTCCTCGCTGCCCAGGACCACCGCTCAGGGCTCCCACTGCTCTTCCCTTTGCTTTCTATCTAATTATAAAGCACTTAGGCTAGACAAATGTGTTGAAATGCTGAAGAACTAGGTGTACAGACAACCAGCTTCTTGATAGTAATCATGACTCCACACTTCTTTAGAAAGAGAAGAAAAGTCTGTTTGAGAGCCAAGGCAGAAATAATGACCCATGGAGTAATGTGACTGCTGGATGTAAGAGAGGGATCTTCTGGAGTGTGTGGTGTCACCCAGACCTTGCCAAATAGAACCACCTGCTTAGGGCCAGTGTGAGCATACTTGTTTGGTCAGGGAGGTTAAGCCTGTGCTGCCCTTCTCATGAAAGGAACTGGATTAAAAATGGCATCCAAACCAGAAGATGGAGCTGCATTGATTGGGCTCCCTCCCTGATCATCTGGAAAAAGTGAGTGGCTTTGGCCAGTGAAGTTTCCTGGCTCTCTAAAGTGGGCTAGAGAGGCCAGTTGGTTGGCTAAGCTGAACATGTCTGAGACATGGCTTCACAAGCTGCTGGGCTCAGAGCTGGCAGAGCTGTGAGGTAGCTCTGAGCAGCAGAGGAGTGTGTCCCACAGTGGTCCATCCTACCCACCCACCTCCACCTTGTCTTGCAGTTTGGAGGGAGCCTGGCTTCTCTCTCACGCTGCTCCTGGATGGGTCCATCTTGCTGTTTCTTGGGTGAGGTCACAGACAGAGCTCATGATGAAATGAGAGGTGGAGACGCAGAATTCAAACCCGCTGACTCTGTAGTGCATAAGTGTTGAGGCAAGGCTGCACTAAGCCGTTCTGCTTCTCTCTGGCTGTGAGCCCCTGCACCTCCCAGCAAATGGAACTCTGTAGGTCCTGCTTCTGTGTAGTGACTTAAGAAAATGAGGCCTCGAACACACAGGCTGTTACCAGGTAAGGCATGTTCGGTCGGTGCTGGGCGACAAGGGGAGGCCGTCCTCCAGAGCCCTTGCACACCTTCACCTAGTTCAGGCAAGGTACTTATGCTACAGAATCATACCTATTTAGTACAGGGGTAGGGTTAGCACAACCACTTCTGGGAATAGGTGGGGTTGTTACAGTCAGTTCCTGGAACTCATTTCCATAAGGCTCCACCTCCTCAGGCATGTGCAGTGCCACCTGGTGGCTGTCTTTTGGGGTCTTCTTGATGAAGGCTCAACATCTTCCTTGGGCTGACCTCTCTTCTTTTTGTCCACCTGACATCAGTTGTGGGTCACATTCTTGGCCCGAGTCTCTGGTGTTCTCATCTTTGAACACAGTGTTCTTCTTCTCCATGAGAAGACCCTTTCAAGCTGAACCCATCTCCTTTGTGTTTATCTGATTGACAGTGCCTTATGTAACTGCTCATACAGCTAATGGTTTAGCTTGGTTTCTGCATCTTCTATCCTTTTTCCCATACCAGTAGCCATGATCCCAGCATAAAAATCTGATTGTTATTCTACCCTACCAGAAAGCTGGACCTGTTCTTTATGTGTTCATCATTGGGGGGGTTCTCTCACACATGTTCTCTCTTCTCTCAGCAAGTCACTGCTTCCTTACCTTCCTCCTTTCCCCACCATCACCTGCCAGCTGGTCATTCTATCTCAGGTAGTCCATTAGGTGCCTGGGTGTGGCCAGTTTGTTGGAAGAGTGGCATGGAAAGCACGTGGCACAGACAACTAGGATTTGATTTAGTTTTTAACACTTGGTGTTGCCATTTGCAGAAACAAACTGAGGGAAAAGAGAAAGCCCTGCAAATGATTCCTGTGGCTTGGTGCCATAAAAGACACCTCACTGCTGTTCTTTCAGACAGGGGCGATGCGGTTTTGTAAGAGCAAATCAAACATAAAGAATAAAGGATTCTGAAGAGAGGGAAAAAAGGGTACCAGAGAAGGATTAAACCCAAGATCCAGATTCCATTGTGTTTATTTCTGTTATGAGATTCCAAACATCAAGGAATCCCTTTTGTTTTCTTGACAGGTTTGAAAGGTGAATGAAAATTGCCATATCATTTAGACAGGAATCCTGCTTGAAACAAATTAAGCTCCTATTTTCCATAAAGCAAGCAAAGCTGTTGCCAGAGGGCACTTGGAAACGTGTTTTACAAGCACTGTGAAATACTTAGTGGAGCTTCTCAGGTTATTTCAATTCATCATGCCCCAAAATTAGTCATTTTTGAGGAATAACAACAACTTCAAAGCAGGCTGTTTTAATTATTACTTACTTTGAAAGTCTCTGAAGCCAAGAGGTATCTTGCAGCTCAGTGAGTGGTGTTCCAGCTTTGAGGACGTGGCTCAGCCCCTGATGGACAGAGCAGCAGTTCCACAGCACTAAAACGATAGCAATAATGGTCCTGTAAAAACATCTTCTATTTTAACTAGCTAAAGCACACTCATCCTTTCTTTATGTATTTATTTTCAAGTAAGAGAAAGTGATGGATTAGAAGATGTGATGGATAGAAAAGTTAATCCCTGATTGTTTTCATCCAGCCTGCAGCTGTCTGTGAGTAAATGAGCACATCAGATCTAGGAGGCATTTGCTGTGCAGAATTTACTGTGGCTTCCATAGGATAGAGGTACAAAAATCAATCATAAATGTGAGATTGGTGCTTTCATTAGACACAGATATGAAGATATTAAGCATGTTGCAGGCTGATAATCCTTTGCCTTGGATAACCTATTTTTAAATCGCTCTCTTGCCTTGGTTCCTTGGGCTGAGAGGCATTTTCAGATGGATCAAATGACATGGGTTGTTCTTCCTCGAGTGAACAAGGTTTGTTTTATGTTGTGCCTCTTGTCCTTCGGCAGCTCTCTGGCTAGCAGTGCTGGGGTCCCTTTGTTTTATTTTTGTTTGCTCTTTGCTTTAGGAAAATGAAGCACATCGAGCCGGCGTGCGAGTTTCTGGTAGCCGATTAGCAGACTGAGGCTTGGATACTGTTGCTAGGCTTCAAGTCAGAGTTCCTGTGTACCTCTAGAATTATGCAGAGATGTGTGAGTGTGATGGTTTGTCTGTGCTTGCATGTGGATTTCTTGATTTCTTAATTTGGTATTGGAAATCTGATAGGCTCAGCCCTTAAAGCATGCATACTGCACTCTGCCAGTTGCTTTTGAACCAAACCTGTTCTGCTCGTAGGCAAAAGTATTTATTTGGATTGGAATTGTGCCTGTGAACGTCTTGAATGTGCCTTTTATTGTCGAATAAGCAGAACAGGTCTTGCAAAGCGCAAGGAGATGAGCTGGTGTTTGGTAAAATTGCTTTTCTAACCCGTTTTGTTTAATTAGATCAGAGTGATTGAGGTCAGCACTCTGGGTCTCTTGGCTGCCCAATGAATATTCCATCTGTTTACTTATTTATTTGGGTTTGGGGAGCCAGGCAGGCACTTTCACTTTCATAAATCAAATGCCTGCAGAAGCTTCTCAAGTTAGGGAAATGATGTTTAGAAAGATAAAAGCAGCAACAAGAAAGGGCAGTAAATCAGAAGCCTTAAAAATCTACAAAACTGTCAGCAGGATCCAGTGCCTTTGTGCTATTTTTGTTGCTTGTTGCTTAATGGAAGCAAAAGAGACACAGGGGTGTGTCACAGCCTGGGTGCCATGTGAGCCTGGCTAAGGGTAACCGCTTCCAGGTACCAGTGGGCATTTGAACACGGAAACAGGATGAGGCTGGCGTAGGTAGGATGGCAAAGAGACCAAGATCTTCACTGCCCGTGTTTTAAGTGAACGTTCTTTGGTCTGTTCTTGCCATCCTGCCTTCCCCTTTGCTGCCTGTTTGAAACCTCTCTGCTAAGCTGATCATTATTTCTCCTGGCCACAGGAAAAAAACCAAACCTTTACACTGATGACTTTTTTAAAGCTGCCTTGTAACCCATTGGCTCTTAATTGGTATGAAAAGAAATTGTTGCTGTTACTGATCTGTGTTTTTCTCTGAAAAGTTGCAAGGAATAGAACCTCAGATGCTCATCTTGCCATGCAGTAGCAAATAAATTGGAAAACTGGGAATTGTCCTCTGTTAGCGTAATTACAGCCCAGAACATAGGACAGAGCTCGAAACACTCGCAGCCCTTCTCCTTCTCTCTTTGATTGCAAACACTCTTTTTTTCCCCTCTGTGAATTTAGTACAAGATTGGGCAGTAACTAGTTTTGTGTCAGAGTTTCAAGTTACTTTTCAGAGGTTGCTTGTTGCTCTTGGCCGTTGAAGTTGGGTGCATTCCGTGCCTGGCATGTGGGCCTGCGTGCGGAGAGCACCCGCAGTGCCGTGCAGCACATCGCCTGGGGTTCCTTAGGCTGGCTTGAAACTCTCTGAGCAGGAGAGGAGAGAGAGCACTGCTGACACCTAACTGCTGATCTCAGTGCAGTAGGTCTCTGCGTGATTTGGCCTTGTCTTGTAAACCAGCCTTGCCAGCTGCCAGGTGGGCAACAACTGCCACTGCTACTCCTCCTTGGAGTTTATTTTACAGGCTGGCCTAGAGCCACCTTACCATTGAGCCCAAACTGGAGCAATTTCAGCTTGTCTTCAGTGCCCTTGAGTTAGTTGTGATCACAGACAGGAGCTCTGTGGTCTGAGTGGTGGCTGCAGGTCACAGCTCAGTGGATTATCCCCTAAAGGTGTTTGAGATGCTTGGGAAGGGTAGCAGAGGAAGAGTGGAAATCAGTTTGTGTTTGCATCTTGCCCGGTTTTCATGCTTAGACCCAAATGATTGCAAGTGTCTTTGGGACCACCAGCTCCTGCTTCCCCACATCTGGCTTCTAGCTAGCTCCTGACCAGGAGAAAAGCTTCTTGCCCTCTCTGTTCTTCCTGGTGTGGGAGCATTGCAAGCGGCAGGTGGGAGCTGGGATGTTTTTGATGCTGTTCCTGTTATCAAAGTGCTGTTTCATCAAGCAGTAGGGTCAGCCTTGCCCAGATCATCAAAGGATGCACATGCTGTGAGGCATGGGCCTGTCAGTAGTAGTGGCTTTTGTTCCTTTAGGGTTGTTCTTGGAGCACTGAGGTGGTGTGCTGAGGAGTAAACTCAGCAGCCATGGACAGAAGTGTAAGTTGCTGAATTCTAAAAAGAAATCAAGTCCTAAAGCATAATGATAGGGAAAATGACTGGAGTACACCAGGGAAGTGACAGGGGGCGGGAATGGCATGCGAGTTTATCAAATGAGTAAGAAGGATTTCTCACTTAAAAATGAAGTCATTGAGTGGATTGCCCTGTCCTCAAAAATTCCATTGCAATACCTAGGAGGAGAATGCCACTGAACTGAAGAGGCAGATCAAAGGGCATGGTGACAGCAAAGAGCACTGTAAGTGCCCCACAGCTCAGATGCTGGCATTTTGAGCTCATTTTGCAGCCATATTGGAACTTGTGGCAGTGATTTTTGGATTATTGCTTGCGAGTGAAATTCACAGTGATGTTCAGCCTGGTGGTCAGATCCTTCTATCCCTGTAGTTCCCCTTGTGGTTGCTGAAAGGGGTCAGCAGATGATCCATCCCTCACGAGTCCCCTTTTCAATTCAGTCTTTGAGACATGGTCCCTGGTCCTGCACCAGGCTGTTCTTCAAGGGGCAAGGGCAGACACTGGAGTGAAGTTGAGGAGTTGGATTAGGCTGAGTGGGCATGAAATGAAATTTTTGGGTTTATATGGGATTTAACATTTGTTCAGTCCTTTCCAGTTCAGGTTTGTGGGTCATAGATCATAAGACTGGAAGGGCTTTACGTGCTCACAGTCGCAACCTCTCCGTGGTGCAGATTACAGAGTTGAGCCTAATTCCTGCTTGGGTTGGATTATAATTGGAGGAAGCATTTTGTCCTGTTAAAGACCTGTGATAATGGAAATAGGATTTGGAAAATTGTATCCTCCTTGTGCGATCTGATGGGTTTGACCCCATCTGTTAATTGTTCTGGAGTTGATTGCCCCTTCATTAAACAGACTTTATCCTATCCCTGATACCAGCTGGTCTGCCTGTAGTGACTGGACTCTGCGGTGTCTGCCCATGACTCTCTTCTAAAGCCAGTCCCCTCCTTTAGTCTTTCAGAGGCTGATCATAGTTACTGGAGAGGAGATGTGAAACTTGGTGGAGGTGAACACTGAGTATGAGAGACCGCCCTGGGCTCTGTGGGGTTTATTGCTGTTACTGTTTGAGCAGCATTATCTTCATCGCCTTGCAGCTAACTTTTCCTGGCTCCACTAAAATCTGTGTCCCCAGCCTTTCTACAGCAGGGCTTTTGCTAAGAGGGTATGACCTTGGGAAGGACATGACCAGTGCCTTTCAGTCAGGAGATGCATAGGTCTCAGTGCAGGAAATGGGAGGGTCTGGATGGCAGTGGTTTGGATGTTAGAGGCCTCATACTAGTAAGATAAGTCTGGGAGCCTGCAGTGCAGCTCTGAAGTCTGAGGCAGCCCGAGAAGAGGTTCTGCAGAAGACAAATTGTTTGAAGTGTCTCACAGAGAATCACAGCATTCCTGAAAAGCTGATGTATGCTCTTGGAACCATTTTTCAACCTGAGCCTTGAGCTCTCTAAGGTAGTGTCATGCTGTGTGGGATCTCAAGCTGTGGCACAGCAAGGCCAGGTCAAAAATAGAGGTAGGACAAATGGAGCAGTAGATGTGTGCAGAATCCCACAGCTTTCTGTTTCTCCCATTTACAATGCTGAGCACACAAGAAAAAGAGATGAAAGAACATGAAATAAATGCCAGAGCTAAAAAAGAAAAAGATGAAAGAGAGATTGATGGGAACAGGGATGCTTCCTGAGGAGAAGCCCTGTGCTTCCCACCGTAAATACAGAGATGCACTGGGAAATGCCACCAAAAACAAGGAAAAAAAAAGTCTCTAAGGGATGGCAGCCTTCATGTTGAGCACTGCAGCACTTCAGCACCAGGCTTTTTGTGCACCTGCTCATTTCCTTTACATAAGCAGCTGACAAAGGTAGGATGAGAGGCTTGAGGCTAGGTTGGTGACTTTTAATGTGTCAGAGCTTATCTTAATTGTTGCATTATTGACAATAATTAGGTTCAATGTCAGTCCCACTTGGGGAAAGAACTGTCTTCCACAGACTACTTGGATCTGGATAAGGGTAGGAGTCAGCAACCTTGGAGGTGTTCAAAAGCTGTGTAGAAATGGCACTCTTTAGTGGGCATGGTGGTGTTGGCTTGATGGTTGGACTCTTCTTTCTCAGAGGTCTTTTCCATCTGAAATAATTCTGTGATTCAACACAGAAGGTTCAAACGCAGAAGCAACTTGGTTAGGTCTCCCATCATATAAACCAGGTATTGGTATGACTAATTGCTGCGTGGAGGCAAGGCCAAGCCTTTGTGTGAGCTCAGTGACTGCATGGGTGATGTTTGCCTTTCAGATGGCTTCAAACATCCTTTTCAAGTTGGGCTTCTTGGTAATTGCTAGTACCCTCTGTTTTGAGCAGACAGGTTCCACTTCAGTGACTCTCATGTGGAACTCCTCTTTCTACTGTGCTAAATTTTGTATTTATATAATTTTAACAGTTTAACATTCTGGGGTTCTTCCACGCTGGGCTACTTATCCAAATTGAGCTGATGTTATGTTTTCCATTGTACTGACTCTGGGATTTGAGACTTCTCCCAAGCAATTTGCTTTGAATATCCTACGAATAATCTGCCTTTCGTAACAAGGGGCTAATGTTGGCCTCTTAGTGCAGACTGATCTTGCAAAATGCATTCTCTTGAGAAGGAAATAGTATCCTCAGAGAGGACCATTTGTTGTCAAATTGTAGCTGAGGTTTGGTGAAGGGCTAGGCTCTGAAGCATGCTGCTTTACAGGGGTGTAGTGCTTCACACTGGTGGCAATCTCCACTCCATTTATAGCTCATTCTCCTGGGCTGTGTCTGAGCTGACAGCCTGCTCCTTGGACTGCAGCTTTCTGCAGGGGAGGTTTTGTCATGCTGGAAGATGTCTTCAGAGTAAACACTTTCCAAGTATTTAACTCGGAGGCTTAGAATCTTGGACAGAGCTCCCAGGGGAGTCAGAGGCCACCAAAACTCCTTGAACCATTTCTGTCATTCCTTCTGTTTCGATGTGCTGCTGTTTGAAGAGGATCATTTTCTTCCCTTCTGCTTCGTCGCCAGGCGGCCACTTCATTGACCAAAACCCAAACCAAACGACAACAAACAGCAAGTTTCCCATTATCTGAATGTGTTTGCTGTCATAAGGGCAGCTGCCGTGGGAGGCTGTCTCGTTTACTGGCTTGCCTGGTTCTCTCCAGCCGCAAGCACTGCTCCCAGAACTTGTCTGTGACTGGGATAGAAACTGGGCTTCAGGGACATCAACAAAATCATCACCTTGGGCTTCGTGTGCTTGTGGAGCCTGTGTTTGGTGTTGTGTGCCTTCAGAAATAGTTGGGAATGGAGATTACTTCTGAAGATAGTAATGGGAGACAATTTAGGGGGTGGCACATGTGGTCAAGGGAGGTCAATTTACATTTCCTCAGCTTCGAAGTTAAGCAGTTACAGGCTCAGTTGCTGGCCCATCCAAACTCAGGTTTGTCTTTGGGGGTAACTACAGGTCTAAATACAAACAAGTCAGGTCCTTACGGAGTGAGGTTCAGTTTTGCATCTCTGCTTGTTCCCTGACAGACAGATGGACATCTTCCATCTGGACAGCGGCTAGTGTGAGACTGGGCTCTGCACTCCCATCTCCAGTTTAGGTGCCCGGCACAGCCTGGGAGTCCTACTGGAGTTCAACAAGGTTGTGTTCTCAGAAAACTCTGTTCTGCTATGGTTCGGGTTTCTCCTGCTCCCCTCTGTGTGTGTCTCGATCGTTTCATGTGCAGGTGTGGAAATCAAAAGACACTGCCTGCTCCATTTTCTAGCCCACTGTTGCTGAAATAATTGCTTGGGCTTCTTCGTAAAAGGCACAATTATGATAGCACCTTGGTTCAGAAGAAGTTGCAGAGTAAATACTACCCTGCAGAGTGGCTGTAACTGGGTGAAATCCACACTGAATGAAAACAACAAAGGATTTGTTGACTTGAAGATCTACAGCATGAAGCATGTTTTGTTTGTGTGTGTGTAGGAGTATCTCTGCTTTTCTCTTAATTAGGTATTTCTACTAACTCCAGCAGACTAGGGCTTCAGTTCCCTAGTAAAGATGCCAGCCTGAAACTGTCATGCTAGATGGCTGGCTTTCAGAAATAAGGAAATACTGCAAACTGGATGCCCAGATTTTATTCCTCCCCCTGAAGTAGTATTCTTTTACAAAACCTCTCCTATTACTCGATACATTTCCATCCCCTCTGATCTTTTCTATTGTAGCATTTCCTACTTGGGAAACTGCCTCTTGCGTCTCTTTGAAACATCTGAGATGGCAAAATTTAACCTAAAGCCTGTGGTGTGGTTTTTTGCAGTTTTAACTGTGCCTTATCACATCTATAATGTAGCACCAATCACTTATTTATTCTGAAGAAATGACTTGTTGCTCCTGAGAAAGGCCTTCCCAGGGCAGACTCTCAGCTCTCGGGTTTGTGCATCGAGGCTCTCCAGCGCTCAGGCACCAGCAGGCACCAAGGTGTGTGTGCATGTTGAGCTGGCGCAGGACTGCTCCTCTTCCTGTGTGCCCCCCCCCCCCCCCCCAAGACTCGCTGGATCTGCTGCTCTAGAGCCTGATCCTGGCTCAGTCGTTGCCTTCCAGTCTCTCCTGCCTGTCCTCGTAGCACTTGTCCAGACGTCTGGGGTCACACCTCACAAGTAGTCGAGAGGCTGTGAGTCCACAGAAATTTGGGTGTTGGTTCCGATTTATCTTTACCCTTCTCTTGAGGGCTGAGCTTTTCATTTTGGGTCAGAGTGTGGTTTCTCTTGCCAGCTTCATTAGCACTCTTGAGAGTGCCAGGTGCTAAAGAGCTCTATTTTTGCTGCACAGATCAAGTGTGTCTGCTTCCCTGTGGCCTCTTTTTACATATTTCTTCATTCTACGACTCAGAGAAGCTGTGAAGAGAACAAAGAGATTGCAAATAGCCAGAGAAAACTGCTATGATGTTGTTACAGGAAAATGAAGGGGAGGATGTATCTGTGAGGGGATGGGATTAAAATGGAAGGCAGGAAATGATGCATAGACACCCAAATAAAGCAAACAGTGGAATAGTGCATTCTGTTAGCTGTGCTGCATCAGGCAGTCAACTGTTTCAGATAATTCTATGAACAGTGCTTTTAGGCCTTTAAGTAAAGGATTCTCCAATGTCAGTAGCTCAGAAATTTTCATCGTTAGCCAAGGTATTCCAAACATTCTTAGTTAGAGTTCCATACAAAGCAGTTGCCTGCAGAAGGTGAGGCACTGAGAATCAAATGGCTTTTTCCACCCAGAGGAGGAGGCATATGGTCAGCCTGAAGAACAGAAGGCTCCAGGGAAACCTCAGAGCAGCCTTCCAATAATTGAAGGGAGCTACAGGAGAGCTGGAGAGGGACTTTTCACAAAGGCATGGAGCGACAGGGGGAGGGGTGATGGCTTCAGACTGAGGGAAGCTCAATTTAGATGAGATATTAGGAAGAAATTCTTCCCCCCTGTGAGTGAGGCACTGGAACAGGTTGACGAGAGATGTTGTGGAGGCTACAAGCCTGAAAGTGTTCAAAGCCAGGTTGGATGAGGCCTTGAGGCATCCCTGCCCACAGCAGGGGAGTTCAACTAGATGATCTTTTGTGTCTTTTCCAACCCAAACCAGTCTGTGATTCTGTGGTCTGCTGGGGGTGTGTGCTTCAGCACATCGGCCCTCTTGGCTGAAGAATGGCCAGCTGACTGGGCCGGGGGGAGGAAAGGAGGTGCTGAGTGCCTTTGGGCAGAAGCCATCAGACAACACAGGGAGTCAGAAGCAACCCAGCTCAAAGGGCAAGGACTGGGATCTTCCTGTGTGGCAGCTGATGGAGAGTTGATGCTTACAGGATGGAAAGCCAGGAAAATAGCAGAGAACCACTTAGCATGATTCCAGTAAGGCAAGGGAAGTTCCTTAGGCTAGGCTGACCTAAAGGTTTCAGTCCTTCAGCTGTGCAAAGATGCCTTCTGGCACGTCTGGGAGTCTGGAGGGGGTAGCACTTCCTAGGACGTTTTTGCTCATGTGCTGGGCCGAAGGCTGTGACCTTGCCTGGCGGCAGTGGGGCTTGCTCGCCGCTTGCTTTCCTGGTCCTGTTTCTGCAGGAGCCAAAAGACAGGGCTGGTGTTTGGGCTTCCCCGTTCTGAAGGCCTTTTCTTTGCTGTTAGTGGAAGGTAAAGTAATGGAGTGCCTGTTGGGAAGTCTGGGCTGCTGCAGGTACCGTGTTCTGAACACTCTGCCACAGTGTCCTGCAGGCTGCCCGTGCCCAGTGTGGCTGCTGCAGGTACCCACGGTGCCCTCTGCACCTTCCTCTTTGCCTGGCAGCTGCTGCTGCCTGATGCCCATAGCTGGGCCCAGACAGTCAGCTGCAGTTTATTTGGTGCCAGCTGCCAAGGGCAATAGCTTGGTGGCTGGGGAAAGTCTCTGGAGTTAAGCAAGTGACAAATTGTGCTCTGTGCCACAGGATGCACATCTGGGGAAAACACACAGAAGCTGTTACAGATTCAGGCTACTGTCTTCTCTTAAGGTGTGCTTGGGTTGCCTCTGGGAAAAGACAGTATCTATGAAGTCTTTCCCTGGTAGCTGGTGGGCTGTGCCCTATGCCATCTGCAAGACGTCTCTGCAGGTTGGAAGAGCCCTGCTTCTCTTCTGGGCTGCAGTGGTCTAGGCTGGAGTGAAGTGTCCTTTAAAACCAAAGACCCACAACGGGGTTATGTTTAGGATTTGGTAACAGCATGTTCTTGATATAGGAAGAGCAAACTTGATACAGGAAGAGTACCACTGCTGCTGTCCAAATGTTTGTGCTGATCTGGTGTAACATTCACACTGAAGTGAGATGCTTTGCTGGGTTCCCAGAGAGGAGCAGTGGTGCTGCTTCTGGAGTACTGGCTCAGTGATGTAGGTTTCCCCGTTTGCACCAGTAGGTGGCTGAGACACCTGGGTACCATCCGCAACACAACAGGCTCTCGTTTTAGAGTGGTTTTTGCTCGTTACAGATAAATTGGCTTTTTGCTTTTTTCAAAGTAAAGGTTTTGGGGTGTTCTTTTTATTTCATTCCCCATCCTCCCTGCTTTAATAATCATGCTCAAGTCCATTAAGCTTTCTAGAAATTAGAAGGAAATAAGAAAACAATGAGTCATTAAAATACATGTTGTGGAGGATTAAACTCTCTTTTCTGGTTGAATTGCTTCCAGGCAATGAGGAGGAAGTCAGCCAAGAGATTTGCTTAAAGAAGTCTTGGAGTTTTAGCAAGATTTCTTGTTGTGTTTTCTTTTGGTTGCTGCTTTTTGTTGTGGAGTTTTTGTTGGGGTCTTTTTGCTTGTTGCGTTTTGGTTTTGTTTTTGTAAACATTCCTAAAATTTTACTTTGGAAGTGCCATAAAATCATGGAATGCTTTGGTTTGGAGGAGCCCTTGAAGATCATCTAGTTCCAACCTCCTGCCATGAGCAAAGACACTTCCTACTAGACCAGGTCCCTTCTGTAAGCAAGGACACCTCCTATAAGGCCAGGCTGCCAAAAGTTATCCAGGTGATCTCTGCTGTATGCGAGCTGCCTGTGCTGGCAGGGGTGAGCAGGTTGTGATGGTCACGGGTGGCACTGGTGTGGTACTAACCCTTTGACCATCAGTGAGCACCAGTGGTGAAATAAGACTCGTGCCTGGGGTTGCATGTGAGTCCTTGCCACCCAAGATCAGCATTTTCTGAAGCAGTTTCTTCAAAGAGGTGAAATTTTCATGGGGTGTGAAGCTTGTGACATGGTTAGATCATTAGAGGTCTTCGCCAAAGCACTGCCAGTCTGTGCCTTACCTTCCTTCTACAGACCTCTAGGTGTGGAATTAAATGGGTTTCAGTCATGACAATTCATGTGTGGAATGGACTCGTGCAGTGGCTTGGGTTGGAAGGGACTTATAAAGGCCATCTAGCCCAAGATCGCTGCGGCAAGCAGGGACATCCCCAGCTACAGGAGGCGGTGCCATTATCTTCCTCAACAGCCTGCTGTGATCTAAGTTTGAAATCATTACAAAGGAGGTCTGAAACCAGTTTCCAGAAGAGAAGTGATCCTTTTGTGGTGCTGATATTCCTCGTGGCATCTGCAGTTCCTTTTTGTCTCGGGCTTTGTGAGAGTCCTGCAAAAATGTAGGACTGCAGTGGGGTTTTCCCCACCTAGAGTGAGGCATATTTGATTTCTCCATTATTTGACACCTTCTAATTCCAGAATTAGGGCAAGAAGATTTTCTGCTATTATTTATCATTGAGTAATTTCATGAGGTCAAAGCTAGGGCTACCAATGGAATTTCTGAGTTCAGCCAATTGTTGAATTAAATAAGTGGCTGATTAAACTTGGCATCTTTTTTTCCTTTCCTTTTTTGCAAAGGTCTTGTCTGAAAGACAGACCTCTGTTGCCACTGAAATAAAGACTCTTTTTCTGTGGGGAAAAGCTGCATTGCCTAAATACAAACAGTGCCCTTAACACCAGGAGAGTCAAAGCTATTAAATTCAGATCAAGAACATTAATGCATGGAGTTTCCACTGCCCGAGCTTGCATCAATGAGAATAAACTGGGATGCAGGAAAATACTTCAGAAGATCAGGTTTGTGGAGGTTGCATGGGCAATTTGTATAAACCTGTAGGAACAGAGCATGTCTCTGCTATCCACATCAGCTAGTAAGGAATGGTGCAGCTTCTTAATAGCTAAATGTGCATTAATTTCTCAATGGGCTTTAAAAGTCAGTTTATTCTCCGTCCCCGCCCCGCTCTTAAAGTTTACTGTTGTATGCTCCCAACGGTAATAAACTGATTCTTATCGTGGTCTAAGGAAATTCCCATGGGATCTTACTATTGAAATCCAACAGGAGGAGCAAATTATTTGGTGTGAGGGTGCTGGAGCCCTGGAGCCAGAGAGGTTGTGGAGTCTCCTTCTCTGGAGAGCTTCCAACCACACCTGGCCATTGTGTTCCTGGGCAAGCTGCTGTGGGTGCCCTGCTGGAGCAGGGGGGCTGGACTTTTAATCCCCACCTTGCTGGGATGCTGTGATTCTGTGAGTGAAGTTTCACTGCCAGCTAATGAGTGTAATTGCGGGCAGTGCTGCACTAAACTCAAGCTTTTAACTAGCAAAGTAGGAATCGCATTTCCTGAGGTGCGCAGAAGAACCAACGTGCTTTTATTGATGGAGGCTGAGAATCTGCTTGAATGCACATCAAGCAGGGTCCTCCTGAAAGCCTGGTCGGTGCTTTCGTCAGCCCCGCGGAAGGGGCCGGGGCCAGATCCAGGCTGAGCCGCCGTAGGCGCTGCCGTCGGTGCCGCGGTGGCCGCACCGCTCCAGAGGGACTCTCCCGCC
Source organism: Pogoniulus pusillus (assembly GCF_015220805.1). Classification (NCBI taxonomy): domain Eukaryota; kingdom Metazoa; phylum Chordata; class Aves; order Piciformes; family Lybiidae; genus Pogoniulus; species Pogoniulus pusillus. The sequence continues at coordinate 486,024 of NC_087287.1, forward strand.
GGCGTCTGCAGGGGGGTAGAGAGCGGTGGAGGATCCTCGCTCCGAACTTCTTCCACTTGCTTTGCATTTGATTCGCAGCTGCTTAAGCGCTGGCAGATTATTCCCGTTTTCCTGGTGAATAATGCATGAGGGTATGCGAGTGGCTGTTCCTTGCCTGAGTGGGCTGCAGATGAGAAGTGTCAGCTCCTTTGCAGCATTCATGTGCGTTTGCTTCTCAGGTTAAAGCTGTGGAGAACCTAGCTATGCTTTTTTGGGATTATCTCCTACAAGCGCCGAAATACTGGCGATGCTTGCTTTTTCTCTTCCTTTCCCACCTGAATACCTGTTATTACAATGAAAAAATCAGTTGTCAGTTTTCCATCACAAGTCTCTTCTCCCTGGGACTCCACGATTTGTCTGGCATTGTTGTACCTGCCACTTAAGTTTCATGAAAACTATCAGGAACAGTTGTGTGTGGTGGGTGGGTTTTTTTAGTTCTCTGCCACTGAGGTTAATTTGACTGACTCAGAACGCTGATTTCATCTTGCACCTCCTCCTTGCTCGTCAGCGTGTCCCCAAGAGATAGTCGTGGCACCCTTTCCTGTACGACCTTCATGCGCAGATATGTGAATTTCTTGTGTGTAAGATGTGCAGAGTTGTGTGTAGGCAGATCTACTCCCCCCACGGAATGCTTCAGGAGTCGACACTGCAGTCCACCCAGCACCCCCTTAGGGGATGCTCAAACGCCCCTAATTTACTGAGGGTGATTTGAGTACCTTTGTGTCATTAATCACTCGCCTCAGCCGCAGGGGTAGGCAGATCTGTTCTCCTTTGTCAGCTTATTGGAAAATACCCAGAACGTGTGACAACTGAATCCCAATGATCCTTCTTGCTTGCTCCCAGTTTGGCTTGGAATTACCTATTCAGGAGCATACTCTGATCCCTAAAGCATCCGAACTCTGAAACTTAAGTGATGAGGCATTTAAATAGAAATATTTGAGGTGCTGAAAACTTCCAGAGGTGTATCTGACGTATCGAATCCTTGGCAAGTGGGGTTTGATAGGAGAGTCCTGTGGGATTTTGGCTAGGAAGAAATTCCTAAAGTATGAAATACTGCTACAGACCTCGAGTGTCTTGTAAAACAAAGCTCCTCCAAACTGCCCAAGTGTAAGGGTACCTCTGGAATTTGCAGCCATCCAGCCTCAAACTGTAGATCAGCGTTTTAAAATAGCGCCTTTGAGCTGCCTGCAGGCTGTCATTTCCTCGGATAAACGACGGAAAGGGTGTGAAAGTGGAGAGGCTGCGTAGTAAACAAGGCGTCGGGTTTGCAAATGTTTCGAAAGCAGAGAGTTTAATAGCTCTGATAACAGAATCCCACAGAGAGTCAGAAGCAGCTCTCGGAGTGTCTTATGGACTTTTCAGAGCAGCTGAGCTCGAGACGTTGACAACTGCAGAGAAAATAGGCGGCAGAAAAGCACCTCGCTAGAAGGGTTTGCTTCAGCTAGTGTCAGGTTGTCCAGGATGAATGCTGAAAATAAAACCAAAAAGCAGTAGAGAAGAGAGACAAAAAATATTTTGATATGTGGTTCAAGTTTGGAACCATTCCAAAATATGGTCTGGAAGCTGTTTTCCATGAGAAGTGAACTTTTGGTGACATTGGTTCTGCAATTCCAGTGCTACTAAGGCAGGGTGGGGAGTGGTGGTGGTTTCTCATCCACTACTCCAGAAAGTGGTCCTTGGCTTTCCCACGTCATTCCAAACACTGCTGTTCAAGCAGCCCTTTCATTGCTGCAGATGCATGGCTGAGATATTCCAGTGTTCCAAGCCCTTTGTCATCTTCCTCTGTAATCCTTAATCACCTTGGACGTTCATTACCTTCCATTGCCTCATTTTCCTTTCCTCGTTTCACCTGCAAAACTTTGCAGCGGGGGCGGCAGTTAGGAGCTGAGACACACTGGAGCTGGCTTCCTCATCTCCTCTAAGTGTTCATTTCATCCACCTTTCCCAGTCCTGCCATCAGAAGAGCTTTGCTTGCATAATCTTCTGTTTTCACATTTTCCCCTTAAAATCAAGTTCTGACTCCTAACTTCTTTTTGATGTTGCCTTCATTCCTTGCTTCTTAAAGGTTCCTGCTTCCCATATCCAAGTAGAAGTCCCTGGAATTTGTTGCTGTCAGGTAAGGGTTAATCCATGATAATTTTTCTGTTTGGGGGCCTTAGTAGAAAAGTCTGATTTTGGTGCTCATATTCCAAGTGAAGGAAAATTGAGAAAGCAAAGAGGTCTTTGACGAGCACAGCTTTCCCAGAAGGAAAGCTTTCAAGACCTGTTTCTATTGCCGTGAGCTTAAGAGTTGGTGGTAGATAAAAAAGGTATCTGCTAATGATTTGGGGCTCCAGATGACTCTGCCTCAGGACACTGCAAAGATGGATAGGATTAAGTGTTTGCAGTGTAAGATGCTCTTCACTGTGTCTCTTGCCATGCAGCTAAGGGAGTGATGCAGTGCTGTACGCTCCACTGAGGCAGTCAGGGTGTGCTTGGGGGCTGTAATTTCCTAAAACCAGAGAATGCTTTGGGTTGGAAGGAACCCTTAAAGGTCATCTTGTCCACACTCCCTACAGTAAGCAGGGACATCTCAAACTAGATCAGGTTTCTCAGAACTCCATCAAGGTAGACCTTGACGGTCTCCAGGGATGGGGCCACCTCTTGCTCTCCAAGGCAGCCTGTTTAAGTGTTCCAGCACCCTCATGGCAAAGACTGTCCTCCTGATGTCCAAAGATGTTTGATTTTCCATGATAGAGGACTGCTCTTAGGCTGTAGTCCTAGCTGAGGCTCCATGTCCCAGGGACACACAGGCACACACCAGTGCCTCCCTCCCCTCTCCTGTAGCTGGGAACTGCAGCATGCTCTGGCTCACCTCGGTCTGAGCAGCCCAAACAAATTGCAGCCAGTGGGGACAGGGGCTGTGGGAGATACTGTAGAGGACATCCAAGGCAAGGACATGAGCTGAGCTAAGTCTTTCCAGAGTCTGATGTACTCTAATGGCAGGAAAGTGGTATAATAGGGCAGTGCAAAGAGCACCAGGCAGCTCTGCAGAGCTTCATTTCTTCTGCCTTTGTTCACAGGAGAGACAATGATTACCAGCAAGGCAGACAAAGCACAGCCTGTGTGCGGAGGTGTTATTGACAGTAGTTTTTACATCACTTGTCTCTCTGAAGCACAGAAATGTGGTGCCTGATTAACAAAATCTCACTCATTCTGGAGCTGCTGGAAAAGGCTTTATTTAATTGTGGGCCACCTTCTCTACAAAGACCATGGAACACCTCTTGAGCACATCTAAACTGCAAATGAGGAAAAGTGCTTGGAACAGCAGATGTTTTTGGTGGAGTGGCACTGGGATTTATACTGTCAAGGAGGAATAATGCAGTCTTGCACTTCAGCTCACAGCTGTCTTGCAGGTGACTTTTCAGCTAGGGTTCTGTGTCCAGGCAGCCGCTTAACCTGGTCCCTTTAGCCTGGGGAAGCCAGTAAATGTGCAGCAGAAAATAGGACAGCTTTGGTTAGGCTGTGTGACAAAGGCTTCGTGGTGGACCAGCTGAGCAGCTGTGAAATGTGAGCTGTCAGCATGGCAGGTTGCAAGAGACTAAGGTGCACTAGGGTTGGTTTTTAACTGGAGATTGAGGGGCACGTTGCAGTAAATGGCTCAGCACCAGATTTGCTGGACTTAAATACTGGTTGCACTTGAAGGTCCTTTCCAGCCACAGTGATTGTCTGATCCTGTGGTGGATGGGCTGCTCTCACTGAGCCTCTCTTCATCCGCTACCAATGTCACCTGTTTTGTTTTGGTGCCTGGGGTTTTGGGTCTTTCCCCAAAGCCTCAGCTGATCCATAGCAAGCTTTCAATGCGGTTTCATTGTTTTTCTTGCTTTAAAGTTATAATCTAGGGGCTCTGGGGTTAAAAAAACAAACCAACCAACAACTAAGTTATTCTAACTGGTAAAAGTAAGATTACAGGTTGTCAGAATCAAGTTATGCTGCGTTACAGCCTTTGTATAATGCAGTGTATGGATGTACGATGCTCTGGTTTTATTAGACACTGGAAGTTATCTCCTGAACTGCTTAGCACTGCTTGGGCTTATGACATTTTCTGTTCTTGTCAGAATCTGCCATGACAATTCCTTAACAAGGATTCCTAATTCTTCTCCATCTTTACCTGATAAAGTGTTCACAATGGCACAGCGTGGGGCATCACCTCCTGCCTGTGACAAAGGCATCGAGAGCTGGTCTAATGCTGCAGACTAGGGATGTGCAGCTGGAGAGAAATTTCTGTAAAGTATTTGTGGAATTTATGCACAGTATTGAAAACCAAAGTGCCCAAAGGGGTTACAGAGCGACAAGCAGAAGTCCTAGTCCTGCTTCTGTGGCTTTCTGTCGCTGCAGCAGCTTTGAGCTGATCCAGGCTTGACCTGACAGTTTAGCAGTTCCCTAAGCCCAGCAAGCTGTTGTCAGTCCTCTCTGTTTCAGAAGGCACGACGAGTGCAGAGGTTGACTGAAGTGTCTCTATCGCCCAGGCGTCCCCAGCTGATGGAACAAGAAGCTCTGCTGGGGAGCTGTGGTTTAATTAATGCAGCTCTGAGCCAGGCCCTACATGAAGCAGCACAGAACTCACCTCGAGTTCACTTTGTACAATTGTTTTCAGTGCTCATATGACCAAAGTCTTCCCAAATTAGAGAGATGAGCCTTTCAGAAGGTACTGAAGGCACAGTTTCGTAACCAAGCATTTGAGTAACTTGCGCCACTAAGGCTGAAGTCGCAAATCCTCGTGTACTGAAAGCAAGGGACAGCTTTCCAGCAGCGGCTTCAAAGCTGCTGCCGTCTTCTGTGTGTGAGGGAGGTCGCACCAGGACACACACTTTGCTATCAGAAGGCATTATGCAGTGCACCCATCACGTTGCATCATCACTGGAACAAAGCCTGCTCAGTTTGTGTCTTTTCCTTACATTAAAGCTTCATGGCAAGAACCTGAAATTGTACAAGGAGAACAAATGGGTCCCTATGTGTCTGGCTTTCTGGCTGTGGTTTTGCAGAGGTGGGAGCTGAAACCGACAGCCCTCATGAGCAGTTGTGAGGTGTCAAAGCTTCAGCCACAAAGCTTTGTGAGCCGCTCCGTGTTTTCTGTTTCCGGGTGTAGCTGGAGACATTGGGTTTGCTGAAGTTGGTGTAGTACAGCAGCCACTCACAGCTCATTTTCCCAGCTTACTATCTTCCTCCAGCATTGTGTGGGGGTGTCTGCACCCTGTTTAGCTTCTCATATTCCAAGCACTTTCAGTTTCCCTTGGGACAGTTTGGCATGTCCCAGTGCCCCTCGTTGGACCATTTTGGTCTCATGAAAAGCTGGGATTGGTTGCCAAATTAACCAATGCCTGAATGGCCTGGAGCTCTTTCGTGGTAGTGCTTTTGTGCTTGAATGGAGTGAGACAGCACCCAGGTCAGCAGCCAGGGTCTCGCACAGCTGCTGCAGGACACAGGCATGAGGGCTGCTTCTGTGGTTTTCTTAGCCGTTGTTTTGGTGGCATGCTACTGCGCTCTGTAATTCTGTCCTCACATTTGCTTCTCTGTAATGCCTGGAGGGAATTTGAGCAATGCCTCACACAGTAAAACAGCATCAGTAAATAATTTAAAATAGATACAGTCCTTTTTAATGTGATTTAATAATTAAAAACCCTTCTAAGAGAAGGGCAGCTCCACAGAGACCTCTGGTGAAGACCTGAGAACCTTGTTTGAGAAGTGGTGGCTCTGGCCAGTACCTGAAGTTTTTGGATTCGCATAAAGTTGTCAGCTGTGATGGAGGAGAATCCTCTCAAGCAGCTTGTAGTCCCCAGAGTCTTCTTCCTTCGTATCACTTTGCAATTTCAGACCTAAATTGTTATTGCACATTCAGATCATGAAAATATTCCCCCTCTCCACTCTCGCTGCTCTCTTCAGATAGTTGTTTAATAATGTAAATGCAGCTAATAACTTAGTTAAGGTGTCCAAGCAGTATTTTACTAACCAGTCCAGCCTCTTTGCATACAGCTCTCGCTCTCACGCATGTCTACAGGAACATACAGCTAGGGAAGCCTGGGGCTGGTAGTTTGTTTCCTATATACAGAGCCATAGGTATAAACTGTGATGTTAGCTTGAGATTCCAAATGGCTTCATTTAGGAAGCCAGACAGAGAAAGGTGTTGCCTAAGGATGTAAAAATATTTTACTGTCTCATGATTTGAGAAGTTACTGAAACTAGCAGACCCTGGTGTGTGCCTGGCCCCCTGCTTACTGCCACTGGTATTAAATTTACTACCTCCTTTGACATATGCTTTTTTGTATGGGTTGAAACTCTTTCCTGGGTATTGCCTCACAGTAATCCTTGGATTCCTGTTTAATGGCTTCAGCTCTCTCACACAGCCTGTTTACACCAGTCTCCAGACCATGAGGGTTCTTTTCTCTCCTCTCTCCTCGCTGTATGTTTGCATGGCTCTTCCCTTGCAGTGCTCTCTGTTAGCGAAGACCTGTTTTGTACCTGGCATTGAGTCTTGTGTTGAGGGGTTTGTTCCGTCGCTAGGTATTGAAAATGCAGGATATTGGTAGATGTAAAGCAGTAATATTGCAGAAGCCAAGAAAATTATCATCAGCCACAGAACTTTAGTCAGGAGACAGATGCTTCCCTCTCCTCCTTTGTTTTCTTCCAGTAGAGTGGCAGAATAGAAGAGAAAGATCAGTGGAATTTGGAGACAAAGGTTTGCAGCTGTATAAGTGCAGAGCAACAATAGCCCTGACAGTTCATCCCTTTAAGGAGCGCAGCTGAAGGTTAAGTGGGTTGGTAAGGTGAATTTTATTTCAGAATCTTATTGATTAAGCCTTGAGGGAGAGTAAAAGAGAGAGAGTCTGTGTGTTGTGTACGATGGTGTTTACCACTGCAGTCCTGGTTTTCAGAAGAGGCTGTCCCTTCCTGGCAGGCAATGACCAGAAAGTCTCCTGTAGTCTCTTCTGAGCCGACCCCACAAACTTTTAAGTGCTAAGCTTCTCGGCTGTGTAAGCTGCAAAGAGTCCTAAGTGAAGCAAGCGCTGCCTGTTCTTTTTGCTAATGGCCCAGTGGAACACTTGTTAAAAATGAATTTCCATGTTAATATTTGGAACCTCATCTGTTGCAATATTGATGGTGTTGGACTAATGAAACGGAAGCTTCTTGGGCTGTGCTTCTGTTGGGGCTGAGCTCTGCAGAGTACAAGGCACTGTGGTTGCTCGCTGCCCTTGAAATTTTCACTCTTGCTCCACAAATTATTCCACTCCCTTTGTGGGACAAAGCAGCAAACTGTTGTTCTGAATTTCTTTTGCTAGGTCTAGGTTGCACAGGAATGCAGGGCAGGAGCAGAGGGAGGGATGAGCTGCACTGCTCCACGCAGCTTGTATAGTCACCAGTGACCATGGTGGGCTGTGCAGAGCTCCCTGCCTGCCACCTTCTCTGACCAGTGTGATTCAGGGCTGCAGCCTGATTTCTCCTCCCAGTCGTGTGCTTAGAAAAATCCATGCACTGTGGTGGTTCCGAGGAAGGAGAGGAGAAGTACTTCTGAGTCCTCTTATACCATTCTGTTCTTCTAGTTGTCCTCCACAAGACCATTTCTCTCGTCCTGCAATAGTAATTGTCTTACATCATTCAAATGCGCTTCTGTTTCTTGACTGATATTCTGGACCCATTAGAGTCCAGAGCAGAAGACAGACCACCTGGACTGGGATCTAAACAGCTCTGCCTCTCCATTTAATCATCATTTAACCTGCAGAATGTTTCCCTTTCTACAGCCTGCAGAACCTGAGGTGCATCTCTTCCAGTGTCATACCTGGGTGACTGGTACAGCAGCTTGCTCAGGGTTTGTTTTGTAGTCTTCCCTACATGAATTTAAATCACTAATTGGTCATTCCTGCATCTTAATTATTTACTGTGCTGCCTTTGGTTGCTAAACAGTTTGGTGACTCTCTGTTAAGCTGGTGCCTGGTGCTCAGCAACTGATTGAGAGGCCGCAGGGCTTGCTCCCCGCTCCTCTGTGCAGGGACCAGACGCACACTGCTCTCCTGTGTGCCGCACGCGTCCCCGAGCTGCCGAGGCTGTCACCCCTAAGCGTCTGAGAGCAGCAGTCATCCATTGGTGTTTTCTCCACTGTAAAGCTCTTTCAGGTTCTGTCTCCCACACTTGATGACAGTCACTGGAATTTTTTCCTACCTTTTAGTTCTTCCACTCCCATTATATTAATGTCTTGACCTCCAATGTGTTGTGAGTCCCATCTGTTCCTCTTTTTCTTTTTCTGCTGCTATGTCCTGGATGTTCTTGCACCTTCTCAACACAAAAGAGAGCATGGTCATAGGCAGGGGGACTTAGCATGACTTATTTCTACATTTGTTGCCGAATTCTCACCCAGGAAAAATCCTTTATGGAAAACCTACTCTTCCAGTGGTTCTGTGAAGGCTCCCCCCCAACTCACTAAATTTCTCTTTATCTTTGTTCTGTTTCATTCTGGTTTTGCCACTCTTCCACCAGCTGAGGAAGCAGTCTCAGACTTTCCTAACTTCCAAGGCTGGGGGTTGCAGACAGTCCTTGGCTCTGTTTCTGTTCTTTTGCAGGAGACATCTTGGGAACAGTGCTCACCTGTATAGAATCATAGAGTGGTTTGGATTGGAAGTGACCTCAAAGCGTATCCAGCTCCAACCCCCTGCCATAGGCAGGGACACCTCCCACTAGAACAGGTCACTTAAGACCTCATCCAACCTGGCCTTGAACACCTCCAGGGAGGAAGCAGCCACAACCTCCCTGGGCAACCTGTGCCACCACCCTCACTGGAAAGAAATTCTTCCTGACATCCAGCTTCCATCTCCCTTCTGCCAGTTTAAACCCATCACTCCTCATCCTGTCATTACAAGACCTTGTCAGTAGTCCCTCCCCAGCCTTCCTGTAGCCCTCTTCAGATACTGGAAGGCCACTCCATGGTCTCGTCGAAGCCTTCTCTTGGCTGCAGAGCTCCAACTCTCTAGTTGATTGGATAGGGCTGGGTGCTAGGTTGGACTGGATGATCTTGGAGATCTCTTCCAACCTGATTGATTCTGTGATGATGATTCTCTCTCAGCCTGTCTTCATAGCTGCTGTATCTTCGTGGCCTACTCTGGAGTTATTCTAACAGCATGGAGCTTATGCCCAGTTACTGGTCATGGCAATGCCACGTCCCAGCATGGTTATGCTGCTGTAAGCAGAGTAGCACTGAGGAGTCACTGGCAATAAGGAAAAAGAAGCTGACGCTGTCTTGTGCTGGGAAGCAAAATCAGGGATGTGTGCCCTGTGTTTAGATGTGGCTGTGATCTTTCTATTGACCTACACAACTTAGAAGTTGTGCCCTTGCTGAGGGGACTTGGAAGCAGAATCTTGTCCAGAAGCAGTGGGTCCTCAGAAGCCAAAGCTTCTGGGGCTGCTGGGGGGTTGCTGTGTCATCAGTTCCCAGTAAGATTGTCTCTGGTGTCCGCTAGTGGAGCTGGAACATTTCCTTCATTTGGGATCTCTAGTGCAGAAATTAGTAAAAGAGAAAAATACTGACAGGAATTTGGATTTGCATCCCAGTGTCACATCTGAAATGCACATCTTGGGTGACTCCTTTTCATGTGGGGTCACACAATCACTGTGGTTGGGAAGGACCTCTAAGATCATCAAGTCCAACTTAGTTAACTCCACCAGGGCCACTACCACACCATATCCTTGAGCACCAGATCTAGATGGCTTTGAAATGCATCCAGGGCAATTCAGCTACTTCCTGGTCAGGCTGTCCCAGTTTTGCCTTCCGTGCTTTCTCTTCTGGTCGAAGTGCTCCTGTTGCTTCTAAAGATGGGCTGTTTGGTACTTACCTTCTTGTGCCTGAAACTGTGGCCCTGGTATGTGACTGCATCATCAGGGCTTAGGTTAGATGTGTCTCTGCAGATGCCAACAGGCTAGGTCCTAGGTGGTCAGTGCCAAATGATCCTTCCTCTGTGTGGACAGGCAGAGTAGTTCTGCATGTGTTAGTGCCAGCGTGAGCACCGTTTCCCTCCTAACTACACTCTGCAGTTGCTCTGGGTTGTCAGGAATCTGCCTCTGCAACTCCGCGACTCAGCCAGCAGCATAGGGAGTTTACTTGTTCATACAGCTCCTCTTCTTTCTCTGATCTTTCTTGGGGCTGTGCAGCACCACTTTCCACTGCCTTTGTATCACTTGTCCAGAAGCAAACAGAATTATGTTGGAGCCTGAACATGGAAGTCAAATTGTGTTGTGGTGCTCCTGGCGTGACTGCCAAAGAGTATCCAGAGCACTTCTAGGAGTGTCTTGGAAGTCAGCCACGTGTTTTCCACTGAGTTAGTGGCTCCCATGTAACTGTACCACTGCTGCCAGAAACAGAAATGGGAGTATTACTTGAAACAAGGTGTAGGTGAGATGACTTTTGGGTCTTGGGGCTTAAGCTCGCATCTTCTTTATTGTTTGGATTGATCTGATTTACTTGCTTTGACTTACTGCCCTATATAAACGAGTCCCTGTGCATATTCTGGTTACATAAGATCCAAACTCGTCTGTCAGTGCACCATCAAGACACAGGCTCTGTGGGGGGAGGAACTGTCTTCCTTCAGCATTTTCAAACCTTGTGAAATAGGATAGCCCTTGAACCAGAAGCAGGCAGAGCACTGCTAATATTGCTTTAGTTGTTAATCCATCTCAAGACCTCTTCAGTGAGCAACCCAGGCCTTCCTTTCTGAATGGGCTTAACCACTGAGAACATTACAAATGCTGCAGACACCTACATGTTTGTACAAAGATAACCCCTGCTACAGCGGATGCTTCCGTTTTTATCCTCTCTTATTTTTACCAGCATGATTCATTTCTGAGATGAAGAAATGTAGGCTACGAATGTAATTTGAAGTGCTGTTATTTTAATGAACAAGTCAGCAATGTTTTCGTTCCTTTTTAACGCCAAATGTCTAAATGGAACTAAGGATAGTGAGACAATTAGCAGCTGAAATTATTGGGTTTTATCTTGTAAAGATCCTGCTGCTAACATGCCTTTAGATAGAGCTTGCTCTCCTCTGTTTAGAAGAGAAGATATTTTGGGGTTGCATTGCATAGCTACTCTCTGTAACAGGAAAGACAATTGGAAACCAGCAGTGAGAAACTCTCTGCTTGAGGAACCCAAATGTGCAGCATCTCACAAGCCTAAGTAGAACTCCTTAGGTACTCGGTAGTGCTTAGAAACATAGAATGGTTTGGGAGGGACCTCCAAAGATCTGCTTTGGAACCGAGATGATGATAAGAGCAAATGAGGAATTCTTGAAGACTGCTTATACTAGATAAGAGGAAGAGGTGTGTAGAGTGGCAGGAAGTTTATCCTCAGAGGTCATGATGGAAGCAGTGAAAGACAATGGTAGCCATGAGGAGAAGGGAAGATGAGATTGAAAAACTGAAGTGAAGGTCACCAAGATTTAGGAGGTGAAAGAGAAAGGAGCTAGGGCTAAAAGAGGGTATCACAGGTTTGTTTCTTTGTTGTTTTCTTGTAATCCCTATCTTGAGCTAACTTGGTAAATCAGGAGTGGCTGCATGTTTGAGAGATGCTTGAGCCAGAGGTGGGCAATAAAGGTGGTGAAACTGCATCTGGAGTACTGGGTCCAGTTCTGAGATACCCATTTCAAGGATAGGAAAGGGTACATCAAAGAGATACAAAGATGCTGAGGGAACTAGAACATCTCTGCTAAAGAAAGGCTGAGGAGCCTCGGGGCTGTTTAGCCTGAAGAGGAGACTCAGAAGGGAACTCATCAATGCTTGTAAATACTTTACAGGGTGGCTGTCAGGAGGATGGGGCCAGGCTTTTCTCAGTGGTCCCCAGTGACAGGGCAAGAGGCACAAGCTGGAACGTAGAAAGTTCCACCTCAACGTGAGCAGGAACTTGTTTACTTTGAGGGTGGTGGAGCACTGGAGCAGGTTGCCCAGAGAGGTGGTGGAGTTTCTGGAGTCACTCAAAACCCACCTGGGCAGCATCCTGTGAACCTGCTCTGGCAGTGGGTTGGGCTGGGCGGCCTGCAGGGTCCCCTCAGCAGCCATCACTCTGCAGTTCTGTCATTCACAGTAGGTGCCCTCCTTCATCCTTATGCACCTCACATTGTGATTTAGGTCTGTATGGGTGCTGCAGAATGTTGCCAGAGCAGAGAGGATGCATTTCAGAGCCAGTGTGCTGAGGGAGCAGTGCTGGTAGATAAGCCTGAGGAACTGGATCCAAGTGACTGACACCTAAAGCAGCACAAATGAATGTCTTCAGTGCCTCTGAAACCCATGTGGCCACTGTGGCTGCTTATGTATTTTATAACTTCTTCACAAGTCCAGTCTTCTTGTTACTTCTGCTGTGGTGGTGTGGTGTCATTCTCCCAAACCCCCTAGTTGTGAGCAGTCTACACTTTTCAGTGATGAAAGTCGTGTTCTAAATAAAACTGACGTGATCCACCAACACTTTGGGAGGCACAGATGCTTTGTCCCACTATTTACTAAAGAGGTTCACACTTAGATTAAAGCAGTGAAATCAAATCACTGAATAAAGCCTGGAACAAGATAATGAGTTAAGAAATTCTCTGAGAGCTTTTGGTAGGAGGCAAGCTACACAAAAGCAAAATGAGATTGTTTCCTGCACAACACCAGAACACAGAGGCAGCATGCAGTCCAGAACTGCTGTTCTTGTTTTCGCTAGCATCTTCTGTAGTTTCATTTGTCTTTGCTCTCCTCTGCAGCATTGGACTGGAACCCACCATTTTGGGTGCTGCATCCAAAGCCCATCAGTGTCAGACTTTAAAAGAAGGATCAGGCATCTCTCTCTGCAGGAGCTACCAGCCAGGAAATGCTCTCTCTCGGAATGACACAGCCTACGTGGTTATTTCTTTGACTGATTTATTAATTTGCAGTGTAAACTTTGTGTGCTGAGACATGTGCAGACCCCTGATGTTAAGTGGCATTTCCCCCAGCCCAGTGGATCTACAGTGCAAAGCATGGAATAGATTTGTTGCATTGCTCAGTGCTTCTGAGTGGTGCTGCATCAGGACTAGGTTTCCTGGTGCATTATTAGCAGAGAAAATGGCACCATCCTTTCAGAAGCTTGTTTGAAGTGCAGAACAATTTGTAGTGGGATAGAAACACGTCTGATTTGTATTTTTGGCTTCTTGTTGGAGACGAAAGAATGCCGCTTCGGGCGTTCACACTCTGATGCTTTCAGTTTGAGCTGATAGTCTGAGCTAAACAACTCTTCCTCTCCAGACATCATACAAGTTGTTAATCTCTTGCTTCAATGACGCTGCTGAGTAGCCATTTGCTAATAGCCCATTGGAGCATGAAGATGAATGATTCTGAGTGAGTTCTCCTTGCTGATGAATCACAGAGTCATAGACTCATTAGGGAAGATGTCCAAGATCGTTGTGCTGCTTTGAGGCTAATTGGAATATTTTGGTGAGAGAAATTAGATCATTGGTTGTAAAAAGAAAACAATGAAGAAGTTTATATCCTTCAGTGGTTTGCTGAGAGGGATGAAAAGCCAAAAAGTAAACTATTTGTCTCACTCTGTCCTGGGATGCAGCTTCCTTCTGCCTTTCCTTGGTTCTGCTCTAATTATCTCTCCACTAACACGTAACAAAGCTTTGCTGGTTAGTTTTGTGTGCCTGTCTGGGAAGGTAGAGGGAGAAAGAGGAGGTGGCTTTGAGCCCCTTCTGGGCACTTTCTTTGTCTGGGAGGGAGGTTGGGTTTCTATGTTATTTCTAGTTTGTATATAATAGTGAATATATTGTGCATATGTGCTCACAAATGCAGCTTTGCTGGAAACAGCTTTAGCTTACTGCCATACAGTCTGAGCTGGTCCAGTAAATTTCAGTTACGGTGGTGGGAAGTTCCTGATCCACCACGGTCATCAAATCCAGTACCAACCCAGTGCTGCTTTGGCCACTAAATCATGTTCCAGCATGAAAACGGACCTTGAAATCAGCCCAGTCCCTGTTTAAAGGAGCCATTTAAACCGGATATCGTTGTGGTTTATCTTCTGCAACTCACCCACTGCCACTTCTCGATGGCTTCACAGTAACTGTCTGCTTTGTAAAAGGTTTTCTCTTTCCTTGTCTTCACAACCATCAGGAAATGACTTGGTGGCTGGGTGCATGCATGTCTAGAAGATAGATAAAATATGTACTGGAGCTATTTGTATTAGAGTCAGACTGGATGTTGCAGACATGCCTAATAGAAATGTGGGGCTGTGGATTCTGCAGCAGTATGAAACTTGGAGAAGCCTTTGTCAGCTGTGGCCTTGGGTTCCTCTCTGGCTGAGGGAGAACATTGCAGGATTGGAGGGGGTGTTTGGATGAGTTGCTTTTTGATGTAGCAGAATAGTGTTGGGCCGAACGTAAGCTGCATAGTTTTTGTTCCAGCAGCTGTTTTCTTCCACGTTGCTGTTGGATTTCAATCGGGCTTTACATTTCTCCTGCAGCTCTTGCAGCGTTCCCTCATTGCATTTGCTTTTCTCTCTCTCCAAGATGCTGCTTGCAAGACATCTGCCTCGTCACTGGCCTCACTTCAGCCTTCTACACAAAACCAAAGGCTTCCATTTCCTCACCTTTTAACCTTCCATTGTTCCACTTCTGCCTGCATCCCCGGCCCAGATGGCTTAGGCACCTCCAAAGCAGCTTCTCATCCTCGGGGATGAGGGCTGTTTTTTGTTCTCAGGTGAATGCTGCTCTGCGTTTGTGTACCGCTGCAGCAGCAGCCTGTGGGTGTTGCCGCAGTGAGCCTCCTAAGATCCTTTTCTGAACAGAGGCCTCCGTGGCCATTGGGCTCCCATGCATTGCCGTGTGTGCGCCCGGCGCCTTCGGCTGTGCGCCCGGCGCCTTCGGCTGTGCGCCCGGCGCCTTCGGCTGTGCGCCCGGCGCCTTCGGCTGTGCGCCCGGCGCCTTCGGCTGTGCGCCCGGCGCCTTCGGCTGTGCGCCCGGCGCCTTCGGCTGTGCGCCCGGCGCCTTCGGCTGTGCGCCCGGCGCCTTCGGCTGTGCGCCCGGCGCCTTCGGCTGTGCGCCCGGCGCCTTCGGCTGTGCGCCCGGCGCCTTCGGCTGTGCGCCCGGCGCCTTCGGCTGTGCGCCCGGCGCCTTCGGCTGTGCGCCCGGCGCCTTCGGCTGTGCGCCCGGCGCCTTCTGTCGGAGCCATTCCAGACGTTTCTTCTGGCACGTAAGTTTTAAGCACCGCTGAGTAGTTTTTAAGTGGGATCTAACTAAAAGGTTCTCTGTCTCCTCTTGGTGTTGTGTAAGCACCTGAAAGTCAAGCTGTCCAGCTGTGCCTCTTGCTGCAGAGCAGGCAGCTCTGAACCTCCCTGCCTTACTGCCGCGGGCAGATCTGGGTGACTGCTGCAAGGGGCAAGGGCTGGGTTTTGTTTCCCACGATTCAAAGCTTCTTTATGTGTGGCAGCTCTCCACTCGACTCCTTTGAAACGTACCCCCAGGCACCTCACGTTCTTAGTTATTGACATCATTCTAACAGCAGGAGCTGTGTGGAGCGTTTGCAGCAGAGCTGAGAGCCCAGCAGTGGCTGGTTCACTCCTCCACACACGGAGCTCCCTCATGAAGCCGTTCTAGCTTCTTGTCTTGTTTTGAAAGCAGGCTCGGTGAAGGCTCCTTGTGAGAGCAGAGTGAGACTGGCCCTTGTCACAGAGAGCAAGGCCGGGGATGGCAGCGTAACAGAGATGCCAGGTGACGGAAGGGATGTCTGGCACATGGCTGCAGAACTTGCACTGCTTTTTGTGGGTTTCTAATTGATAACTCCTGCCATCTGTTGCTGAGCCAGCCCTCTGCCATCCTTCGCTCCACACAGCCTCCTGCCCCCACTCCATCCTGCAGGCTTGGACTGACTGCCCAGCGGCTGCTAACGAGCACTCCTGGGTGGTATAGAAGGTGCTAACGGTGGTGAGAGAAACCGGTGCTAGGTCAGATAAGGCTGGGCTGCTTGAGCATCATCTGTTTGTGCTCAGATGCTTCTCATTGCTGCTCTGACTTCAGGTTTCTGAGCGAACTCCTTAGACTAACAACCACGCCCCCACCAGCCCCCTTTGCTTTGTGAAATAGGTTTCGTTCTTCCTCTCAGGTGGATTCCTGTCACTGCTGCCTGTGCTCCTGAGCACCCTGGAAGCAGTAAGTAATCCAGAAACACTGCACCAACCTAGATTAGTTCCCATCCCCCCAGCATCTTTTTGTGCTTTGCAGTCTATATTTGAATCTGTCTTTTCTTGTCTAACTCCATTTGGTGCCATAGCATACAGGAAGCCTGTTTCGTAGTGGAGAGCAATGCATTTGCACATGCTATAGGAGCTGTATTTATAACAGAGCTCTGGCTCAGTGTACAAGCTAAAGGGATTTTTCTGGCAAGAACTCCAGGGTGAGCAAAGAATAAAGCATGGCAATCATAGCTGTGCTCTGCTGCTACCTGAGGAGCCCCTGCTTTTAGGGGTGTCTGAGTGGGACAATTAAGGGTGTAGATTTGAACAGGTAATTTGATGCTTTTTCTAAAGGTATTTTAGTGCCAGAAAACAGATCCTCAAGAGCAGCCTGGAGAAGGGAGGGGGGAGGCATTCTGGCTTTCTACATCTCCCTTGGAAGGAGGCTGGGGTGAGGTGGGCATTGGTTTCTTCTCTCAAGGAGCCAGTGATGAGACAAGAGGAAATGGCCTCAAGCTGCATCAGAGAATGTTTAGGTTGGACATTAGGAGAAATTTCTTCCTGTAAAGGGCTGTCAAGCCCTGGCCCAGGCTGCCCAGGGAAGTGGTGGAGTCCCCATCCCTGGAGGGGTTTCATAGCTGTGGTGCTGAGGAGCAGTAAGAGCAGCTGTGAAATCGAGTTGCCTGTTGTCACAAATGTGCAGAGCAAAGCTAATCAAACCCAGCCTGAGAGCCTGTGGTTTGAGTTGGGTGTGAGGTGGCCTGTGCTCAGAGACATCCCCAAGCACAGCTCACACACCTTTTCCTGAGAGGCAGACAGACCTTCCCTCACTTCTGCTTGGAAAGGTCTTCATGGGTTTTGGGTTATGGCCTCTAATGGCCTGAGGGTTACGTTACTGTTGTGTCCTGGCACAGTCAAGTTTCAGGTTTTCATCCCCAGCTAATAATGCCACTGCAGAAGATCTTTCATGAAAGGATGGAAGCTGATGGAATGGTTTATTTTTTTAACTTCTTAACCCCACAGATTTTAGGAATTTGGATAAAATAAATTCAAAGAAACTATTAAAGAAAATGACCGAAAAAGAAAATCAAATCCCACCCTGTGTCTGCAGCAGTGCCCTGACTTGCTTGGCTGTCAGCTTTTCCTGCTGTGCAGTAGTGCTCAGTGCAGTGGGCTCTGCATGGAGCTTCCTGCACCGGGGAAGAGACAGGCAGTTAAATGGAAGGAAATGATTACTCCGCAGGTGATGTCTCTGCTGGTGTAGATCAGGAAGAGTTCCTGTGCTTGCCTTGAAACTCAATAATTTCAAGTGCCTTTAATATATTTGTTGTTTTTGTAGCACTGACTAGAACCCCCTAGCTGATGACATGCTGCAGAATCTAATAAAAATACTAACTTCTGGGACTGATTTTGATTGACTACAGTGGCCTCTGGTTCTGTTACTGGATATGAACAGACATGAATGAGCACAACCGAAGTCTTTTCCAGCCTTAATGGAAAAGTCGGTGAGTGAGTCAGTGAATACTTGGCCTGCACCTCCTTTCTATCACGGGGGTTGTGGTTCCTAAAGCACAGAGCTGAGCAGAGGGAGGCTGGGATTTTCTTCTGGGTCGTGCTCCTCTGGAAGGATGCAGGGATCAACCTGTGCTCTGCATCACCAGTAACTATGCTGTCCTGCACTGTGCAAGATGAAGATACTCTTCCTGGGGGCTCCACGGGCATTTCAGCAGTGCCTGGAGCTTAGGGGAGCCCGAGCCCTTACCATGTAAGGATCACTTTGCTTTGCTAAATGCAAGCACTTAGTGCCTGCCTAGCTTTTAGAAAAGGCTGTCTCAGCCACATCTGTAAGCAAAAATTAGGATTTCAGTCTCTTTTGTGATGATTTCAGGAACTACTACTGTGAAAGTCACTGCTGTCACTCCCCGTGGGGCTGTCAAAGCAGAGACACACACAAAAAGTGAGGTTTTGGAGTAGGATCCCTGAGCCTTCACATGCTGTGGGCTGAGATCAGCACAATGGATGTCTGCAAGGGGTTTGTGAATGAGAATTCCTTTGGTATTTGTAGCTCCAAATGTCATTGGGGGACTGAAGTGAGATAGCAGAAAAAGTAGTGCAGAGAGTAGTGGCACAGAGGTCAGGCTGGACAGGGCCTTGGGCAGCCTGGGCTAGTGGGAGGTGTTGATGCCCATGGCAGGTTGTTGGAGCTGGATGATCTTTGAGCCCCCTTACAACCCAACCCATTGTATGACACTATGAGTAATGTTTCATGCTCCAAGTTGGTGGCATGGTGGTTCTAGGGGAGCTGTTCTTGTTCTGGAGGCAACAGTGGCTCTTGGGGAGGGAATGAATGCACAGATTTGTGAGTTAGCAGCATCAGTTCATTCTTTAGGGAGCTTTGCGTCTTCTCAAAGTCAGGAAGTAATTTCTTCTTGTCAACCAAAGATGTTAATTGATGGCCACATGTGTCCAACATTTCCTCTAGTAAGATTTCCACCTGCTCAGAACAGTTGCTTTAAAAATGAATTGAGCCAATGTGTGAAATGATTACATGAACTTAGAGAAGTATTGCTTCATAAATGAGTGACTATGTAAGCACCGGAGCGTTGAATTAGCTTTAAATGGTTTGATTTGTTTGTGCCTGCTCATTCTTTCTGGTGTTAAATGTGGGATCATTATGCACATAGAGCTTAAATTAATTTAAGTCATTTATTTTCTGCCTCTCTTGAAGCAGGTTTTTTAGCAAGGGAAAGACCTAATTTTCAAAATAGATGTGCCAGCAGTGATGTCTGAAATGGAAGGGATATTTATTAACTGCCATGTAGTTTATACCCTTTGAAGGCAGTTTTGTAGTGGAGGTTACTCTTTCATTTGAAAGGGAGAATTTCCTCTTTGGAGCCTTTCTCTCTTACATTTCGCTAGTTATGCTTAGAATTGTTAGCACCTCCCCCTTGCTTCCTCTCTGCCTGGTTTAGCTGTTTGCTCTTCCTCTGGAAGCAGGGTGGCACTGCCTGGCACAGCTAGCTGTCGAAATTTTGTTCAGAATTAGTACTTTGACACTTACATCCTTTATCCTCTGCCATCTGTGCTGAACTCAACAAAAAGCTTGGTCAGAATTGTTACCTTGTGCAGAGAGAAATCCTGCTTTACTCCAGTACAGTGGGAGGGGAGTAGAAAATAATTGTGCCTGTCTCTCATCTCTTTCAGGCTGGAATACAGGGCATGTTAAGGTAGTCTGTTTAGTGGTAGGACTGCATCTGGTTTTGGTGTGGTTATTGTGTAAAGCTCGGTGCGATTTGTGCTCATCCTCAAATTGGGTCTTTGGATTACTGCGGGAAGTGTGCAACTAAACTGCAAAAATACCCAGCCCAAACCACAGATGTGAAAACAAAGAAGAAAAAAAGAAATGGAAAAACTAATAAATAGCCAAAAAAAAAAAAAAAAAAAAAAAAAAGGCAAGCAAAGAAAAAGGGGAGAGAAAAGAAACGACAGACAGCAGAGAAAAAGATGGCAAAACCCCCAGAGAAATTACAAAAAGCAAGAAAAAGAGATGGCAGAAAGCAGAGGGGGAAATGGCAAAGTGCGAAGCAATGGGGAAAGGCAAATCACCGTCGAAGAGCAGGTCTCCGGAAGCCTTTGCACTGCGCGAGTGGGAAAGCTCCGTGCACCTGCACAGCAACTCCGGGCACTGCCGGGGTTTTCCTGCCCCCACTCGCAGCCCGTGGAGTGCTGCTCTTTCCCACCTCGTTCCGCCCTGCCCTTTGCCAGGGGAGTTGTCGGCCCCTCGGAAGCCCCCGCGGCTCCGCCGGCTGCTGGGCGGCTCCGCCGGCTGCTGGGCAGCGCCGCGCCCGCGGGAGCATCGCCTGCGCGGCGCGGGCGCGGGCGCTGCCGTTCCCATGACGAGCGCCGAGCACAGAGCGAGATGGGACTCGCTTCTCGTTTTTTTTTTTTTGAGCAGCTCCAGTCTGTGCACAGTTGGCTCCCAGCTGACAGACAGAATGTGGGGTGGGCTTTGTCACCGGAACGCTGGGTACTGCATGCCCGGCTATGCTGGCGGCTCCACAGTGCCCAGGAGCCTGCTGCTCCTCTCAGGGTGCAGGCAGCCTCACCACGCAGAAATTGGCTAGTTTGGGTTGATTGAATTTGGTTTTTTGTTTTGGTTTGGGTTTTGCCTCTTTCTTCCCAGGAAAGGTTATGTAATGAGGGGATTGCTGCTAAAGTAAAAAGGGAAAATGAAGTCTCTGTTAAATGCCTTCACAAAGAAAGAAGGTAAGCAATGAAAGCAGAACACTTTGATGTTTCAGACTGCTGTTTGCTCGTGTACATTTAACATGATTGGCTTGGGGACTCTAGAATTAATTCCTGCGAATTTTTCTGTAGATACTTACAATATTTTGTGTTAAGGCTGGATGTGAGTTTATTCACAGTAGTGTTTTTTTCCTCTGGAGAGTCAAGTAGTTGTAACAAAACGGTTTGGTTTCTGCAGAAATGCGTTGGAAGCATTTCCTAGGCGAATTTTGTCAGGGAATGCTGCTGAATTGCCAGGAGTAGAGGTCTGAGAGCTGAAGGAAGGATTCAATTTCAGCTGTGCTTCCAGGGATGGGAATTTTGAACTTGAGGGACATTGAATGAGTTCAGGCATTTTCCTGTCATTTTGTATCAAGCGTTTTTCCCAGACAAGTTTTGCCACAGTTTTGCTAACAGTTCTGAGCAGGAGGAAATAATGAAGGAAAAGCAATATCCAGCAAGACTTAAAGCATGGACTTTGCATTTCACCATTTGCTGTTGTAGTTTGGGGGATTTTTAATTGTGAAAATAATACAAATAATGGGTCTAGGAAGCAGCTAAAAAAATATCCACCCACTTACAATGTGCAGAGTGCTGGGGATAAGAGACAGTTGGGTGGAATATTAATCACTTAAGGCTGGGAAATGCTTATTTTTAGCTCTTTCTATAAAAGAATTGTGTTAGACACATGTCGATTGGTGGAATTAGTTGTCCCCTGTCCTGTTTATTTTCTGTAGTGAAGGCTAATTTTGCTTGTAGCTCTCTCCTTAAGAGCAGAACATGAATAGCAAAGCAAAAGCTGACTCCCAAATGGTCATGTGAAGTCCCTCTGGGGTATGTAAGGCAGAGGGAGTCCGTTTGACCTGGTGCCTGCTCATGTATGCATGCAGAACACCTCTGGTTTGCAGCAGGAATGGATGTGCCAGGTGTTTGCTAAAAGCCATCACAGAATTAAGCAGGTCGGAAAACACTTCTAGGATTATTGAGTCCAACCTAGCACCTAACCCTTCTAATTAACTAGACCGTGGCACTAAGTGCCTCACCCAGCCTCCATTCTCACCACGCACAGCAGTTCTCTGTCCCTTCTGTCACTCTCGTGCCCCTTCCCTCTCCCACCAGCAGGCATCCCACCAGCCCCTCCAGAGTCACAGCAAACAGCCCCAGGATGCTGCCGATGTTTGGTTTCGTCAGTCTGGCTGGCAGCCGTGGGAGGCTGATGGGGTGCTGCCAGTGTAACTTCAGGAAAAATAAAAATCTGAGGGTCAGAGCCAACTTTTACAAACTGTGCTGACCTAGGGGAAGGTTGTTAGGCCTTCAGGGAGCAAACCTGAACGTGCAAAATGTGCCCTATATGCAGCTTGGTGTGCTGCTCCTGGGCTGAAATGGTTCCAGTAGCCGTTCTGCTTTGTTGGAGCTGGGGGACATCCCTGTCTGCAGTGAAATGATTTCTGGAGCTGTATCCTGGGTGTCAGAAACCCAGCAGTGGCAGGGCTGCATGTCCCATATATCAGTCTAGGGGTCTGGGACTGTCAGTGCTGGGTGAAAGTGCCCCAAGTTTGCTTTAAACTGGTACTAACCAGGGCACTCACGGTGACATTGGAAGCACTGAGGTGTTTTTGGTGACACACTCTGCTGCTGGGAGACCTTAAAAAAGAAGTGAAAGATGAAAAGCTTGGAACATGCTGAGAATTAGATGGAGCTTCTGCCAGTTTCCAGCAGAAATGCTGGGCTCTTGTGCCTTGTCCCCTTTAACAGTTTTCAAAGAGCCCTTCCCTTATTTCAGCCCAGTTTCAGATGAAGTGTTCTGGACATGACTTTTGTCGTGCACGCTGCTCTCGGCTGCCTGGTCTGGTGGAGTTAGCTAGGTACCAGGGGAAGTTTCAGCTTATTAAAATGACAAAGGCTGTTATTGGAAAAATAAGCAAAATCTCCAATTCTGGTGAAAATTCTGTCAGCCTGCAGTTCCGTCTTCGTGTTACAAATGTGCTTCCAGTTCTGCTCTGAAATCTCAGGGTTTGCTCTGTTCTCTCACTGAAAGGCTTGTTTCAAGGCAAGGAGATTGATTCCTGTGGCCATTGATATTTCTGTGAATTTATTTGCTTACACCTTGTGCCAGACTTTGTCACACCCCAGGGTTTGTGTGGTTTTGAAGGGTACTGAGTGAGCAGACATCTCTGGCACCCCTGGTATGGTCATTTTGTGGGGCTTCTTTCCCAGCTGAAATAGGGATTGATTTCTTTCTTCAGAATGTTGTGAGAGTTGCAACAGCTCAGTAACTCCTGGGATTAATAATGCTGGGCTGCCTTTTGTTAGTGGGACTGCTGTGCCTCTTCAGGTGTAAATAGGAGCATCTGGGCTTAAATCCTGTGACCCCACCAGTTCCTCTGAAAGAAATGAATGGGAGGGTCCACGAATGAGGAGCGAGGCAAGCAGGGGATTTCGGGGTCAGATCTTTTATTACCTTATGGGCAGGAATTGCTACCACATCTAGGGACAGCTGGGGGCCTTCTGCAGGAAATTTGCCTCTTGAGTTGAACCTGGGACTCTGACCCTCTGGAGTGAGAAAAGGAGCTCTGGAATATGCAGCGTCCGCTTGTGGCAGTGCTGGCGTGGCTGCAGGAGCGCTGGTGACAGGATGGGCACTCTGGCTGGGCTGACACTTGTGTTGCCCTTGCTTTGCTTTTCTGTTGTGGCTGGTTCACTGAGCAGTGTGCTGCAGCCTGTGGATGCCATCCTGTCCTCCCTGGGACACCGCATGTGGCTGAGCCGCTCTGTTCCCCTCGGGTGAGATGTTCTACATCCAGCAGTAATAGAGGCAGTAGAAGTGCCTAGATTAGAAAGAGAGGAATGCCTGGGGATTATAGCAGTGTAATAGAGTTCTGCCAGGAGAAGAGTCTGTGTCCTCATTTTTTAACCTGGAAGGTGGGCATAAGGTGATTGTTAGCACTCCAGAATCCAGGTTCAACCTGAACTTGCAATGGAATAAAATCCTCCTGATTTGAGTGCAAATAGGAGAAGGAAGCTAGAAGCTTAAACATCAGAAATCATAGAATCCCAGACTGGTTTGACTTGGAAGAGGCATTTAAAGTTCAGCTAGTTCGGTGCTCCCTGCAGTCAGCAGGGACGTCTGCAACTAGATCAGGTTGCTTGGACTTGACCTGGAATGGCTCCAGGGATGAGATGTCTCCCACCTCACTGGGCAACCTGGGCCAGTGTTTGGCCATCCTCAGTGTGAAAGATTTCATCCTGTCTAGTATAAAATAGCTTCAAACCATCACTGCTTCTCCTGTCCTAGCAGGCTCTGCTCAAAGGTATGACCTAGCTTTTATACAGGACCCTTTAAGTACTGAAAGGCCACCATAAGGTCTAAAAGGGTCTGCTGCTTTTCAGTGGGTTTCTGATTAAACACAGCAACACAGCATGAGTGTGAACTTCCTGA
This sequence comes from Pogoniulus pusillus, assembly GCF_015220805.1. Lineage (NCBI taxonomy): Eukaryota > Metazoa > Chordata > Aves > Piciformes > Lybiidae > Pogoniulus > Pogoniulus pusillus. The sequence continues at coordinate 509,975 of NC_087287.1, forward strand.
GGCTCAAACTGGGCATTGAGGAGGTGTTTCCTGTTTCCCAGCCCCTCCTTCAGACTGCTGAGCAGACTGGTGGCACTGGTGGTGCCCAGCTCTTGATTAAAGCCAGCAAGCGGGTTGCTGTTGCTCTGTTGTTCTCGGTTTAATGGAGCTGTACAGAGTGAATTTGGTTAGCTGTGCAGCCAAGGCAGAGTGTCTGTGTCTGCAGAAGAGTCAGTGCCATATGCTGCTAGATCTTTTTATGGGGTGGTAAACGCAGAGGAATGATGAAATCATCTGAGATTACCCTGGATCTCTTTCTTTACACAGTGCCCTTCAGGGAGGCTCCCACCTACTCAAACAGGAGACGGAGACCTCCAAGCACCTTGGCAGCACCTCGGATCTTGCTGCGTTCCAACAGCGACAACAATCTGAACATCAACAACCTCCCCGAGTGGTCAGCCTCCTCCTCTGCTTCTTCACATCGCAGCCTTTCACCTCACCTGCTTCAACAGATGCAGAATAATCCTAATGGAACTGTAAAAACTGTGGGCAGCTACACTGCGTCCTCCAGGAGCCGCTCCCCATCCCTCAACAGGCTGGGAGACGATGCCAGGCGACAGCAGCACAGGCACATCAGGTGACTTCTTGAGTGTGTACAGCAGGAGATGGCCCTAATGTCATCGTGCTTGCTGCCCTGTCCTTTTGCTGTTGGTTTTGTGCCTGTTTTGCACTCTATAGTGTGCAGAGTAAGGAAATCTGCCAGGCAGTGGGACATGCTCAAGTGTGGGTATTTGAAGTGGAAGCTCCAGTCAAAGCCAGTGGCCAGGTAGAATGGCAGCAGCTGGAAGGAACCTCTAGAGATCATCCAGCCCAACCCCTCTGCTAATGCAGGCTTACGTAGGTAAGGTAATGTGCCCACATGGCTTTGGAATCCTCTCCAGAGGAGGAAGAGGCTTCACAGCCTCTCTGGACAGCCTGCTCCAGGGCTCCAGCACCCCCAAAAGAAAGAAGTTTTCCCTTAAGTTCAAGTGAAACTTCCTGGATTCTAATCGGTGCCTGTTGCCCCTTTTCCTATCACAGCGACCACGAAAAGAGCCCAGCCCCATCCTCGTGACCTCTACCTTACGGATATTTATCTGCATTGATCAGATCCCCTCTCAGGCTGCTCTTCTCCAGGCTAGGCAGCCCCAGGTCTCTCAGACTCTCATTGTAAAGAGAGGTGCTCCAGTCCTCTAATCATCCTGGTGGCTTTCTGTTGTGCTCTCTCCAGTAGTTCTCTGTCCCTCTTGAGCTGGGGAGTCCGGAACTGGTCACAAAGCTCTAGGTGCAGCCTTGCCAGGGCAGAGCAGGGGGGAGAATGACCTCTGTTGACCTGCTGGCCACACTCTTTGTGCCTCAGAGAATTGCATCCCAGAGCTCCAGCAGCCAGGCAGACTTTGAAGCTCAGCAGAGCTCGGCAGTGACTTAGCACTGAGTTTGCACTTCCAAATCAAGGTGCCAGTTCTCTAGGTCTTTTAATAGCTGAAACAATGATTGCATATAGCAGCAAAGTGAAATGCTTCTGAGTTATTCGGTCCCTTCACGAAACTATTTGTCATGCCTGAAACCTGTGTTAGAGCTGCTCACAGGTGATAAGGCAGAGGCTGGTTAAGTTCTCTGTTCCATAGGTGTGTGTTGAATCAGAGTGAAACAGAAGGAATAACAAATGGGGCTGCGCAGGAGGCTGGCTGGGAGCAAAAGGGGCTTCTTCAGTGGTAGTGAAAGATGTCACAGACTTCTGTCGTGACTGTCCTTGCTGCAGGGCTTTGCGTTCCCTCTGACTTTGCTGCTCTTTTTTCCCTCTTGAGTTCCACATGTGACTTAGCAGGCACTCTGCAAATATCCTCCAGCTACGTCCCACTGGAGAGCAAATCCTGACTAGAGTCTTGCCGGTATGGTGAAATAATAAAGCAGAGAATTGTGTTGAAGGTTTTATCACAAACAAAGGCTTCGGCTCTGTGAGGCCAGTGCCTTGTGCATAGGCGTTCCCAAATCAGCTCTGCGGAGGGCTCAGGAACTGCATTTGTCAAGCATGCTGGTGATGGAGCTGGACTGGGATGAGGGGTCGAAGTGCAGGGCTGCTGAGCAGAAAAAGAGATGAGCAGTGCTGAGAAATGCAGCTGCTGGCTTCTCTTTGTCAGTTGTAGGTGTAACAGGCACTGACTTGATCAAGTCAGAGACACAGGACATCATATAGTGGCAGCTGTCACCTGCTGCCTTGCTCGTTGTTCTCTCCTTGGCTGTAGGCAGCCAAGCTGACAAGCTCCGTGTGCAATGGTAGCAGTGCTGCTGCAGAGTGGAGATACTCTGCACTGCAAGGAGAGGCTGAAGTGTAAGAAGTGCTGGAAGGAGCACACAAATGTCTTATGCCAGTGGTTTTATGCACCAGAGCAAAGTCCTCTTGCCTGTGTCCTGTAATTGCAGTAAAACCTCATTTGGGTGACACTTTCTCAGTGTGACCTGTATCAGCTTAAAACCAGGTTGTCTGTAATGAGGCTTCTGTTAGGTGGGGACATGGCTGTGAGGTGCTTCTCAGAAGATGAATCGTAGAGTCACCAAGGTTGGAAAGGACCTCTGAGATCACTGAGTCCAACCAGCAACCCAGCACCACCATGGCCATCAAACCGCGTCCCTGAGTGCCACGGCCATGCCTTCCTTGAACCCCTCCAGGGACGGGGACTCCACCACCTCCCTGGGCAGCCTGTTCCAGTGCCTGACCACTCGTGCAGTAAAGAAATTTTACCTTATATCCAACCTAACCCTCCCCTGCAGCAGCTCTGAGGCCATAGGGGAGTCCTCATATTCCACTGGATAGTGATGGTGCCACCCAAGTTGGGGGATCGGCCTTAGAGTCAATGACTGTTGTGGCTGGAAGGGACAAAAAGTGCCTTTTCATCAGCTGGCCTCCAAATCCTGGCCACAGAAAAATATCCTTTGGAGAAGGTGGGAATTAAAGACTTACTTTGTGTTTTTTTTGAACAAGCAAACAGTGATTTGCTTTGACTTTATTCAGCCACTCTCCTCTTCCCTTCCTGACAGCACATGATCTTGAAAAGCAGCTGCCATCAGAGCAGGGACCGGTTTAATGCCTGGAATTTTGTGGAAGGCAAACGCTGACCTTTCTCCTCGTGCCTCAGTGTCACAGCTCCTGAAGCTGCCGCCCCGCTGCAGGCTCTCCTCTTGCCGTCGCCAGCAGAGTGTGGGCAAGCACTGAAAAGAGAGCTTGGAGGCTCTCTGAGTGTAAAGATAACTAAAAGGACTGTTTATAGTAGTTTTCCCTCCAGCCTTGCCTTTCCTGGTCGCGGGCACGCATGGCGCCTTCCGTGACGCTGTCCTCACAGCTTAGCTGCAGGGCCACCTACTCTCTGCCAGCTAAAGGTGGGAATTGTTGCTGCCTCTGCTTATTAACTTGTAGAGAGTACATCCCCCATGAGGCTGCTGCTCTGCTCAGATGGAAAAGCCCTTTCTGACGCAGCACTAGATTGGCTTTTGCAGCAGAAGCAGCCAGATGTCGTAGATTAATGGAGAAGGTCAGAGTATGACAAAGGGTTAATGAAGTTGGTGGGGGTTGCATGGTGGAAAGGGGCTGGAAAGCCATGCTGGAAGGGATCCATGGGATCTTTACCACCAGTGTGGTTCGGGTGTTCATCTTCTCACGAGGCTGCTTTCCATACCAAGCTGTTTTGGGAAGGGGGCTGAGGGAGGCCCCAGAGCTGGCATCTTCCTGTAGGATTTATCCCGTGGTGCTTAGTGGAAGGAGGCATGAGCAGAGCCTCAGCCAGGATGGCTGCATTCTTCTGGGTGACAGAGAAAGAGGTCACACTGCTGAAATCTCCACATCCTCCTCTTGCTCCTTCACAGCAAGGGACTTGCTGGGCTGAGAGTCCAAGCTGGGGAGGAGGGGAAAGCTCCTCTTTCAAGGAGTTGTGTGTCCCAAGGTGCAGCCCTGATTTCTGTGGGTAGGCCTGGCTCTTGAGAAGTGATGCGCCCAGCAGGAAGGTTAACTGTGCCATTTCTTCTTGCTCTTTTAAGATTGGATGTGTCTTCTAGGGTAGGAGCTAAAGGGGATGCTTGGGGTGTCACACTGTGGATGGCTGCTGCTTGAGACAGGAGGAAATGGAATGTGCAGTGAGTTCAGAGAGCTGGATTTTTTTAGGGTGATGACTTGTTTCTTCACCTGTGAGGAAAAAGGAATGGAGCAAAAGCCCCTGAAACCTTCGCATCATCTTTTCTTCTCTTCCTTTAAGCAACTGAGAGCTGGCTGAGGTTTCTGGTGCAAACTCCATCCCAGGCATACAATCAGAACTGACTCTGAAGCTCTAACTGTGGCTTATCTCTGTGAGCACCTGCTCACAGCGACAGAAGAACAGAGCAAGGTGAACGGGGGAGGCTGTTCTTGCTGCAGGAAAAGGGAAGTCCTCCTGATGGAAAAGATCCACTGTGTTTGGCTTTTCATCAGACTGCTTCTCCCTCACCTGCACTGGGGGCCTTATTGGCTGCTCTTTTGGTAAGGAACAATTGAAGAAACAGTGAACTCCAGCCTTTGGATTTCATTTTGCTTCGAGCAGTTTGAGATATTTCCTTACCTGACACCACTAAATAGAAGTGAAATCTTTCTTCTTCCTACGGTGCAGTGTCTTTTGCCTATAAATCCTTAGGAATGTTCTTCTTTCTCATGAGTGCTTTCTGGTTTTGGACTTTTCCTGTCAGGGGACTTCCAGTTTTTATGAGTTTGGGGTTTAGTGGTTTTGGTGGAGTTTGGTTTGGTTGGTTTTGTTTTTTTGTTTTTCTGTTTTAAATTTGAATGTTAGAATAACAGAATGGTTAAGGTCAGAAAAGACTCTTAAGGTCATGGAGTCTAACTGTTAACCCATCCCTACTAAGTCCACCACCAAACCGTGTTCCCCAGCATCACATTTCTGCAGCTTTTAACCCCCTCCCCACCACTGCCCTGGGTAGTCTATCTCAGACCTTGACAGTCTTTCTGGGAAATAAATTGTTCCTCGTGGTCAACCTAGACCTCCCCTGGGGCAACATGAGGCCATTTCTTCCTGCCCTGTCACTAGCAGTGTATTGCAAGTTTATTGGAGTCATAGAATCATTCAGGTTGGAAAGAGAGCTCCAAGCTCATCCAGCCCACCTAGCACCCAGCCCTATCCCACCAACCAGACCATGGCACTAAGTGCCCCAGCCAGGCTTTGCTTGAACACCTCCAGGGATGGCGACTCCACCACCTCCCTGGGCAGCCCATTCCAATGCCAATCGCTCTCTCTGGGAAGAACCTCTTCCTAACAACCAGCCTGAACCTCCTCTGGCACAGCTTGAGACTGCAGGTGTGCAAGTTCAGTGAGCAGAGTCACGGCCAGCCTCATGTCATGTGCTGAGCCATTGTGATCAGGTGGACATTGAGAGTGGTTTGTGATGAGCGTGTTGAAGTTAAACCCTGTGTGCAGGGGGAGATGGCTCACTGGAAGACAATGAAGTTATTCACTGCTTAATTGAATTCTGCTGATGGGATGGTAAATGATTGACTTTGTCTGCTTCAAGTAACCAGTTAATGTTTCCTGGTTTCAATTCCAGTGCTGTTTACAGTCCCGGTGCCAACAAGGATTCTCTGTCTGCCTTGGATTATCAGGGTCCCAAACGCAAGCTTTACAGTGCTGTACCTGGAAGACTTTTTATTGTTGTAAAGCCATATCAGCCTCAAGGAGAAGGGGAAATACATCTCCACAAAGGAGACAGAGTCAAAGGTGAGTGTGACAGCATTTTCTTCCACTGGGTGGAAATTCAATCTGTCTGGCAGAAATGCTTCCCTGCATCTGTTTCTTTGAGGGGTACTTTGCTGCTAGAGCTGGTTTGCAAGCAATGCACATTTAGCTGCCATTCTACCTGTAACTGACTTCAGAGTGCTACTGAGATTCCCAATGTATGTGCAGTAACAGCAGCATTTTACACACAGCTCCTAATTTGCTTCTGCAGTCATTGCAGAAAGACAACCCCAGGGCTTTAAAAGGTTGTAACCATGTCAGCAGCTCAGGCAGGAAACGGGTAAGGCCGAGTCTGTTTCAAGCCCTTTTCTCAAGTTAAGTAGAAAAAGTCCCCTCCTGACAGGGTGGGCAGGTAGGTTGAACCTACTGTAAGCATTCTGGGGAGAAGTGTGACACTGCATTTGTGATCTCTGTCCCCTGGCACTCTTCCTAACCAAGAATATATTGCAATCAAGGCCAAACTTCTTCTTAGTGTTCTACAGACACGAAATGCACCCAGGTATGGCTGAAGAAGTGGGCAGTGCATTACAGGCTTGACCTTCACAAGGGTGCACTGTCACACTGTGCCAGCTGTGGGTTTGCACTCCCAGGTACAAGTGGTCACGAAATAAGAAGACTTCTCAGTCCACACAAAGCAAATATCAGTTATGGAAAACAAACAAAAGGGAATGAATTCCATGTCCTAAATAAAAGTCTTAAGCAGCAGAACATTTCCTTGCAACTGAAACTACTTATCTCACAAAGGAAAACTTCAAACATCTCCTCCCTTGAGCCTGCGAGCAGTGGTTGGGAGTGGAAAAAAAAGAGGGCTGTTAGAAGGTGTTTTTGTGGTTTTATTTTTAGACATGGCTGTTTCTGGAGCATTTGTGGGTTTAATAATTTTTGTTAACTCAAGCCTTCAGAAGGTGTAGGACATGAAACTGAAGAATGCTGCACTTAAGGGTAAAGCATTTGCAAATTCCATTTCAAATGCAATGATGAAGGAGAGAAGCTAAGCTTAGGAAAGCCACTGATGTCTGCAGGGAGGAAGTGCAACAGGTTGTAGGGGCAGTTGGTATCTGCCTGCTTGCTTACAGGGGGACTTGAGACTATTATGTAAAAATATCACAAGTATAAGAGATTTAAATGTCAAGGATGAGTTAAATATTCTAAAATAATTACTCCAGGAGCTCTTGGTTCTCAGTTCTTGTGACAGTAAATGGAAAACACAAACTTAGTGTGTGTGACAGAAATGCAGGCTCAGTTAAATCTGGATTCACCTCCCTCTTCCAGTCAAGACATAACTATAGAGAGTACAAATCTTATTCCAGTACAAGGGGCTGCTAGGGTCCCTCTGCATCACTCAAAAGTGCAGGAGTAGACTAGAGCTCTGGGAGTCCTCAGTACCTATGTGCTGTGCGAGTGGCAGAGCCACTGGCTGTAAGGAGTTCCTGCTGCTCTTCTCTTCCTGAGCAGAAATTCCACTTGCTAGTGGATAAGTTTCTGCCATCCAGAGCCTTGCTTAGCAAGACTACACACCGGTCAGCACTGAGATGTGGGTGTCCTGGGGGCACATGTGCCTGCTCAGGGTTTAGCAATGTGCAGTGCTTGGAGGAGATGGAAGGATGTTAAAGTCTGTGGTGTTCAAGTTTTCCTCCCTTTGGAAACAGCTCAGCCTCACCTTTTCAAGAAAGAAAACAAGCTTTGGCTTTCTCATCTGCCTCTCTGTACCTGCTCTGGAAATGCTGATGCTGAAGTACTGACTGCTTGCATGCTTTGGGGGATTCAAGCTGCTACTGGCATTTGCAGTGGGAGTCTGACCCTGGGGCATGCTCATCACATGTACATCCCATGAGACTAATCAGAAGGAAGATGTAGCAAGGCATTTATTACAGGGATAAAAGCCCAGGACAGCATATTAGAGAAAGGGATTAGTTGGGGAATGCTTTTATGAATTTTCTTTTTAACTTGGTAGATTTAGAAGAGCCATGGAGAGGGGAGAGTTCCTAAACTGCTGCTGCTATGGGCTTTGGCAGGCAAAGACAAGGCAAATTGGTTTGCCCTTTCTAAAGCCCTGAGCAGTGTTCACAGACAGGAGTTCACTGTGTCTGAAACAAGGAAGCTGCTCAGAGAAAGCTCTGAATGGGCAAGGCCCAAGGAAAATGTACACTCACTGTCTGGCAAGAATAGGCTCTTATGCAGCCTAGACCAAAGCACCTGCTTTATGTTTAGTGGTTAGTCATGCATGCTGGCAGCCATGCACCAGGGAGGGGCCATGGCTGTTGTGAAAGTAAATCTGGTCTCTACACTTGCACAAGAACAGCCTTGGTCCTGTGTTTGCACAGAAATGAAGTGTGACAAGCTTCTTCCTCACTGAGAACCTCCAAAGCTTCTTTCTTTCCTCCTTTCTTGTCTAGAGCTGCATAGCACCGCATCTGCCCAGGCACCCCTCTGAGATACCTGCAAAGTGCTACTGAGCTTAATTGTTACCCTGCAACTCAAATGGCCTCTTGAACACCAGGATGTAGGTGTATGGGGCCAGTGCCATGCTCCAAAGTTCTGTGTGAGGAAAAGATTGGCAGCTTTTTGGGTTGTGAAGATAAAGCAACCCAGAAGGACCATCCAGAAGGTCCTGTGACTCAGATCTGTACCAGCACACCTTGGGGAGCTTACAGGAGCGAGGTCTGGGTACCAGTCTGTGTGGTGCAGCCAGTCTCTGGCCAGGCAGGAGCAGAACAATCCAAATTGTTTTCAGCATCTGTGTTATATTGGAATGTCCCTGAAGTGTGCAGTTCTCCCTCACTGCCCCACGCAGGAAAATCCAGATTCAAACACCTGAACAGCTTTGGCAGTCTCGCCCCGTTCACAGTTTTGCTTTTCTCGTTGGTGTCTGTGTTTTTATTACCCTGTTTCCAGCTGCCATGTCGTTTCCAGTTATTTCTCCCAATTTTCAGGTCCTGCATCACAGTCCAGTTTGGCTGTGGCTTCCCACTGTGCTTTTTCACTTTCCTCTCTGATTTTTGTGGCCTGCCCTGGTGTTGCTATCTCCTGGTTCTCATCTGGAAGACAAACAGAATGCAGGGCTAGTTCTGGAGAATATTCAGTTTCTTGAGCTCTTGCTGTAATGAAACATTCTCTGGTGTAAGCCTCTGGAAAACCAGGGCCTTGTTTCAGTAGCTTGCATATGCTCTGCCAGACTCAGCCTTCCCGTGTGCCTCTGGTGCAGGAAAAGTCTGAGAAGAGCTTGCCACACCTGAGGTCTGTTCTCAGCTACATTCGGCAAGGTCAGGAAGATGGCAGCAATCCACTAGCAGTGACTCAGGCATCTGTTGCAGGCAGAAAGTCAGTAGCTCCCTGCAGTAGAAAGCTTGACCCTTGCAAGAGTGCTTTCACTGCAGGATGATCTCTGCCAGGAGGGCAGCCCAAATATATTGCTAACATCTCCATGCCTGCTGAAATCTGCTTGTAAGGCATTCTGAAAAAGAAGAGTTGTTAAACCCCTGCTGTGCTTGAAGATAGTGCCAGCAGCCAGAGCCTGTGGGCAGAAGGAAAGTTGGTCTGCCAGGCCTTTGCGCTTGCTGGGTTAGGAAATAAAGCACTGGGGAGGAAAGAGCCTCAGAAATGTGAGCTTGTTTCTTCAGGAGCATTTTGTACCTTGTGTAAGGATGGCAGCAAAGTTCAACTGCAGGGGCTTGCAGGGGCATTCACTACTCTCTTATGTGAAGGATGAAATCAGTGGAAAGAGAGTATTAATCTTACTGTGATTCATTGCTCCATTTTGCTGCCTTAGAGTCTCCAGACTTGCCTGGTTTGATTTCAATCCATAACATAAACGATTATGAAGTCACAGAAGGGTTTGGGTTGGAAGGGACCAACTCCCCTGCAGTCAGCAGGGACATCTGCAGCCAGAGCAGGTTGCTCAGAGCCCCAACAACCTGACCTGCAATGGTTCCAGGGATGGGGCAGCTCCCACCTCCCCGAGCAACCTGGGACAGGCTTTCACCACCCCCAGTATCAAACACTTATCCCTTCTCTGTAGTCTGAATCTCCTTCTCTTAGTTCAAACCATCGTTCCCTGTCCTGTCCCAATAGGCCCTGCTCAAAAGACAATCAGGTACTGAACTAGAGGTAGCTAAGGCAGCTGAGCAGGTAGCCTTACAGAGAGGTGAACCCCTGGAAGGGGCAGCTGGATCACATGTTTGCTTTGGAAGCAAAACTGGGAGTTAAATGTGAGGTTTACAAGTGAGAGTTCCTTTCTGTCTATGTGATTTCCCTGCTTTTTGTTCTCTGAGCTCCCAGAACTCCAGAATTCCTTTTTCACTGAAAGCAGTGCCTATGGAGCTCCAGTAGAAAAGGCTTCCCTTCCAGATTGGACAGGGACTGCATGAGAACATTTGCTGCCTGGCAGCTGGGGCACAGTCGCTTTCCTGCTGGAGGCCTTCCTGTGGTTGTCATCAGGGAGATGGACAAGGACATCCTCTCCAGTCCTGTTGTTCTCATCTCGGGCCATGGCAGCCTCTCTTGATTAAGGATTTGGAAGCCAGAATGGGTCTGTGTTCTTGCTTTGCTCTTGCTGTCAGGAATTGCTAATATTCGATAATTCATCTGATGATGATCTAAAGCAGGACTGGTTTTGCTCTGCAGTAGTCACTTTCCCCCTAGCATTCACAAATAGTCTTACAAAGCAGATTTCTTTTCCCATCCTGATGTGTTTTTCTCATCAGCTGCTGCCACCATAATCACAAGCAGTTGCTCTCTGGGCGTCAAATACCTGACTTCCTCCTTGCGGTGCAAGTGCTTTTTGGAGATGGAAACATCCATGTAATTTGAAGCATCAAAAGAGCAGATCTGACAGATTAATAACCTACCAAATTAGGGAAGTCTTTCTCCATCTCTGAGTAGGTTTTGTTCTCCCTATCTTGCCAGTTTGTGAAATGAAATCAGGGCTGAGATGCAGTGCTGGAAACTCTCCTCCAAAGCACCCAGCCCCCTCACCATGGGGATCTTCTGCCGGCTCGTGTTTGCGGATCTCTTTTGGCCGGAGCCCTGCCCTCACTCCTGTGATTCCAGGCTGAGTCAATGCATAGTGTGGTCCTACAGTAACGATAGTATCTGGATGCATTAGAAAATAAGCTTTCTCTAGTTTCCCTTTATCTCACACGCTCTAAACATGCATTGGAATCACAGAATCAACTAGGTTGGAAGAGACCTCCGAGCTCATCCAGTCCAACCTAGCACCCAGCTGTGTCCAACTGGACCATGGTACTAAGTGCTCCATCCAGTCTTTTCTTGAACACCTCCAGGAATGGTGACTCCACCACCTCCCTGGGCAAAACATTCCAATGGAAGCTGATGAGTACCCAGCTTTTATTGGGTGGATTAAAAAGCTTCTATCTTGTGCAACCTGGAATTATCAGAGGGACTTTGTGTGTTAATGTGCAGGGGTTGTAAACATTTTCAAGAACAAATGGTGTCTAGCAACATATTTTTAGGCCCTAAATGTATATTTATTGCTGATTTTATTAAGACAACAACTAAATCACAGGTCTGTTTTCTTCATCTTTGCCTGCATTTAAATGTAGAGATAAAATATTTCCTGCTTGTGTTAATAACATCAGTAGGTGTTAGGCAACTAGAGGAAAAGGCACACTAAACAGTTTTTATTCAGCTCAAGTGTCACTGTAGAGTTGTTGGTGTCTTCCAGCTTGAGTATCCTCCCCCACTGCCCCATAACTACCTGGTCAGGTGTAGGTTGCTTCATATATGTTAGAAGGGTGCTTGATGAAGTGTTGCGGGGACCCTCGGGTGTAGGATTTTGCCTCAGTGGATTTAATCCTTATTGACAGCGGTGTGTAAATAATGCAGCTTAAAGAATCTCTGATCTGGCTGCATTGAAAGACTTAAAACTGACAGATTTCAGATTCCTTTTTCCATTAACTATATCTGTTAAGAAGTACCCAAACAGCTTGGAATTGCATTAGTGAAAAACTCTGTACACATTTAATCTCCAGTTCTTCAGATCCTGGGGTGTCAAACCAGGCTTCTTAGCCCCTCTTGAGTGTTACCAAGGGTTTATTTATTTTTATTAGCTGTCACTGATTTGATTTCATCCTGCTCTCTACAAGTGCAGATCAAGTTCCAATGCAGTGCCATTGTGTCACAGCAGTTGCCCTGATACAGAATTCAATTGCAGTCAGGGTCAGGGACTGTGATTAATGCCCAATAGGGTAGGTTTTAACAGCACCAAGAGTGCTTGTGCTAGAGATCATCAGAGTGGCTCTGAGCGAGTCAATATTCCCACCACATGGGAATACCCTGCAGAGGAATTATCCCAGGGCTTGAAAACCATATGCAGACGTCAGCAGAGAGATGGGCTCAGGCTAATTAGCCTGGGTTTTGAGCAGGGCCAGTCAACCAGGCTGTCTCAGCCTGCACACAGCTAACGGAGCAGCGCTGCTTCTGCTGCCACAGGCTTCTTCAGGGGAGCTTAGGGACAGATGGACTCTAAGAATCTGTGTTGTGTGACTGAGCTGTGTTCACATTCACCCAATCAAATCATGGAGGTGTTTCCAAAGGCATCTCTGGTGGGATGTGCTGGTGTTGCCTGTGTACTCAAACCATTAAATCATGAATTATGTGAGGGACAAAGAAACTTGTGACAAAAATCAGTTTGGGAAGAGGTTCTGAAGGCTGCTCAGGGTGGGCCACATTTAAAGGTTACTCTGTGTCCATGTTTTTGGGTACCAGCATTTGAGTTCTTGTACAATGTTTGCTTCTGCCAAGGCGATGTTGAGTTATTACTGGCCGTGTTCTGTAACTAAGGATGATGTTGGTATGAGGAGAAGAAGGAGGAGTCTGATGTTTGCCATGTCTCTCTCCATTTAGTTCTGAGCATTGGTGAAGGTGGATTCTGGGAAGGCAGCACCCGGGGCCATGTTGGATGGTTTCCTGCCGAATGCGTTGAAGAGGTCCAGTGTAAACCAAGTGAAAGCAAAGCAGGTAACTGGCTCAAGCTCCCACTGAATGCTGACAGTGCCAAATGTCTGTCCCAGCAGAGGCAGTTGCATGTTACACAATACCTTTGTGCCATACTAGAAGCTGGGGAATTAAAGCTCAGCTGCTGAGTTACAAAGCCAAGATGGGTTTAGGGATGGGATTTTGCTGCCTAAGTGGTCCTTCTCATGAGCTTTGGCACAGAGCTGCATGCAGCCTTGTTGTGGAGCTTTGTGCTGTGCTGCTGCCCTGCAGCCTGGCATTATGGCTGCTTAGGGGAATTAGCTGATGTTGTTAGGAGTGCTCAGCCACCCCCCAGTGCCAGGCACTCATGCAGTGCAGCTGGCTCTTGCTCCAGGAATCACAGAACTAACTAGGCTGGAAAGATTATCAAGTCCAACCTGTCACTCAGCACTTTCTAATTAACTAAACCGTGGCATTAAGTGCCTCATCCAAGCCTCCTTTTAAACATCTCCAGGGATGGGGCCTCCGCCACCTCCCCGGACAGCCCATTCCAATGCCAATCACTCTCTCTGTGAAGAACTTCTTCCTAACCTCCAGCCTAAACCTGCCCTGGTGCAGCTTGAGGCCCTGAAGGGAACCTTGGAACTTTTACTAACCTTTAGAGGCTGCATCCACCAGTGAGGTGTCCCATATAGATCCTCCCTGATGGCAAAGGGAACAGAAGTCTCCTTTACTGTACCTGTGTCCTGTACCCATTGTTCTAGCAAGTAAAATCAAAGTGTCTTTCGTCAAGGAATCTCCACTCTTCTGCTCTAATAAAAGGAAGAGAAAGGTCCACCGAAACCCCTGGGGTTGAGGAGTGCCTACCACCCCATTTCTCTGTCTCTAAGAATTAAGATGTGAGGGCATCTTCTCTAATTAACAGCTCATTATAAATGAGCTCTGAGAGAGCACCATCAGTGTTGTCCAGCAGTGTGTGTACCTTTCAGTGGACTGTTGATGTGGGTATTGATTAAGAACTTGCGGCACTGCAGAGGCAGTACACTGAAATGTATGCATTGTGGCAGTCACAAACACGGCTCCTTTGGCCATCTCCTTACAAACTGCACAGGTGTGGTTTTCTTTTTCTGCATCTACCCACTGTGTAAACACAGTAGGATGAAATAAAATGCACTGGAGAAGGTAATTGCTCTAGAGGAGTCAGGATTTGGAAATAAGTATTTTAATTTCTGCCGTTGTAATGGAGGCTGTGGTGAGATGAAAAAGGGTGTAAAGGGTGAGCAGAAGAGGAGGCAAAAGGTTCGCTTTGGTAATATGAAGACTTCAAAAGAATAAGGGAATGAGGCTTCAGGGACCCTGTTCCAGATAACTAAATGCTGTGCAAAGGTTACACTTCCACTGCTTCTTTCCTTCTGAGAGAAAAAAGAGAAGGAGGCAAATGCAGAATCTAATATTTGGAGAATGAACTTAGGCTCTGAGAAGAGTGAACAGTTGTGTGGCTCTCCAACGGGCTTAAGAGCAAAGCAGAGTTTAAAGATGGAGGAATGTTAAACACAAGGAAGGTTGAGGTTGGGGCTGGCAGGTCTAAGAGCAGAGCAGCTCTCAAACAGGAGATGCAAAGGGAGGATAACAAGTTGCAGTGTGATTCCAGTTGTTGGAAACATGAGAATCAGTTCAGTCAGTAGCAGGTGAGCTGCTGAAGAGCCATATGTGAGCTGTTCTGGAGGTCCTGCAACAAAACCTTGTGGTGGCTTGAGTGGAGGATTTCGGAGAGATGTAGTCCGTGTTGGTCTCCTGTGATTCGTCTCCACCTCCAGAGAAAGTTCTGGCGAGGGGCATAAAGGCAAGTCCTAAAATATGAAAGTTTTGCATCTTCTCTGGTGGTTTGGGTGAGAAGAGAGGCTTGCCTCAGAGACTGAAAGATCTCCTCAGGAAATACTGTACAAAGTGAAGTGACAGAACCACAGAGCGACGGCTGCTGAGGGGACCCTGCAGGCCACCCAGCCCAACCCACTGCCAGAGCAGGTTCACCTACAGCAGGGTGCACAGGATGCCTCCAGAAACTCCAACACCTCTCTGGGCAGCCTGCTCCAGTGCTCCACCACCCTCAAGGTAAACAAGTTCCTGCTCATGTTGAGGTGGAACTTTGAATGTTCCAGCTTGTGCCTCTTGCCCTGTCACTGGGGACCACTGAGAAAAGCCTGGCCCCATCCTCCTGACAGCCACCCTGTGAAGTATTACATGCATTGCTGAGATCCTCCCTCAGCCTTCTCTAGGCTAAACATCCCCAAGCCCCTCAGCCTTTCTTTAGCAGAGGTGTTCTGGTCCCCTCAGCATCTTTGTGTTTCTTTGCTGTACCCTCTCTAGCAGTTCCCTGTCCTTCTTGAACTGGGGAGCCCAGAACTGGACCCAGTACTCCAGATGAGGCCTCACCAGGGTAGAGCAGAGTGGGAGCAGAACCTCCATCTACCTTCTTGCCGTACCCTAAGAAGCCATTGGCCTCCTTGGACACAAGGGCACATTGCAGGCTCATGGCCACCCTGTTGTCCATGAGGACTCCCAGGTCCAAATGTCTGAAATGCACAGCCTGTGCCCACGTTGTCTTTGAGATGTGGCCTGGGCAGAGCCACCTCAGGTCTGCAGAACCACCAGTGGCAATGGAGGAGGAGAAAGCAGGCAGCGCTCCCATGGAGTGCCACAGCAAAAGTGATTTAGGAAGCTGCAGCAAGCACAGTGACATGATTAGAAATTTGATGAGGGCTGCTGGGGTGGCTGAAGGAGCTTCAGCCAAGAGGCATCCCAGGCTTGCACGGCTTGCAGGAGTCTGTGTTGTGGACTTTGCAAAGCTGCAGAAGTTCGGATGGTAACGACGCAGAAAGGAGATCACCTTCATGTGCAAGAAGTGGATCTCCGCTCAGCCTTTCCAGGCCACCCCCACAGAAACAGTTGTGTCCTTCAAATGACATGTAGGAGTGTTTCTTCCAGCAGCTTCCCTTCGCTAGCAAGTTTGAGTAGTTGTGTGTAATAGCAGCTTGTCAGTGGCATGCCATGAAAGAAAGAAAGAGGAACAGTTCTTGGAACAAACCAACCCCCAGTAAGTACCAGGTGCCCAGCAGCTGTGGTGGGCAGGTGTGCCATGCATGCTGATCTATCATCTCACATGGTCCATTCTCAGGGAGCTCGCTTGCCATCCTGGCTGTTCTCTGAGGTGGGCAGTGCAGACCAGCACCTGGTTCCCGTGGTCTCGTAAAAGTACCATGCTAGCTTGGCAAGTCCTGTGTTCTCTCCCCAAATCATGTTGAGTGGCATTAATTCTGTATCCCTGCTTGCATCCTTTATTAATAGAGACTTGCAGGAATGATTCCATTATGTTGCTAGGATTGATGCCAGGCTTATGGGCTTTTAATTATCCAGGTTGTCTCATTTGCCCTTTAATAGCACTGGCACAGGACCTGCTGCTTTTTGGTCTGAAGCAGTTTCCTTGATATTTTGGTATCTAATGGCAAAGGAACAACAACAACAAAGAAATCGTTACCAGTGGTCTGCTAAGTTCTTCTGCCTCCTTTAAAGAAAACCTTAGGCACAAAACCTTTGTACCACCCCCTTGTGAGAAACATCACCTTAATAGCCAGGTTTTATTATGCTCCCAGATTACTCTTGGAGTGAAGTATTGCTGCTGATGGGATTGCTACAAGGTCTTGCTTCCCCCTGTGCAGGCACAGCATACAAATGTCAGCTGTTCCTGCTTCTCCTGTGATACTCTCTGCAGATAGGCTCTGCTGGTTCACTGAAGTGTGCTGGGTAGGTTGAAGAAAGTTAGGGAATCATAGAATGCTTTAGGTTGGGAAGGCTCTTTCAAAGCCATGCAGTCCAACATCCCTGCAGTGAGCTGAGACATCTTCAACTAGATCAGATTGCTTAGAGCCCTGTCCAGTGTGAACTGGAACAGCTTCAGGCATGGGGCAAAGTTCTGTGCAGGTTTGGTTTGTAGGAAATCCAAGCTAACTGGGAAATCTCTGCAGGTGCAAGGCACTACCTTGGCTTCACAGACACCTCAGCTCCGTTTGTTAGCTGAGTGCTGGTCATCCTGCAGCTCTGGCAGGAGTAGCTTGTGACCACTGATGGTACCCCAGGTGACAGCTTTGCTTAATTCTTATACTTACAAAAAAGTGACCTTTTTTCTTCTACCAGTTTATTCTCCCTTAAAAATTCATTGTCACTCTGAAAACAGTAAAAATCCCTACCCAATGCTTTCCAGTGGGAAAAGCAGCCCAGGAGAGTTTGTTTCCCATAAAATCAGCTGCTGCGCCAATCCAAGGCACAGTTTTCTTTCTCCTGTTGAAGTTTAAATATTTCCATTTGCTTTTTTTCCCCACCCTAGGGTATTCCTCTGACTTCAAAGATTTACAACAGTGCTTTCCTACTGGAGTGGTGATTTTGTGCTCCACACCCTGCAGGATTCAGTCGTAGATGATCTGATTGCGCCCGGCTGAGCTGAAGGCCTCATTTTCAGGCGAGAGGTTATCTTTAGCTGCTGTTCTGCCCTCTCAGATCTGATGAAATGCAGGCAGCCTCAGCATGTCCGCTGGGATTTCTTGCTTCCAAGTGTTGGCCTCCTCAGTGCTTCCCTGAGCTGTGTGCTGGTCTCTGATACCACTTTTGGGGTGGTGAGCATCCTGCATGCCTTTGCCTGCCCGTGGCCTCAGCAGGAGCTGTAGATGCCATCTGAAGTCCGGGACTTCATTTCAGCCCAGCTGTAATGCAGGCAGTGGCAGGGCCAACCCTAGCAGCTGTCCCAGAGCTCCTTTTCCCAGGAAAGAATTCCGTTTGCAAATTCTGCGCGCTACACCGGCGGCGCTGCGTGCTGCAGCAGGCTGGGCAGCCCTGAGCGAGCCCGCAGCCCGCCCGCCGCGGAGCCTGCAGCCAGCCCGCCGCGGAGCCCGCAGCCCGCCCGCCGCGGAGCCGCCAGCCCGCCGGGAGCCTGCAGCCAGCCCGCCGCGGAGCCCGCAGCCCGCCCGCCGCGGAGCCCGCAGCCCGCCCGCCGCGGAGCCCGCAGCCCGCCCGCCGCGGAGCCCGCAGCCCGCCCGCCGCGGAGCCCGCAGCCCGCCCGCCGCGGAGCCCGCAGCCCGCCCGCCGCGGAGCCCGCAGCCCGCCCGCCGCGGAGCCCGCAGCCCGCCCGCCGCGGAGCCCGCAGCCCGCCCGCCGGGAGCCCGCAGCCCGCCCGCCGCGGAGCCCGCAGCCTGCCGGTGCAGATGCGCCCATGCTGACCTCTAGTGTCCTTGGAGCTCCCAGCAGGCACTGCCTGGCACCTCACCTGGGCTGGCAAAAGCCCTCCTCTGTGACGGCTGCTGCGGCTTACTCCTGAATGCCCAGCAGCCTGCAGCTCTGATGCCAGATTTCCCAGGAGCGCCGTAGTTCCCCTGCCCGTGTTTGCGCCCTGTGAAACCACGGGTAGATGTCCTAAGAGGAAATCCCAGCGTCACACACAGAGAGCCATGCACAGAATCGCTGTGCCTGGAAGACACCTTCAAGAACGTCAAGCCCAAGCTCTATCTAACTCTGCTAAGGCCACTGATACACCATGTTGGTGTCCATTTGGGTATTAGAAGGAAGTTCTTTACTGTGAGGGTGGTGAAATACTGGAGTAGGTTGCCCTGAGAGGTGGTGGAGGCTCCATTCCTGGAGATGTTCAAAGTCAGGCTTCATGGGGCCCAGAGCAGCCTTCTCTCAGGAGGTATGACCCTGCTCACTGTAGGAGGGTTGGACAAGATGGCCTTTGAGGGTCCCTTCCAAGGCAGTACACTCTGATTCTGCATCCTTGAGCACCAGCTTTGGACAGCTTTTAAATACGTACAGGGCTGGAAAATCCACCACTGCCATGGGCAGCCAGCTGCAGGTGGATGCTTGCCTCACCGTCCTCGGGTAGCAGAAGTTAGCAAACAAGTCCAAGCTGTGTCATGCACCCAGAGTGCTATTCCTGAAGCACAGAATGGTCTTTGTTCTGCTTTCTTGGTTTTTAGCACCGTGTGCTTTGCATCGAACCGAGCTGTTGCTCAGCTCCACCATCCCTTGTTATAGCTAGCACAGCACCGTCCCAGCCTCTAGTCAGGCTGCAAGGCAAATTGATTTGCCTTTGTGCAGGAAAAGGAAGTGGCCTAAGGAGCTGACAGCAATGCTAGCAGCTGGTCGCTGCTCTGTCCTCTGTGGCCTCGTGATTTGGCCATGCTTGATCTGAAAGTTTTCTTACCTTTCCTGTCACATCGAGGTTGCTTTCTCCATGCTGCCTTTTGGAACAGTTGCCAACTTTTTTTTGTCCACTGAAATATGTCTGCATGCAGTTCAGAAGAGTAATAGTTGGCATAAGTGGAAGTTGCGCCAGAGACCCACTAGCAGTGGAATAGGATGGATGATGACACTCCAGAGCACAAATTACAGCCTTAGCTGTGTCCTTTATGGACATAAGGAGGGTGTCTGAAGTCCTAAGACCCTGAATTTCTCTGTCTTATGCTCTTACATGGGTTAGAGCTGATGACAAAATGCAGCACAGTGATGATCCACAGAGATGCTGTGTCCTGGCTTGTGTGCTGCAGAGCGTATTTCTGTACCAAGCAGGGGGAAGAGTGCTTTGTGCTGAGACACAACAAGCAATGCAAAGTACTAGCTCTGAGGTGCTGACAAGCCAGGCCGTAAAGCCCAGCTGGCATGAAGCTTGGTGCAGTAACATTCCAACTAATTCTGACAGCTCTCTGTGGCAGAGGATGTACATCAACTCTGCTTTTTGTCTCAAGTTGTGGAAATGTAAAGAATGAACCTCAGCAAGTTTCTCCAGCCCTGCTGAGCAAAGCATTTGTGTTCTCAGTACTGATAAACAGCAGCTTGGGAACAGCTTCTCAGTGAATCATCACTCAACAATAATGTGGATCTGGGAGTGTAGAGAGCTCCAGAGCTGCTGCTGTTGTCTGGAGGCAGGCCGTGGGATGGACTCCTAGGGTTCCCACACAGTCTGCTCGTGTGTGTTCTTGCTGGCCAAGGGTGCCTTGCTAAGTGCTCTCATTCTTGCTCTTCTAACCAAGCCACAGTCGTGATTTCTTACTACAGCTGTAGTATGTGGAAGGAGCAGCCTAAGCCTGCCAACTCATTGCTCTGGTCAGCTCCTCTGTCAGTTGCAATGGTTTTGCTTTGGTAATGACCTAACCTGAGGTGTCAGCTTGCAGGGGGGTTGGACTAGGTGACCTTTAAAGGTCCCTTCCAACTGAAACTGTTCTATGAGTCTGCCTGAGTTTGGATTCGGCAAAGAGTAAAATAGAGTATTCCAGGGTACTAATGTCATTGTGCAGCCAGTTGCTGGGGACAGCATAAAGCAGAAGTGTTAATGGATTACTCAAAAGAAAGAATATAGAAGCCTAGGTCTGGAGCTTGCAGAGAGTGCCAGTCTGTCTGCAGCCTTGTCTCTGAATAGGTAGGTTTTGATTCATAACGTTTTACTGTCTTGGCTGCTGTGCACTTCATCCCTTTCACTCTGATTTTCATGCCTGCTAAAGAGCCACTTAGGAACAACCCTAATCAGCTGGAAAGGAGCAACACAATTCTCCAGAGCATGGAAATGGGCTAAAAATAAATTGCCCAGTTACATAGAATTAAACCTTTGTGTTAGGAAAGTCACCATTTGAAATGCAGCTGGACTTGCTGATGTGTGAAACTGGGCATGCAAGACTGCCCTTTTCTGATTCTTTCTGCCTCTTCTTTTCTTAAGAAAAGGTCTATAAACCACACAGGATTGAAAAGTGCAAAGTGAGGAGCACCTACAGCAGTGTGAAGTTACCACCCTCATGTCTACCATTTGCTCCCAGTGCTGTGCTCATGTTTTCCTTGCCAAATCGCAGTCCATCCAATTCTGCCATGTTCAAAGCCTGGGTGCAGCAGACACCAAAACTCTCGTGTGACAAACTGCCCTAGGAGTAAGAGAAAGACAAAGGTAGGAGTGAAGGATTTTTGAAGAGATAGAGATTGCTGAGGAACTGAAGCCCAGTGACATTGCAGCCTGGAGCAGGGTCTGAGCAGCTCTGTGGTACAGTGTCTGGCGATCTAGCGATGGTCCCTAGGTTTTTGGCTCCTAGTTGTCCTCCTGGAACCTGTACATATAACAGGGAGGGCTTTTCCCCACCTGTCAAAGCATGAGGTCGAGTTGTTGGAGTCTCAGGCAATTTGCATATCTCAGGGACTGCCAGTAGGCAAAAATCTTTAGCTTTCACCCTGGGACTTGAGAGTGTTCCATCTTTCACAGCATGTACATCTTGGTTGTAACATGCCTTCCCTGCAGTAATACTGCCTTTATTTTTTGGCTTGAGCTGTTTCTTACTCTCTTAGGAACCTGCAGTAAATACACTTGGTCTTTCCTCTAAACATCTGAAATCATTGTAGCAATAGGGTTTGGCTTTTGTCTTTGTTCTGCAGCCCTTTCCTTCTGGAACGCTCTTTAGCAAGAGTTCTCTGACTCACCCGTGCGATCCAGTCTCTACCAGTGCCACCATTCTGGGGGTCTGGCAGCACTGAACAAAGAGCCAGATTTCATCTAACTCACTTCATTCAGCATAACCTGACACTCTTTAAAGCCACTTACTAAAATGGGCTGGCAGGAAGCGAGGCAAGTCTTAGATCTCTCTGTGTGCCCGAAGTGTTGATGAGCCACCTTTTCCTCCTGTGTTCTCCTAGACTAAATGACACATTTGGGTTCTTTCCTCTCCTGTTTTCAGTGGTTCAGATTAAAGCCTTGACAGCAGAGGCGGAGAACTCTTTGAAATGCTCCCCAGTTATTTGAGATCATTTCGTGTGTTAATTTAAGGGAGATGATAGAGCATCTACTGACAGTGATGGCGGTGCTGGAGGTGATCAGGAAAACACTACCTGGCTAGCAGCAGCTGCTGGATGCTGCATGTTCTGGTCTTCAGATGCGCTGCTGCTCTGGGATGCAGAAGGAGTGGTCTTTTAGATGGAAAGGGTTTTTTCCCAGCTTGCTGAAAGATCTGCCAGTGTCCAGTGGTGAGAAAATGACTTGGTAAGGTGCTGCTTGCTGGCAGGAAATGCTGACAGGGGCAGGAGTGTGAAAACAAGCAGGCTGGTTTGATTCATCAGGAAACCCAGTGAGTTCTTCCATTGCTCACTACTCACCTGCGCTGCTCTGGAGTCTAGTGCAGTCCCTCCCTCGCTAGAAAGCTCTGCTAACTGCACTATGGGATTGGTATCAAAGGGAATCTCACCTTGCCCTGTCAGCTGTTAACTCAGACTAGTGAGGGAAGGGGTTTCAGGTGTGATCGCTTCAAATGAAGACAGTTTTCCCTCTGATGTTTCATCTTGGGCTCAGCCAGCTCTAGGTAAGACACCTCAGACCCGACCAGCATCTCATCTGGCCTTCAGTATGGCTGCTGAGCTCACACAGGGAGGTTTTGCTGTCAGGGGACTCCCATTCTCTCCTTCCCTGCTTCTTTCTGTCTCTAGGTGTCTTGTTGCAGAATCACAGAAGAGTTTTGTTTAGAAAAGACCTTTCAGATCATCCATTCCAGCCATTAACCCAGTACTGCCAGGTCACCACTAAACCACATCTCCAAGGTTTTGAAACCCTTCCAGGGATAGGGACTCCACCACTGCCCTGGGCAGCCTGGGCCAGGCCTTGACAACCCTTTTGAAGAAGAAACAGTTCTTGTGTCCAACCTAAACTGCCCTGGGCACAGCTTGAGGCTATTTCCTCTTGACCAGTAGATTCTTGGGAGGAGAGACAAACCTCCACCTGGCTACAGCCTCCTCTCAGGAAGCTAAAGAGAGAAACATCCCTCAGCGT
The DNA here is from genome assembly GCF_015220805.1 of Pogoniulus pusillus. Taxonomy (NCBI): domain Eukaryota; kingdom Metazoa; phylum Chordata; class Aves; order Piciformes; family Lybiidae; genus Pogoniulus; species Pogoniulus pusillus. The sequence continues at coordinate 532,532 of NC_087287.1, forward strand.
CTGCTGCTGTCCTTTTTGTGCTGCAGGGCAGGGCCACAAGGGACCAGTCAGCATCATGGCAGCAGACTTTCTGTGGCACTGGTCTGAAAGGTGATGCCTTCAGCGCTGGGCTGTGAAAGTCACAGTGACAGGGCTGTGCTTCCTCAACGTCCCAGAGCGCGTTTGCGTAGCTCAGTGGAAGAAGCTCCGTGTGGCGAGCCGGGAGGTGGGTATCTCCCTGCGGTGAGCCAGGCGACGCAAAGGGAACCGCTCTCCTTCCAGCTTGCACAACGCTGTTGGGTCTTAAGTGGAAGTGGAGCTTGGCTGCCTTATGTTGGTATTTGGAACTGAGCTTGGGAGTTTGAGTCTGCCTTCTCATCTGAAGGGGAAGATGAGAGGGCTGGAGGAAATGTTGCAACAGGGGAGGTTTAGACTGAAGACTGGGAAAAATGCGTTTGCTGCAGGGGTGGTCAGGGATTGGAGCAGGCTGCCCAGGGAGGTGGTGGAGCCTCCATCCCTGGAGGTGTTCAAAAAATGTGTTGATATGGCACCGCAGGACATGGTTTAGTAGCTCGATGGTTGGACTTGAGGGCTTTTCCAGCCTCAATGATTCCATGATTCTATGCCTGACAACCTTCTAAACCCTCAATTTAGGCAACAGTTCACAAATGTAAAAGCCAGGAGGATTTTGTAGATGATTCAGCAAAAAGGCCTCGAGGGTATTGTTGGGAGCTTTTTTTGTGGGCAGAAGTTCAACTCCGCCTCTACGAAAAACCATGGCAGGTCTTGAGTCTTTATTCTTGCTTACGGATGTCTTGGACACAGATCACACACTAGTTTAATGTTATCCACAGAGACGTTTAAAATAGTTACATTTTTTGGCTGCTCTCCTGGAAATAATAAAGGGAATTGTATTGAATTACATTAGTGGTTCAAGGAAATTCAATATGACGTAGCTCTGCCTCGTTTATCTAAAAATTCCTTGTGCTTAAAGAATTACAGTGGAGTAAAGGTTCACAAGAAGCCTCCAGAAGCTGCAGCATTGCCCTTTTGGCTGAGTAGTTGGAGCGTATGAGTTAAGGCCAGTGCTTCTGCTCTGCTGTGCGCAGTAACACACTGCAGGAGATGGGAGCTGAAGTTAGATAACGAAGTAGGAGTCTTTGCAGCCACCTTGTAGCGGAAGGCTGAGAGGTTGGGTGTTCCTGGGTGTGCTGGGAATGTCCATGTATGCTGTGGAAGCTATGCGTGGGCAAGCCACAAACGGCTTCGCAAAACCAGTCCAGATACCAGCAACACTGATAACAGGGCTTGAAAAATCCTGGCAGCGAAGAGGAGGAAGGGATGTTGCAAAGGATCCGTGCCCCGAGCCTGTCGTTGCCAAAGCATTTCTGCAGGAGAGAAGGCAGAGGAAGGGGTTTCATGCTTTTAGCACATCTGCACTTTGGAGGTTGTCTGTACCTAGGCACGAGAATGGTCCAACTATTGAGCAAGGTTTTAAGTCCACATTAGTGCAGACATGCTCAGAGATGCTCTTGTGTGGCCACGTGAAAGACAGAGGCATCACTTCAGCAGTTGCTAAGGGAACTAAAAAGTTTACAGTAACATCCCTGTCTTGTACAGTGTTGTCCTACTTGGGTGCAATTTTATACAATTATTTGTCAATTACAAATTCTTTTTACTTGTGTTTTTCCCTCTCCTGATTTCTGCTCGGCGGCAGCAGTAGTGGCTCAGAGCTCTGTGTGGCTGCACTTGGGACTGAAAGGGAGAGGCAGAGTGCTTTTAAAGACACAAGCTGTTGGTTTGTAAGGCTGCTCCGTAAGCAGATTCCCTTGGGAAAATGGCCAGTGATTGATGGAAGAGCGAGAGCCTCATCAGTAGTTGATCCTGTGTAGGGCTAGAGCCTGAGCCAGCTGTCTGCTAGCAGCAGTTATCAGACAGGAGCTGGCAAGCACCCTTTGTGTTGCTGCTGGCAGCTTCAGGGTACTTAGAAACAAAAGGAATCCTGCCGGGGATGCTCCTGCAGCATAAGAGCAGTTTCACTGATTGACCATAGGCAGCAAAGCTGCAGTGGGGGAAGACTGCTAGCACCTTGCTAGGTAAACGCCTGCTATTAGCATTCCCCCCGAGATCATCACCATCAGATACCTTTCTACATTTTTAGGGTGTCTGTGCTTCAAACATTTAGCTCACCCTTAAATTTAGGGATGGAAGCCAATCTCCTGCTACTCCAGTTGAACAGATTGAAATGAGGAAGCAGGCGGAAGGATGGGAGTCTTCATGACGTTATTTGTTTACCATCAAAATTGAACTCCATCATGAAAGATTTCTAATGAAAAACATAAGAAAGTTTATTTTCTAATGCTTCTGTCTCTCAGCTAAGTTAGAAAACTGTTTTTAAATGCCATATTAATATTGGTCAACACTGGGGAAATCAGCTCTCTTCCTTACTGCAGTCACCATAGGTGATGCATTTGGCAGAATGAGGAGAAATGGCCTCAAGCTGCACCAAAAGAGGGCTAGATTGGACATTAGGGAACATTTCTTTGCTGTGAGAGTGGTCAGGGACTGGCACAGGCTGCCCAGGGAGGTGGTGGATTCTCCATCCCTGGAGGGGCTCCAGAAATGTGTGGTCATGGCACCTGCAGACGTGGTTTAGTGGCTGTGGTGGTGCTGGGTTGAACACTGGACTGGATGATCTTGGAGAGCTTGTCCAACCCAAACGATTCTGTGATTTTCATCTGCCAGAATACAACCTATGCTTTAGTTTGGCCTCATATAAGACTTTGAGGCTTTAGTTGGCTGCTTACTGAGAGAAAATGCATACACACACATATATATAATGTAAATTTATCTGAGTGCACACACGGGAGTTGCCCCAGGCACTTTCACACAAGTCTGCCTTGCTAAAATGTCATCATCCACAGATGGGATGAAGATAGGTGCAGTGAACAAGGGGCTAGAAGAACAGCCACCAGGATTTGCTTACTTTTAAGGAGCAGAGGGCGTGTGTAAAATGCTACAGGAGGAGAGGTGGCTTCTGCAAAGTGCTTGCCCTGGAGAGCAGAAGGGGAATTGTAGATGAGTGCAGTGCTGAGTGCTGCAGGAAGAAAAGCTTAGATCAGATCTGAGAAGAGGTGCAAGGAGAAATTGGGATGGAAGTGCAAGCCTGCAACTTTCTCTGCTTGCTGGGAAGTGTCATTCTGATCCTAGGTGTAGGCTGCTTGCTGCTGCTGGAGCAATGCTCACAGACAGGAAGGAAATCTGGCTACAAAGTGAACTGTTCCGGAGAGAAGGAGCTCCTTTGGCTGGGAAAGGGCCTTGCAGTGCTGCTCGAGTTCTTTGGTGAAAGCATCTTAAGATGTGTCTCATTTTAAACCCCTAAAAGTCTATCTTCAGACATTTCTGCTCGGCAGCAGTAGTGCTGTGAATTAAGGCTAACGATTCTTTTTTAAATGACCAAAGCATCTGCAGCCCTGGGGCCGTTCTGGGCCTTCCACCCCCATTCCTCTGGTCATCACCCAGCTCAGTTTTCTCTGGATTCTTCTCCTCAGCTTTCCTTTTCTCTTGTGAGACAGCAAACTGTCTTCGTCATGCAGTCACAGCAGCTGTGCCAGTAATTCATTTTTATGGAAAGCCACAAAGAGGTGTTTGGTTTTCACACCTTTTTGCGTGCTGCCACTATTTGCTTCAAGTTGTTTGGGTGAAATTTATTTCCCTTACATAAGGCAGACTTTGAACTCCAGTTAGAACCCACTGCTGAGTTAGTGTCTCAGACTCCCATGTGCAGCAGGCTGCTGCCATCCATTCTTTGGTCAAGAGAAAGAAGACATTTGCTAGCAGTTATCACAGGTAGTCTGGTACACAGGGCAGAGGATCTGGGCTTTCTAATGAGATTCACCCCTGATATGGATTTCCCCTTAATCCTCGTGTTTCAGAGAGCTCAAACAGATTACTTGGATACTGAAATGGGTAGGCTTAAAATCCCATTTATCTCTGATTGCTGGAATCTCATTCTGGGAAGCATTTGGAAGGACAGCAGTTGTTTGAGGCTTTAAACCAGGACTTCCAGATTAACCCTGGAAAAACCTTTTATGGTGCAGGCTGTGGATGGTGCAGCCTGTCACTAAGTGGCAGATTTATGGCTTGACTTTCAGCTGCCTCCTCAAAGCCCAGAGGCAGCAATGCTAGCCACAGCAGCCTGTCAGACAGCTAAGAGTTTTTGATGAGCATAACCAAGCTTAGAGTGGTTGTGGTCTGAACATTACTGAGTTCGTATTGTGTGGCATGTCCACGTCCACAGGACTTGACTGCAGCCCAATCATCCACTCAGGTTTGGGCTCATCTTGGGAGACACAGACTGGGGTAGCAAACAGTGAGTTGAGTCAGAAAGATTGTAGGTGTCATGAAAAGTAGCCTGAACTGCAGATGTGGACTCAAATTGCCACAAATCCCTGCCATTCTCCTTTAAAATTGTTCCACCCCATTCAAACTTTAGGCCTTTTGATCAAATTAATTTTGCCCAAGTTGTCTCCTGTGGTCAAGCTTTAAGGTAGAGGCTGTGAATCACAGAATGTTAGGGACCTCAAAAGATCGAGTCCAACCCCCCCTGCCATCCAAAGGTGAGTATTTTTTCTCAAGCAAAGGCAAAATTAGCCTGAAAAGGTAGAAAAGCAGTAGAAGCCAGTAGAAAAGCAATGACAAAGCAAGTAAGAGAGTTTGCCACAGTGATGTTCCTCAGGTGGAGCTGTTCTGGATTCCTGCACTTGCTATGTGCATCAGCTGCTGCAGTTTTGTGTCTCACACCTCAGGGCACCCATGCAGCAGGACACACTCCCAGGGTGCCACCGCAGGGAGGTGAGGAATAGCCAGGGCGGTGCTACAGCAAGTGTGCCCTCTCCAGACCAGCAGTGGCAAGGATGCTGATGTCTCCTTTCAGCTCACCATGGGGGACCAAAGCTTGTTTAGGGAGAGCAGAAGCTTTGCTGATATGTATTACGTGACACTGGGGTCTGGCAGAGAAGCCTTTGCCTTTGGGATTTTGGTAAGGTGCTGCTTGTTCAGCTGTGTTGCAGGTGTTGGTGCAGGGAAGGTGCTGTGTCTTCAGCCTTCTTACCATAAACCATGCTGGGTGCAGGGTGCTGTCGTAACATAGAGCAGCTCAGGGGAAGGGGCAGTTTTAACTCTGTGTTTCCTCTTAAGGAAAATGAGTAGGAAGAGAAAATGGGAGCTTTCCTGCCAGGAAGGTGCTGGGGAACCTAAACTGCCTTGGTGTGGAGCTGTTCTTAGCTGCATGCAGAGAGCATCCTCCTAACCCTGTTCTGTAAGACTGAAGCCACCTTCTGGAAGGAGTGGTTGAAGCACAGGGGAAGTGACCAGTTTGCCTTGGGTAAAAACCACTCTGACTAAGGGTTTATCCTTCCTGTTTCTGATTTATGCACATAGTCCCCCCGAGCCTGACAGAATGAGCAGACAAGTGCAGCTCCCAGCTCCGGGGAGCGCTCCCGCTGCAGGTGCGTGGCTGATCCCGGCCCTTTGGCAGTCCTTGGGCACTAGATGGCATTCTCTGGGTGTGTGATTTAAGGGGGAAGTCATCTGTAATGTTTGATTCGCATTCAGATCCACCTCGCTCCACTGTTTGCAATGCCTGAGTATAAAAACTTCAGAAGGGATGTGCTAGGGAGAGGAGGAGGGAAGTGTTCATCTGTGTTTTGTTGTTTCAGAGGCTGCACTTCCCCCAGCAGTGTAGTTTTGAGCTCTAATAACTTAGGGACATGGTTTAGTGTTGACCCTGCAGTGCTGAGTTGAGGGCTGGGCTGGATGAGCTTGGAGGGCCCTTCCCACCAGATATACCCTGTGATTCGAGGTCGGGCTTGATAGGGCTCTGAGAAGCCTGCTCTAGCTGGGGGTGTCCCTGCTCACCGCAGGGATTGGACTAGAGGACCTCTGGAGGTCCCTTCCAGCCCATTCTGTGATTTTGGCTTTCCAGCTTGTTCCAGGGATTTGGTTATTCCTTTGCTAGCTTTCTTTGTCCTTATCTCTAGCATGACCTCATCACAACCTTACGGTTTTCAAAGAGTTGCTAGCAAGAATTTCCAGTTTAGTACCAAGCCAACTTCTGCAGCAAGGAAAGATGATGTCCAGCGCTCTAGTCCTTGCAAACGTAGATACTTTTTAGTGTCTTTATGTATAAATAAGGAAGAGTAGAAGCTACTTATCAAAATTCTTGTGAATTGAAGGTAATGTTCATCTCTTTCCTAATGACAGATAAAGGTGTGAGAGTGTCTTAGCAGGTGGCAGCCCTTATAAGGCAAGAAGAAGCGGTGTGAATGTAAGAAACTGGGATTTGAGTGGAGTAAACTGTTTATGGGCTATTTCTGTGACATCTAAAGTCAGTACAGCTTGCATCTTTCATTGAGATTCCTCAGGGAGGTGAATGATCTTTAAGGTCCCTTCAAACCTTATCCATTCTAGGGTTCTACTCAGTGAAGGCTTTGCCCTGTTTCACTTTCTGCCCATGGGAAAAGTGCTCCGGGTTTGTATTGGTGATGCTGTAGCATCTATTCAACAAACAGTTTCCTCCAGGCCAGTCTTCCTCAGCAGAACCTCTCTGGTTCAGTGCTGGTTGCTAAGAGAGAGGCTAAATAAGTTTTCATCTCTATCACCTACGTGATAGATTTGTGTCCCCAGCAGTATGCAAGCTGTTTGAAAACTAATAACACAAAATTATGCTCATTTTAAAAAATAAATAAGGCAAAGATTTACAAAGATTTACTGGTACAAAGCAGCCTGTGTTCCAAACAGGTTAAATATAATTCAGTTTGCTTCATCCCACTGCGTGCTTGCTTCACTCCCCATCCCTCTCAAGTAGGCTACAATCACTCCTCTGCAGGAGAGGAGAGCAATCATAAAATAGATACCTTAAAATAAAGCCAAAGGAGCTGCTTATTTTCTTGTAACACAGAAGGTGTGGGCGTTGGAGGCAAGGAGCTCTGATAGCTCGCTTGAGCTGATGAATAGTGTTAGTGGAGAGGCAGGGAAACTAGGGATGAGTGGGGCTAAGGAGTTCTGTTGACGTGTGGGCAAGTTTAGCAGTTAACCTGTCCAACCCTGCTCCTGTGTGTTTGGTCAGGTGTGGAGTGTGAGGGAAAATATGAATATTGCCTAGAGATTGCTGCCAAGGAAACCAAAAAGTCAATGGCTGGTGGCTGAGGAAGAACAAATGTTGAGAAGACTCCAGGTGGATGGTATAAAAGTGAAAGTTCAGAGACTCGGATTCTCACTCCAGTGTCTGCCTGCATCTTGCTGCAGCTGTTTCCAGGGCTTTGTGCATGGAGGGCTGTGGGGGGAGTTGTTTGGGTTCACCCAGGTCTAGATGATACATGGGTGATAAATCATGCCTCCAGAGTAAGAGGGACCTGGAGCTGCTGGATAGGGTCCATGAAGATGCTCAGAGGGCTGCAGAACCTCCACTATGGGGACAGGCTTGGGAGAGTGGGGGCTGTTGAGCCTGGAGGGGAGAAGGCTCCAGAGAGACCTTAGAGCAGCCTTCCAGTACATGAAGGGGCCTCAGGAGAACTGGGAAGAGACTTTTGGCAAGAGCTGGGAGTGCCAGGACAAGGGACAATGGTTTTGTGCTGGGATAGGGGAGAGTGAGAGTGGAGATGAGGAAGAAATTCTTTACTACTGTAAAGGGTAAAGGTGGTGAGACGCTGGCAGAGGTCACCCAGAGAGGCTGTGGATGCTTCCTCCCTGGAGGTGGTCAGGGCCAGGCTGGGTGAGTGTGATGGTTTGGGTGTTACCTGCCCCCCGCGCTTTCCGGCTCTGGGAACTGAAGGAAGCTTTTCTACTTACAGCTCAGCACAATGTGCAAGCAGGTATTGAGAGTGTGTCCAGCTATATGCAAGGTAGAAGGTAATACTGAAACACAGCAACCCTCCCCCAGGAGGGGCTCCCAACCACCCTTCCACCTTCTCCCACCCCTCTCTACCTTACCCCAGGTCTTGCCTTGTGCCCAAGGAAGAATGGAGGTCAGCCAGGGGGTTAGGAAGCAGGTGGATTAATCAGAGAGGCGGAAGGTGAGGTTAGAGAGAAATGCAGCCCACAGCCCAGACAGAGAGCAGCTCCCTTATTTGTGACTGGATTCTTGCTCTTATACCTCTCAGCAAGCCTGTGAGTGAAGTAGACATCACCATTGTTTCTCTTTCACAGTCTGCGATCTAATTCTTCTCACCAAAACATTCTAGCTAGCTTCAAACTAGCACTGTGAGGCTTTGAGCAACCTGAGCTGGTGGGAGGTGTCCCTGCCTGTGGCAAGGGGTTGGAACTGGATGGTCTTTAAGGTTCCTTCCAACCTAAACCATTCTGTGAATCTATGAAGCTGTGTTCATTCATTTTACCTAAGGTAATTCTCTTTAAAAGCCCTCTTCAGGGTACCTTTAGTCCATCCTATAGGCTCGGAGGTTGTTTTTGTGTGGCAAAGACTCTCCTTTGTAGGAGGCTGATGTAAATGTTAGGTGTGATTTTAATAGTCTTGTCCACAGGCAGTCAGTACTTTCTGTATTTTGACATTTCATCACCTTGCATCATTTCCTGGGAGTATGGTTGGTGAACTGGAAACAGTTAACTGAGAGTGGTCGATGGTTCTTTCATCCTTAGATGCAACACAAATGCCAAAGTAAAATATGCTCTGTTAACAGCTACTTAATGATCATGCAAGATACCATGCAGGGGGAAGATAACTCTGCAAATGAAGAACTGCTACAGAAATGTTAAAAGACTACCTAAGAAAAAGGCAGAAGTTTTTACTGTGTGAAACTATAAAAGAGGTGGAAGCATGATAGAGTCTTATCACTGCTCTTCTCAGGTGAGCAGAAGTAACACCAAGTCCCCTGCTGTGATGTCTTTGAAATGTTTGGTGATCAAAGGCATGATGTTGGACTTCCCAATGCTCAAAGCTTTGCCCTTGATAAGCAAAGGATTCAGATTCTGGGTTGATTTGTCCCTAGCTGCAGTTACACACTAGGAGGCTGAATGAATCTTTAGACCAGTTCTGTTTCCATGCAGCTGCCTGCATACAGCATGCCTAGGGAGGTGGTAGATGTCCCATACCTGGAAACATTCCAGGTCTGTTTCTTTGGAGCTCTGAGCAGCCTAATCTAGTAGAAGATGATCTTGCTCAGTGCAGGGGGGGTAGCCTAGATGACCTTTGAAGGTCCCTTCCAACCCAAAGCAGTCTGTGATTCTATAATAATAGTCACACCTTGAAGGTATGAAGAGTGTAAATACAAAAATGCCTTTATACCAGGGTAGATCCTTACAGGGAAAGAAAGGCAGGTTTTTTCCCCTCAGTGACATTAAATTTAGGCATCAGCAAGTTAAGGAGGAATTTGAATTGCCTCCTGGGTTCCTCATCAGCAATTACTCTCATTTCTGGGTTGATCTGAGTGCTGTGCAGCTACAGCACAACAGCAAACTAAACCCCAACCCTTGGGAACTGCTCTGCACAGTTAAAAACCTTCTCTAGTTGTCCTTGTTCCCTCTCTGCAATAGCTGCACTGAGAGCAGGTTTCAAAAGGTGGTTTATGTCTTATTAGTATACCCAGGGCTAGCACTTACAAAACCCCCTCTGTGTCCTGAGCAAGACTAACGGCCTCGGAGCACTCAGGAGGATAATGGCTTGAAAGGCGCTCTCCTACCTGGCAGCTCTCTGCTTTTCACCCTTTTGTGAGGGAGACAAAATGCTGTGTGATAGTTCTAAGAAGCCTCAAGCATACCTTGAAAGCAACAGGACAGTCTTGCTCAGGAGAAATCCTGAGTCCTGGCTTCCAAACTCCCATCTGAATGAGTAGCCCAGCTGTAGAGAAACCTCTACTCTCACACCATAAAAGCTGCTGCTTTGGAAGGGGGAAGATTTGATTTATTAATAACCATTTTCTGACAACAAAGTGCACTCAAAGCTGACAGAACTGCATTTACCTACTAACAGAGCTGTGAGTGGCAGGTCTGCCTTGGCAGATGGGGCTTTTCCTTTCAAACAGCAGCAGCTTAAAGCTTGGACATCAGAATGTTATGAAGGTGACAGGTTGCCAACCTCAGGTGATGTGATGGGGGAGAAGATTATTTAAAAGCAGTTTTAGATCCGTTCTCTCTTACAGTGATTGTGATGTTGTATGTATGGCAAGAACCTGTAGTGCCCTGGCAGTGACAGCATCACAGAACCTTAGGGCTTGGAAGGGACCTCTAGAGATCATCCAGTCCAGCTCCCTTGCCAAAGCAGGATCACCCAGGGTAGTCCACACAAGAATGCATCCAGGCAGGGTTTGAAGGCCTCCAGAGAAGGAGACTCCACAACCCCCTTGGGCAGCCTGCTCCAGGGCTCCAGCACCCTCACTGTAAGGAAGTCTCTCCTCATGTTGAACTGAAACCTTCTGTGTTCCAGTTTGTATCCATTGCTTCCTGTCTTACTACTGTGCACTACTGAAAAGAGCTTGGTCCCCTCCACTTGACACCCACCCCTCAGACATTTACAGACATTGATCAGTTCCCATCTCAGCCTTCTCTTCTCTAGACTAAACGGCCCCAGGGCTTTCAGTCTCTCTCCAAAGGGGAGAAGCTCAAGTCCCCCAGTCATCCTAGTGGCTCTCCTCTGCACTCTTTCCTGTAAACAGTAATTAGACAGGGATGTGTTAAGGCATAATGCTTTAAACAGTTAGGTTATTTGGGCTGTCAGAAGAACTCTTCAAGCTGTGCAAGTCATTGTCACTGTTAGGTGATTGTTTTGTGCACTGTCTGTGTGCAGGAGTATGGCAAAGAGAATGAAACAGGGTTTGTTAGGATATATTTGGAGGACTGGATTTGCATAGTCTCTTTGAGCTTTCAGTTGGAGTATGCTGAGATGCAGTTTATGCGTGAAAAAAAGGTGAGGAGAGAGGGAGCCCAGGGAGAAGGAAGAAGGAGGGAGTGTGGTTATTAGGGCCAGAGAGATGGCTAATCCAGGCTGGCTTCATACACTTTCATTTTGAGGAGGGAATAAAGCTGCTGAGTGTGTATCTCAGTGAAATGCAGCCCATGCTTGAGCCACCATTACAACCCAAAAAATCACCAAGTCAAAAGTTCCTCTTATTCTTTTTTTCTCCCATTTCCCCCCTTCTTTTCCTTTTCCCTTTCTCCTATCAGGCAATATTCTGACAGCAGGAGAGGAAATGGCCTCAAACTGTGCCAGGGGACATTGGACAAAACTTCTTCACAAACACTGGGAGCAGCTCCACGGGGAGGTGACTGAATCTCCATTCCTGCAGGGCTTTAGAAGCCTCCTAGTTGTGGTGCTGAGGGACATGGTTTAGGACTCTGTGGCTGTAAAGGCCTTTTCCAGCCAAAGTGATTCTGTGACTCTGTTCTGTGGCCCTGAGCCTGTTACCAGTTTGATAGAACAAGGCTATGCTTAGAGATGTGCTGTTGCTGGACACAGTTCATGGTGTGACTTAAACCTATGTGCGGCACATCTGAACTCCTGCTCTGCCTCTACCCCTTCTTGCCTCCTGGGTGGGTTTTTCACCTTGGTAATATACCCACAGCATTTGATTTCTGCAGTTATTACATCTTGCCAATCTCAGAACTAAACTCCTTGTAAGTACAAAGATGCAGCACAATTAAGTTTTCTCTTATTAGTTTATGAGCATTAAGCATGATGTGTGGTGGAGTTTGAGGAGTATCTCAGTCTTTAGAGAATTCATTTCCGTATCAGTACTTGCTTCCAAGAATTGGTCACTTAGACTTACAGGAAGCATCTGGAAGTGCCATTCCTGCTTGTTTAACTTGGGATCTCTTGGAAAATACTTGTAGATGTTTCTGTAGACAGTTAACAAATGTATGGGGTTTTACTGCTAGACTTCCAAACCTCAAGCTCAGATACTTTCTCAGCTGAACTACTTCAGAAGCAGTTTCTTGCCTTCCCTCTGCCCTTTGTTGTTGCCTTTGGCATGCTCTTTGCACTCCCCGTGCCTCAGTTACCCAGTTCTCTGAACTGCATTCTAGGAGATATACCCTGAAGAGGCAGCTGGAGCGGCTTTATGAATGCTGCTCTACAGTAATAAGCTTCTCTCTGACTGTTCAGTGATGGTTTTCACTTCAGAGAGTTTCATCTGAAAGCAATTATTGGAGTTAGAAGGCTTTCACTTCTTGTGATCCTACAATTCTGTGTTCAAACAGGATTCCACTTTTGTGTATCATCAGATACTCTTTGCTTTAATCCTCACTGAATTGGTAGTGGCCCTGGTAGAGCTGGATGATGGTTGGACTTGATGATCTTGAAGGTATTTTCCAGCCATAGTGCAAACTGCAAGCTGAGGTAAAGGAGAGTTTGTGTCCCAGGTGCTGTTAGTCTTAATGTGTAACAGGTGAGCCCTCCCCTTCTTTTTGTCTCCAGGATTCAGTTGGACAATGAAATCTTTCTTTCTCTGATGGTCTGTTGGGCTGATCTGTGCCAAGTACCTGGGGGAGTTCTGCGTGTGTCATAGACAGGAGATCTGAAATCTCTGCTCCAGACCTCGGAACAGGACTGTTAATTCAGGAACCTCCCTCCTATCTATCGTTGCACCCAGTCAGGAGGCACTTGCTGTAACGCTTCATAGAGACAATCAGAACTTGATGAAGCTGTCGTTAGAATCCCAAACCTGCACCTTTCCAAGTCTGCCCAGCGTTTTATCAGGAGTACTGCAAGAGTTCACAGGAGAGAGGGAAGAAGAAAAAGGGCTGGGTAGTAACAGTAACCTGGAACAGCCTGAAATCACACTCGCCTTCATGGCAAAGCTCTTGTTCATAGGCAAAAGCCGAGTCCCTCTTCCCCATCACTGGAAGCTTCCTGTGTGGCCGGACTTAAGAACATGCTGAGTGCAAAGGGGCAGGAGGGCAAGGAAGCTAGGTGAGATCTATCCACACCTGCAGAAGAGGTGCACACTAAGTGAGAGGTGAAGCTTAGGGAAGGGTTCTCTGGGGAGCTGCACAGAATCACAGAATAGTTTGGGTTGGGAGAGACCTTTACAGGTCCAACCACCCTGCAGGTAGCAGAGACAGCTCTAGCTACAGCAGGTTGCTCGGAGCCTCAGACAGCCTGACCTGGGGGCAGCTCCCACCTCTCTGAGCAACCTACGCCACTTAACTACACTCTTAGTGTAGTTTTTTGTGCCACCTAACAGCAGTGAGCAGTTGGGCAGCAGTGGAGAGGCGTGGGTGCCCGTAGTGCTGCCTGCTGTGTCTATATGCTGTGTGCATACAGCCTGGAGGGGTGCTGAATTGCAGATAGTTTGCAGCCTGAGCCCCACCTGTGCCTGCGTCTCCGCTGTGGTGACAGATCAGTGCTTAGCGACGCATTCATCAGAGTTTGTATTTGCCTCCCTTTTGAAAAGGCACTGAGCAAGCTTCACCTTGCTGCTGCTCGCTGGGGTGACTGCAGTGGCAGCTCTGCCCAGCCGTGGCAAGGCTGCTCCTGGCACAACAAATGGGCGTTATTAAGCGCGATGGTGCTTTGCAGCCGATCTGCTCTGACCTCACTGTGTGCTTGCTACGTGAGCAGTGTTTTTAATGCTGCTTCCTTTTTTTGTGGTCCTCTCTTAGAGGCAGTGAAAGAGTGGATTTTTAAAAAAGAGGCAGTTTTGTTTTTAGAGCACAACAACAATCTATAGAAGTGGTAGCTGTGCCACGTTTCTAATAGCAGGGTGGATTCACACTCCTTGCCTCTCCTGGCATGCATAATTGCTCCGGGTTCTCGGGCGTCCTTCACCCGCACTTATTTAGATTAGTGACTGATGCATTTCCATGGCAACCTGCAGCAGGGGAAGAAACACAGCTCTTGGTACAGGGTGCAGCTGAATGGGTGTGGGCTCGGCGTCTCAGCCTCTAACCTGTGCAGAACAAGACCTCTTGCTTGTGGTCGTCTTGAGTGAGCATTTTTGGAGGCTGCCGGTCTGTTAGGGGTGAGAATTCTTACGTGGTCAAATGCTGCATTTTGGAGAGCCTTCAGCGTTTATTTTTTTAAATACAGTTAAACCAGTGCATTTTGGGAAAGAAATAACAGGGATGTTTTCCTTTGTGAGGGGGATGCAGGAGCATCCAAAACTTAGGCTGGTCGGAGACTATAGCTGAAAAGTCAAGGTCCAGGATGTGAGCTCATTTCTGCATAGCTGTGATGCAGAGTAACTGCTTTGGTTTCTGAAGTGATGGGGGGCAAATGGAAAGGTTTTCTGTAAAGAGAGTAGTGGCCCTAGTAAAGTGCTTGGAAAGTATGAGTACTTGGAGAAACTTGGCAGGGTTTTATTGATCTGCTTGCTTCATAGAATGGTTTAGGTTGGAAAGGACCTCAAAGGCCATCTGATTCCAGCCCCCTGCCATAGGCAGGGACACCTCCCACTAGAATACAGCACTTACTATGCAGTGCCTAACACAATGTCTCCTTAATACTCATTCTTAGTGCTTTCTTAGGAATACTATTCTGGGCATTCTCAGAATTTATTCTCATTTCCAGGAGTTTGCTGCAGATCATAAATTTTCAGATGTGTTCTTCTGAAGTAACTGTTCTTGAACTTGGCAGTGCTGAGAGGACAAGGACCTTCTGCATCTTTTCAAAGTGGAAATGCTTTCAGGTTTTGCCCCTTTCAAACTGCAGTTGTCTTAAGTGTGAATCCTGGTGCAGGTTCTCCAGCTGTAGGCTGGTCAAACTGCCATTTTAGATGTGGTAGTTGCTCAGGTGTCATAATGAATTCGCCTGTGGCTCAACTCTGCAGGATCTCTAACCCTCTCCAGCTATTCTGTACCTATTTCATATCGAGTGTAGCACTGCTGTTATTACAATATCTCCATGTGGCTGTATCTGCACATTCAGATAAAGCATCACCAGTTCAGCTGATAAAGTTTTGTTTCCCAGCTCCCTTAAAAGTGATGTGGTATTCCCCTGTGTCTTGATGTTGTGGTGGCTTGGGATTCAGGCACAAGCAGGGCAGGGAAGGAGTTCTTCCAGCTGGGCAGGGAACCATCCATGTCTCCTTGTTCCACTCTTCTCTTGCCTCCTCTGGGCCTGTGGAAACTCCAGCACAGCACTGCCTGGCAATATTCTGCTCTGCTAATTTAAGCTAATTGTTGGCTCTGAGTGAAATTCCAAGCTGTTTTGAGGCCCTTGCAGCAGGAGTCCCAGAGTGCTCCTTTGGTACTGGTGTGTTTTATCTGCAGTGGAATTCAGGCTATGAAGCCGATCTGCGCACAGCCAGAGAGAGAAAGGAGAAGGTCCTGAGCGAAGGGTGAAACTTTGGCTTCTGCTTAGTTTGTGCTGGTTTTGTTTAGCCATCTCTATATGCAGGACAAAGTGGCAAGGTTGTGTTTTGAAACATTTCATATCTGAAATACTGCAAGAGAACTGTGCCCACCAGATCTGTGAGTTCAGTGCCCTGTGGTAAAGCAGAGAGGAGGCAGTGTCATCTGCACAGGGCAAGGGAGCTCTCTGTATGGCTAAACACAGAATCATAGACTAGGATGACAGATTTGGTTTGGTTGGAAGACATTCAAGATCCTTGAATCCAACCATCAACCCAAGGCCACCGTGCCCACTAACCCACATCCTGAAGTGCCACACCTGCGTGCTTTTTGAACAGCTCTGGGGAGCGACTTCACCACCTTCCTGGGCAACCTGTTCCGGTGATCTAGCAGGAAGGGTTAAAAATACCCTCCTGACTTTCCTGTTGGCCCTGCAAGGGAGTTGATGGCTTGTTTGATGGCAGGAAGAGGAGAGCTAATAATTGGGCTTCATAGCTAGCTGCAAACCTGGCCAAAATACTTTAGAAGCCATTGTGTATGCCAGGGGGAGCCATGGTGGACTCCCCACCTGTGTCCTCTGCACAGCAGATAATGGTTTAATGTATTCAAACTTGTATCTGTTATTGAAGTGAGAGAATTTGACAAGTCAGTGAGCCTGAATATAGCTGGAGAAGATTTAGGCTTGAAAGAGGCCTCCGTAAGGGAGGAAATGGAGGGGAAACCTTTACATCCCCGATGGTGATACAGGTCCATAATAACTCTTGTTGAAACTTGCTGTGTGTGCAAATTAATGATTTTGGTAACTGAACAGAAGAATAGCTTTTCAGGGCCTCTTTTTCGCTAACACAGCCCGAAATAGTTCTCCATCTGTTCTTCTTAACATAGGGTGCAGAGTGACCTTCTTCAGAGCAGTTGATTGTGTCTCAGGTAGGAACTGTCTGCGTTATGCAGAGCAGACCTCAGCTCCTGCCGTACAAGCAGAGGCAGAGCTCCTTCGCACTGCTCTAAAGGAGTTTTCCTAAGGGTGAGGGAAGGTCACTGAAAACTGTGACCTGTTGCTCTCTACACCTACCTGAAAGGAGGAGGTTATGGTGAGATGGAGCTTGGTCACTTTTCCCAAGTAGGTAGTGATCAGACAAGAGGAAATGGCCTCAGACTGCCGCAGGGGAGCCTTAGCTTAGAGTTTAGGAAAAATTACCTTCCCACAGGGAAAGGGATTGGAACAGGCTACCCAGGGAAGTGGTGGAGTCACCATCCCTGGAGGTGGTCAAGAAATGTGCAGACATGGTGTTTGGGGCCGTGGTGGTCTTGGGTTGACAGTTGGACTGGATTATCTAACATGCAGCCTAGACCACCCCTGGCACAGCTTGAGGCTGTGTCCCCTTGTTCTGTCCCTGGCTGCCTGGCAGCAGAGCCCAACCCCAGCTGGCTACAGCCTCCCTTCAGGGAGTTGTAGACAGCAATGAGCTCAGCCCTGAGCCTCCTCTTCTGCAGGCTGCACACCCCCAGCTCCCTCAGCCTCTCCTCACAGGGCTGTGCTCCAGGCCCCTCACCAGTCTTGCTGCCCTTCTCTCAACACCTTCCAGCACCTCAACATCTCTCTTGAATTGAGGAGCCCAAAACTGGACACAGCACTCAAAGTGTGGCCTGAGCAGTGCTGAGCACAGGGGCAGAAGACCCTCCCTTGTCCTACTGGCCACACTGCCCCTGAAGCAGGCCAGGATTCCATTGGCTCTTTTGCCCACCTGGGCACACTGCTGGCTCATGTTCAGCTGCTCTCTAACAGACCTAGGAGTCCAGGTCCCTCTCTGCCTGGCTGCTCTCAGCCACTCTGTCCGTGCGTGTAGTGCTGCTTGGGGTTGTTGTGACCAAAGTGCAGAACCCTGAGTTCAGTCTCATCCCCTTGGCCTCTGCCCACCCATCCAGCCTGGCCAGGTCCCTCTGCAGGGCTCTCCTACCCTCCAACAGCTCCACAGCTGCTCCTAGCTTGGTGTCATCTGCAATGTTACTGATGCTGGACTCCGTCCCCTGGTCCAGATCATCGATAACAATATTGACCAGGACTGTGCCCAGCACTGATCCCTGGGACACACCACTAGTGCCAGCTGCCAGCTGGGTGTGGCACCATTCACCACCACGTAAGCAGACCAATGGTAGCTAACACAAGTGCAGCGGGGTTGTGAGCTTCTGTTAACTTTCTGTGTTGCCTGTGTACCTGTCATAAGACATTTCAGACTCTGTTCCTCAGCTTTGAATAACTTTAGGTCTGACTCCCAGCGTGTTAGTTGTGATGTGGGAAAAGAAGGTGCACAGTGACACCTGTGGCCTCTGGCCACCGCTGGGTATTGCTTTCCATCAGCCACTGCAAAGTGCTGTACCTGAAGCTCCTCTAGCCACAAACCTCTGTGACTGTGGAATTAGTGAAACATCTCTCAGAGATATCAGTGGCACCCAGCCAGGGTTAAACCACCGCAGTGGGGAAGAGGGAAGAACAAAAAGCTTCCTATTCTGGAATGGTACTGAATTGTTGGGTTTACTCTGCCAAGCTGAAGGGCAGGACTATGGCTCTGACCTTAGACTTATTTCCTTTTTCTTCATTATTTGGATTTATTTCTTCTTGCTTGAAATGGCCAGAAAGCATTTCTTGTGTTCTGCTGGCAGAACAGGGGCACAAGAGCTGCACTCAGACCTGCCTGTCCCTTTAGCTGGCAGTGCTCCTTGGAGAGTATCTGCTGCTCCCTCTTGTCTCTGCAGCACCTTGCATCCATTAGGCTGTTACACATTCATTTCCTTTGTTCATCCTATGGATGTGTGGATCATTCCAAACCCTTCCCAGAGCTCTGGCAAGCAGTCTGACAACATCCCCACTAGCAGAGCAGTTTCCTAGGAAACACGGCCACCGAGATGCCCTGTGAGGAGCAGCAGGAGGAATAAAAGCAATGAAGACAGTTGCTTTGGGATTCCCCCCCTGCTTCTTTACTCTTCCAAACAATATCAAATGTGCAGACAATAGTGGAAGCCTGCTCTGGTGTGCTGCAGTGGCTGTGTGCTAATCACTGAAGAAACAGAGCAGGAGTGCTGGATCTGCCTTTGTGCATTACAGTCCAGGTTTTATTGCCTGCTTTTCATGTCAGTGCTTTTTCAGCGTTTGATGCTGCCTGTAGGGGCTGTTGGAGTCCTGTGGGCCGTTATGAGACCAACACCGCGAAGCCATAGACACACTTCTTGTTGCAGGAAAAGCACTGCTCCTCCTAAGGGGGAAGAAGACAAGGAGGAGAATGTTTTTCACCTGCATCCTCTCGAGGTTCACCTTTCTTTGAACCCTATAAACTACATTCTGGAATGTCTCCATTCCTGGAGACATTCAAGGTCAGGCTTGATGGGGCTCTAAGCAACCTGATCTAACTGGGGATGTCCTTGCTTACTACAGGGCTGTTGAACTACGTGTCCTTTGAAGGTCCCTTCCAGCCCAGACCATTCTGTGAATCTGTGGCAGGGTTCAAGTCTGTTGCTTGCTGAAATGTCTGCAACAATAAATGCTTTAATAAAGGAGCAACGAGGGCTTTGTTGTTTGTATTATCACTCTTGGCTGGTGCACATAGATTATTTCTGCTGCCTTCAGTGGAGAATGGACCAGCAGAAAACTTGCCACAGTATTTTCTTCTTGCAGACTTTTCTATGGCTCTCTGCACGGCAGGTCTCATGGTGTTGCTAGATGGCATATTGACTGATGTGAATATAAAAGCTCTCGGGTGCTTTTGGGTTCGGCAGTGGGTGGTTGTTGGTTTCTTTACTGCATTCTGTTTTAGCAGAAAGTGGGTAGTGCTTATGGCCATGTAGTGTTCTTATGGAGAGTAGTTTCAGTAGCTCTGGAGGGAGCTTTCCTCTCCACATCCATAGTTGTTACCCGGTGAACAGCAGAGCAGTGCTGGAAGAAACGAGGTGTTCAGTAGTACCTTCATCTTGATGCTTTGTGTCCAGCTGTGTCCTATTGCTGTAAGCCAGAGATGGATAAAGCACTTGAGAGAGGAACTCTTCTAACCAACCTTAGGTACTAAGAGAAAATGCAAGGGAGCTGCTGTAGTAACATCTGGGCTTCTCCAGAAACGCAGGCGCGTCAGGGGCACACCAGCACTGCTTTTGCTCTTGCCAGTCTCAGCAAAGCAATCCTGGTTTGGCAGGCACTGCTGCTTTGGTTTGCCTTCCAGAGGAGCTTTGTAACTGAGGCAGCAGTGTGCTGACAGATGTTCTTCTCAGCCGCGCGGATGCTGCTAAGTGATGTTCTCCTTTCTGTTGGCTGTACCTTCTTGCTGCTCCTTCTAATCTGGCTGCAAACAAGTTTAACAAGAAATCCCTGAAGGATTCCACAGGTGAAGACTCCACGAATAGTGGGAGGTTTATTAAGACATTTATATATATACATATGTAGTGTGTGTGTGTGTATATATATATGCCCCACTATCCAGTTCATCATGGTGGCAGATTCCTGGTCCTTTCCCCTCCTTTTTGGATGCTGTGCTTATGCTGTGTAACAGGGCAGACTGGAATCTGAGTCAGAGGTTAGAGAAAGAACTTCCACAGCAACCTGGAAAACATAACATTTGAATGCAGGGATTTGTAAGGCTGATGGCTTCCCAAATGATCCCTGTGAATCTGACTGCAGACAAAGAAGTGGGGGGAAGCAGAGGGGTGGGAGAGGCATGGAGCAGACAGAAGCCGCATCTGAGGAGTGCTGGCTTTACAATCCTGAGGAGCTGAACAAAGCTCTCTCTCACTGCGCCTTCGCCCTCCTCTCACCCACCTTGTATCCCTGCCATGCTACAGCAAACGTTCTGCACAGCTCACATCTGGCTCCTTAGGGCTCAAGCAGGGGCTTTGACATTTCCAAAATATTCTTCACCACACTTTGTTTTCTTGTTACTTTTTAAATGGCCTCTTTGGCCAATGGTGAGCTCTAAGTGCAGCACAGGTTCTGGGCACATCGAAGTACTGCCACAGCTTGCCCCACTTTGGGGTGCAGGGAGGCAGAGGTGGCAACTGTGTAAAGGAGCAGCCAGGACAGGTGTCCCTCAACTGCCCAGCAGGGGATTGCAGCCCATCTGTGTCATATTCAGTATAAAATTGAGGGATCACCAGGGTCAAATCTCCTCTTCTTTGGCTGATGTCTCAGGTGGACTCTGTCCCTTTTGCCTTTGGTCCTGATCTATACGTTCCTCAGTCATGCTCCTGAATCCGGTTCTCATCAGCTGCTGAGTCCAGTCTGGGACTCACAAGTGCAAGCTGCACCTGTTTCCAACCAGAGCTCCTCTGCCTCATGTCTGTATTTGTATGCATGTGTCCAGCTGGGGCACAAGCCAGCTAGATGCCAGCTGTACTGGTTAAGGCAAGGACAAATGCATTTTAGAATCATAGAATTAACCAGGTTGGAAGAGACCTCCAAGCTCATCCAGCCCAACCTAGCACCCAGCCCTGTCCAACCAGACCATTTTGTCAACCCTTCTCCCCACAGTCTGCCTCCCTGGCTGTGTTTAAAGCCTGTCATCCCACACTGATGTATTTTTGTCTCCCTGCAGACTAGCATTTGGTCATCTGACAGCAGTACCTCTCAGAGTAATTTTTAACATCCTTGAAAGTTGTGGTGTGGCAATGTACCTTGAGGGCTATGTCTGGCTCGGAGAACTAATCAGATCTGTTTGGATGCAGACAGGCTGTCCTTCAGTGAAAAATTCCTCGGCCATGTAGATGAGAATTTCATGGTCACAAGCTGAACCAGAAACTTTTCAATTTGATTTTTGATGTCTGTTAGCCTGACTGAATGTAATTGCCTTTGAGGACCGAGCTGTGTGCAGCAGGACTTTTTCCTGTCTCAGAAGCTAGTTTCTGTGGAAGACTTCCCAGGGATGAAGCAGCCTTGTGCCAAGGGGCTCCACCGAAGCAGGAAAAATGAATAGGCCAGAATGTTGTAGTAAAGGCTGAGTAAGACTCAGCACATGGACCCATCTGAACAGCAATCCTTGTCATGCATGCAGCTACCAAAGCAGGTCCCTTGCTCTCTTCGTTAGGGTTTTGCTTTATTTGAATGCCTTTTCAAAAAGAAACTTCTGGGTGTGAAGAGGAATGTGACAACGAATTACCTCACTCCTCTCAAATCCTTCTGCCCTCCCCAAGAAGTGTGATTTTCATACAGATACACCCTCAAAGGCAGTGACAGCCTATCAGGGAAAGCCTCTTGCACCATCTCTGTGACATGCAAACTCATCAACCAGCAATGCTCCTGCATCTTCCCCATGGGCCAGATTTACTGCTGCTCCTGTAGCTACCTATGGCATCTTTCTGACCCTGGAGAAGAGAGTTGTTTAGCTCTGTCGTTCTTTAGCTACAGTTCTGAACTAAGTGGCAGCCATTCTAAGCCTGGGTCAGTGTTGGGGAGTTGAGGAGATGCTAGCAAGGGTGACACTCATAGCCCTAGAGAGTGATGAGTGCTGCAGCCGTGAGATGTGGCAGCTACTCCAGTGGGATAAATGTTTTATTCCTAACAAAAGGCAAAAATATCAAAATGTAATGTATTGGAGGTTTTAAGTGTCCCCTTTTCTCAGTAGGTGTATTGCTGTACCTTATTCCTTTGTTCCTTTTGTTTCCCAAACAGGGCATTTCTTTGGGGTTTGCATCTCCCAGTTGTTTGGGTTGTTTGCTTTTGCTGTATAATAGTAATGCAGATCTCACAGCACTACTTCCTGTGAGACGTGAGGGCTGATGATGAATGTGGGCAGCCTAATATTGCTGAGGGAATAACACTGGAGTTGTGTGTATGTCTGTGTTTAAACAAAACCACTGCTCTGCCTTCCCTATTTCCCAACCTTGCCAAAAATGTGTTGCTGGTTCCCTCTCTCCATCTTGGCCATGAAAGGCTTTGCTTGTGCTTGAACCTTGTGAATGACGTGGCAGGTGTTCTACAAGGAGTCCTCCATGCTCACTGATGTGTGTGAGGTGTAGGAAGAAAGCCTCATCCCCAAAGCCAAAGTGTTTCCCAGCCCACTTGCAGCCACGTTCTTAACTGTAAGGGAACACAAGCAAACATGTTTGGATTGTGGGGGTGGCAGAGCACTGGAGCAGGTTGTCCAAAGAGCCAATGGAGTGTCCTTCTTTAGGGAGACTCAAAAGCTGTCTGGACATGCTCCTGGCCAGCTGGCTGTAGGTGGCCTTGCTTGAGCAGGGGGATTGGGCAGGATGATCTCCAGAGGTCCCTGGGATTCCATGAAGTATTTAGCTTCCTTCTATTGATGTGTAGCAAAGCCTGCCCTTGGAAATGCAGCTGGAAGCAGCCCTGGGTTGTGCAGGAGTGTTCTCAAATTCTCTCTTCTCTGTGCAGAAACACGAACAGATAGAACAAAGAAGCTCTTCAGACACTACACGGTGGGATCTTACGACAGCTTTGATGCTTCCAGGTAAGAGTTTTTCTGTTTGGTTGCAATTTGTTTACAAAACCTTTCTGGGTTTTGTTTAATTGTTACTTTAGGCTTTTGAGGGGGAGAAGGAAGCAGATTACAAAACAGAGCTTCTCAAGCTATCGTTCTGCATCTAAACTGGGCTTTATCACAGCTGGCTTGTTTCCTCTGGGACATGTCTGTGAAGGCAGTGAGCACTGAAGAAATGGGTATCACTAATTTGTTTTCATGAGTGGTGAAGAAAAGCTCAGCACCTCTCAGAGGCAGCAGCATGTCCCACTTGCTCCAGCAGTCAAGGACCACTTCAGCTGTTGGGTGCTGCACCAGATCAGACCTTCTCTGTTCCCAGAATCATGCCTGCTGTCGAGAAAGACAAAGTGAGCCGATGTGCTGTGGTGTTCTGAACAGTGTCTTTAGATCCTAAGTAGGGATGAAGCTGTTAGAAAGGAGGACTTCAGAAATAAGATGATTTGCTTGCAGTTCCCCCTGAGCCTTGCTGGTTTGTAAGCAGGTTCTCCTCCCACACGCGTGCACTTTGGACACCGGCTTCTGGAAGAGAGGATGAGTTCAAAGCACAGACCCTCAGTCAGCTGGTGGTGTCTTCTTGAGAAGGCTGGTGGCACGCTGGAGTCCTTGTGCTTCTCTCCTGCCTGGGTTTTTTGTCTTCAGCAAGCCCCCCTCTTTCAGTAGGAGAAACTAGAAATATGTAAAGCAATGATGGCAGTTTTGTGCAGCAGACTACTTGTTGACCAAAGGAAAGAAAATGTGGTGACTTCTGGCTTTGTGGCATGATCTCAATCCTTCTCAGGGTAAGGCATATTTTTCATGCCAATTAAACGATTTGGGGAGGGAGGCTGGAGTTCTGTCAGCTGATGTAGTTTGGGTGCCCAAGATGTCCTTCTGTGTTGCTAAGAGTTGGTGTGAGGCTTAGAAAGGCAGGGGCCAACTGGTTTTCTGTAAAGGAGAAGTCCCTGCAGCTAGGATTTGAGGAGTGTTGCTATGCTGGAGGAGGAGACAGGGTTTGGTGACACGGTGCAGGAAGCCCAGGCCTGTGCTTGACTGCAGGCATTGTGTCCTGGGAGCTCTGAGCTTCCTGCTGTGGTGTGTGGTGTAAATTCATCAGCTCTGTCTGCCATGGCTTAGGAGTAGAGAACCCCATGTCAGCATCTTGGGCGTTCTCTGCCACAGTCAGCCAAGCCAGCAGAGCCTGGCAGTGCTGGGCAGCCTGTATCTGGGCAGTGTAAAGCCCAAGGTGTCAGGAGCAGCTGTGGAGCACATCCCTGTTCTGCAGGGCAAGCTCCCAGCTTACTGCTGCCATTGCCAGAGCTGGCTTCCTGCAAGGACCTTTGAGTGGGCAGTGGTCATTTTTCTCTAGGGCTCAGGGCCTCATCCCTGTGCCTGGGTGCTAACAGGAGGGGTTGTTTGTGTGCAGCTAGAAGCTGTGGCCACAGCAGGTTGCCTCAGAGGCACCAGATGATCCCACCTGGAAACTTACTGCTGCTTTCTGCCAGAAGGGTGTTTTCATTAGAAAATGTCTGTTCCATCAACACCTTTCTTTTGGGTTTTGTTGGTTGGGTTTTTTTTCAGTTGAAATATTGATTCCAAAGCATCCAGATTGTTGTTGTTGTCCTTTTCCCAAGAAAGTTGATCTCTGTAGTTGGGAAGGGACAATACCATCTGCCCTTCTGCAGCTCTCTGTCATTAGAGAGGTTGTTTTGAAAGCAGGAAGCCTAAAGCTGTGTTCAGACCCAGCACTTGCACCTCTTCTCAGTGATGCTCCAGTGTGGCTTTTAGCCAGTGAACTGCTGGGGACGAGGGGATCGTGCTCCGGGTTTGGGAAACCGTGGGAAGTGTGCAAGACATCTGGGGCTTTGGGGAGATGTTGCTGGTTTATTTATGGATTGTTCTGAGGTTTTATCCTCTTAAGGCATTGGGCCTCTGCAGTGCAACAGCAAAGCTCTCCAGAAGATTACATTATCTGCTGCAGGACTACAGCTGAGCAGGGGAGTTTAGCAGATGCAGTGATGGCTTTTGTAGAGCATTGAGACATTAGGTCTGAAGGATGTCTGCAGTCGTTCCTGGTTCTGGGATTGATATTGTCTGAGCAGTGAGAGGGAGAGCATCAGAGTTCTGAGAAATGCCAAGCTGTGAAGAGAACTCAAGGAGAGTTTCTGCAGAGATGCAAAACCCGATGGGCCCATTTTGAAAAGTGATAGTGGGAACTAAGGGGGAAAGGTAGGTAGGAGAGGGTAGAATTAACAGGGAATTCCAAGAAATACAGTGGCAAGGTAGAGTTGCTTAACACACTGTCAGGTAAAGTACCTTAGTTTCAGAGGTTTGTGTCAAGTAACAGTAGAAAAGGTAAAACGATGGGGTGGGTGCCTGTGTTTCCCCAGCTGCTTAGCTGCTGGAAAAGAAAGAATGGAAAGCTTGTTTCTCTGGGGTGCACTTAATCCTTCCTGTAATCCTGTACTTCCAGAGAACAGGCACCGTGCTGGGAGGTGAACATCCTCTCCTGTCCTTCCCAGAGGTGGCCCACAGTGCAAAGCTGCTGTGCCCTAGAGCTGGGCAGCACACAGGGGCAGCTGCAGAGCACCCTGCTCTGCTTGTCACCGCTGGGCTGCTGCTGCCTGCAGGGTGCTGCTGCAGGAGAGTTTGCACTGGAGGCTCTGATGGAGATGAGCGTGGCCAGGATTCATTCCTAGCATATGCTTTTTGGGGAGGGTGAGCTGTGAAGTGGGACAGGGATGTCCAAGTGCCAGCAGTTCATGGCAGTCTCAGGCTTTGCTGTTTTGGTTGCTTTCTCTGTCGTTGCTTCCTACCAAAGAGGGGGCAGAGTGCAGTAGTGCAGATGTACTTGCTTGCAGCTAGGCTGCCAGGAGCATTTGTCAGAGGGCAACTGTGCCTCTGTACTCAGAGCCTTGAAACCAAAGCAGTAAGAAAGCTGATCTGGTTGCTTGCTGGAGATGATGTGGGGGAGCGAGGGGAAGTTGTCTACTCCCTTCTCTTTTTCCCTTTCCCCTCTCAAAGGGCAGAAATGGCTGAGCAGCAGCACTCAGTTCAGCAGTCTGTGTGAAGGGGCTCGTTCAGGCGCAGCAGGAGACACTGTGCGTGGCACTGGCAAAGCGCGCAGCATCAGTAGCAGGGCTTCGCTAAATCCTTTTGCAGCTCTGCATGCGAGATCACTCAGCTGTGCATGGGTACTGCGGGAGGATGGCAGTGCCCTTACCCACGTGTGGCAAAGCAGCCGGGCTCGCTTGCCACTGCCAGCGGCCACTGAGTGCCATACAAATGCCATACTGGAAAGGAGCAGCTCTGCTCTGAGTGCTGGGGGGACACGCGGGGTCTGCTGTGCAATTGGTGGCACGTCTTGCAGCTGTCCCCTGCTGCTCCTGCTGGCATTCCTCTGCACAGGTTCTTTTGCTGCTTTACCAAAGCTTTTTAAGAGCCAATTGCTGCCAATCATTTGCAGATGGAGGGATGCTGAGAAGGGAAGGGTGGGCTGTGCTGCAGTGGTATTCGTGTGAGAGCTGTGGCTTGGTGGTGACCTGGCAGTGCTGGGTTGGTGTTTGGGGTCGACGTTTTAAAGGCCTCTTCACCTGCAGCTATTCTGTGCATCTGTGGCAGAAGGTAAAGTTCTTCATGGCAGTGACAGTTCTTACTGGACAAGCAGGAGTCAGTTCCTGTCCCTGAACATCTGTGCCAGGCTGCACCACTGGAGGCTCAGCTGGCAAACAGGATGGGGAAAGTTTCTTTTTGCTTCCCCAAAGGAGGCAAGTGGGCAGAAGCTGTGGTGTCAGGTCCCAGATAATAACCACGTCCCAGGGCTGTGTTTGCTTGATATACCATGGAATGACAGAGGGAGACCAAAAGAGCTCCAGAGGTCCCTTTCAAACCCTCCCATTCTGACAGCAGCAGAAACAAGGCACAGAACAAATCATAGCTGCAGAATAGTTTGAGTTGGACGGGACCTTTAGAGATCATCCAGTCCAACTACCTCTACAGTCAGCAGGGACACCTTCAGGTACAGAAGGTGTAGCTCAGAGCCTCATCCAGCCTGGCCTGCAATGGTTCCAGGGATGCAGTGTCTCCCACCTCTCTGGGTGTGGTGAGACCCTGGTTCTGGTTGCCTAATGTGGAAGAATCTTTCTTACATCTAGTCCGAATCTCTCCTCTGTTAGTTTAAACCTTTGTCCTAAAGATCAGGTGTACCAACAAAGCTGGAGGAGATGGTGGCCACTGTGACGTGTCTCTGGAGCTTGGTGTCTTCTCAGTGTTTGTGGTCAGCAGTGGTCAAGACAACCACAGGATCCTGTTTTGAGATCAGGGCAGAGGCAGACTCCATTGAATTTGTAAGGAGCAGCATTTGTTTGGGCTGCTCTGCTCTAGGCTGGGTAGACAATATTGTGCCCAAGCTATTATAAATGTTGTTCAGATGTCTGGTTGTAGTTCAGGACTACAGTGGATTCAAAGGAAATAATTTATAAGCTTTAAATCAGTTACTTCATCAAGGTTGAATTCCAGTTGTGCAACAGAACTTCTGGCTGAGGCATAGAATGGATGTTGGGGTGCAGGAAAAAACTCTTTTTTAAACCCCAAATAATTAAAAATAGGTAAGTCTTTAGAAATGACAAAGTTTTGCCTGCTGCTGAACTGAACCGAGGCGATCGATTGCTTCTCTCAGGACAGGACAGGACAAGACAGGCAGTTGTGTGGTCAGGAAGGTCAGAGAGGAGAGATGAAGTTGCCCAATGAGCTGCCTAGTGCCAGATGTGCAGCGTTAGCACGTTTTTCAGCGAGACGATAAAGCAGTAGCTTGATTTTCATGCTCTGGAGACAGAAATAACGTGAGAATTTGTGGTGTTGTGTGAAGGTAACTTAATTTGGTGGAAAATGGGATCCAGTTGCCTTCATGGATTTGGCAGCTTCAGGAAACAACAGTGGAAACTTTTGCTGCCGCATAAACTGCATCATCTCCCTCCCACCTCCAGCGGGCTGGGCAGACAGCAGAGGTCAGCAGCATAGCTGAGTGCAGGTGCAGTGCAGCTGTGAAGTCTGTGAGAGAAACTGGGGAGCTGTAGAGTCATGAAGCTTGGAAAAGCCCTCTGAGGTCATCCAGTTCATCAGCCCAACACCACCATGGCCATCAAACCATGGCCACAGGTTTCTTGAACCCCTCCAGGGATGGGGACTCCAGCACCTCCCTGGGCAACCTGGTCCAGTGCCTGAACACTCTTGCAGCAAAGAAGTTGCGTTTAATCTCCAACCTGACCCTGTTCTGGCACAGTTCAGGACATTTCCTCTCTTTCTATCTCTAGTTGACTGAGAGGAGAGACCAGCACCTGCCTCCTTTCAGGGAGCTGTAGAGAGCAATGAGCCTGTTCTTCTCCAGGCTGAACACCTGCAGCTCCTTCAGCTGCTCCTCACAGCTCTGCTCTCCAGAGCCTTCATCGGTGTCAGATGTTGTGCCTGCTTGCAGCTCTTCTCACAGCACCCATCTACCTTTGCAGCTTTTTTCTAGCCACTTTAACTGGGACCAAGTCACTGCATGGGGGAAGCTTCCCTGGTGCCTTTTCTTGACATCCCTCAGCTACAGCAGAATGAAGACGTTCACAGGAGAGGATGTAATAAGAAATAACCTTTTTCAGAGGCTTGTTGCCACAAAGTTAATGGTGGCACCAAATTTCTTTGCCTTCTGGTTCTAGTTCTGTTTTCCTGGATGAAGAAAAGGAGGAGAAGTGGGTTGTGGGGTCTGGGAGGTACGTGCGCAGGAAGCTTAATTAAAAGCTTCATTCGTTAACCCTAATTCCCCTACTTGGAGTCAGGTGGCAGCATCCACATGTCACCAGCACAGAAGCTGACAGAAGCAGCTCCTCAAAAGCTAATTTATATGCAAACACCTAGAAAAGCAAACTCAAGAGATTCCTCTCAGCTGCATTCACCAGCAGCTCTCTGTTGATGTTGTCACTTGCACGGGCAAGGGGAGCAGTACAGGCTTTGATCCTCCATGGCTCCCACAGCCTCTTGTCTGCCCTGCAATTCAAGACCCTCGGAGCTGTAAGGAAGCACATCTATGGGTGGGACCATGTGATGACATCTGAATGCTGCATGGAATCTTAATGATTTAAGGGCCTGGAGGACAAGACTTAAGAGGAGTGGCTGGAGGGACTGGAAGGAGGCTGAAGGAGACCTTGTTGCTTTCTACATCTCCCTGAAAGGAGGTTGGAGCGAGGTGGGGGATTGGTCTCTTCTCCCTAGCACCAAGTAATAGGGTGAGAGGAAATGGCCTAAAATTGTGCCGGGGAAGTTTACGTTGGGTATTGGGAATAATTTCTTTGCTGCAAGAGTGGTTGGGAATTGGAACACTCTGCCCAGGGAGCTGGTGGAGCCAGTTGCTTGGACTAGAGAGGCCCAAGTAATGTGTGGTCATGGTACTTGGGGACATGGTTTCATGGCTGTGGTGGTGGTGGGTTGGCTGCTGGACTCAATGATCTCAGAGGTCTTTCCAACCAAAATGATTCTGTGGTTAGAATCACAGAGTCAGACAGGGTTGGAAGAGACCACAAGGATCATCTAGTTCCAGCCCCCCTGCCATGGGCAGGGACACCTCACTCTAGATCAGGCTGTCCAGAGCCTCATCCAGCCTGGCCTTAAACATCTGCAGGGGTGGGGCTTCCACCACCTCCCTGGGCAGCCTGTTCCAGGGTGTCACCACCCTCATGCTGAAGAACTTCTTCCTAACGTCCAGCCTGAATCTCCCCATTTCCAGCTTGGCTCCACTAAGGTTCTGTAAGATCTCTGCCTGCCTGATGCCCTGCAGTTTGCTAGACGCAGAGAGAGGGCAGCGCCAACCCAGCTCTACAAAACGAAGAGTGCAGGAAGTGTTGCTGTGTGCTCTGGACTGCATCTCCAGCGTTATCTGCTTGGGCTTGCCTGGAGCCTCTTGTGAATGCATTGA
The DNA here is from genome assembly GCF_015220805.1 of Pogoniulus pusillus. Taxonomy (NCBI): domain Eukaryota; kingdom Metazoa; phylum Chordata; class Aves; order Piciformes; family Lybiidae; genus Pogoniulus; species Pogoniulus pusillus. Next base: position 562,214 of record NC_087287.1, read on the forward strand.
TGTGCCGTGAGGGTTGCAGTCTGATAGTGCTGAGCCGCTCCACATGTGAGGCAAAAGGACCAGGGCAGATCATTTTTAACACCTTGTGCCTCGTGAGCTTGAAGAATCCAATTGAACACAATTTGGAAGTTACATCTGTGGCTAAGCAATAATTAAGGCATTATGGGTTGTGTGAACAGGTGGGGATGTGAAATGTGAAGGGTTTAATTTACAGTTATTTAATTTCTAATGAAAATTAATTTACTTGCTAGTGACTTTGCACTTTGCCTCTCCTGTTGTGTGCTGCCACGACACAGCCTTTTGTGGTGGTGATTACAGAAAATATTGAAAATCATTGCTAAAATAGGAGGTAAAAAGGATATTGTGTGTGACCTGTGGTATCTCTTCATGAAAATCTGCAGTCTAGTTGCAGGGAGAGGTGAAATTAAAGTCCAGTTCGTGCTCTGAGCAGGGAGCGGCTGTTGGAGCGCACAGCCAGAGCTGCTCTGGGCCAGATTTCTAGGATGCCCCCTGTGGTCTGGAGCACAGCCACCGCAGATGGGCTCTCCCAGCCCGGGAGCAGCCAGGGCGGCTGCTTTCAGGCATCTGTGTTCTTGTGCCGTGGTTTAGGCGTCGTTTTATTGCATCTGGCCAAGTGTAAAGGAGGACATTTCTCACTGAGCTGTGCTCTGATCTCTCTAGCATGAGAGAGCATCTGTGGAGTCAGATCTTTCAAAAGCTGTGAGGAGTGGATGTGAAAAAAGAGCTGATGAAGGGATTTGGATTTCCTTGGGCAGCTGAAAGAAGTGAACTTGGAAGAGAACCACTTCTCGCTCCAGGGTAGTGCCAGCCACTAGGCTGACGGGTTGGTGGGCTGAGAAGGCAGCTTGTGTGGTTGCACCTCTGGTAGTCTGAACCTCCTGCCTTGACTTTTCTGCCTTGGAAGGCTGTGGTCCAGTTCGGGTTAGGGTCAGGTTACATTGCCAGGGGATGCGCAACTGGAGAGAATCAAGAAGGTAATCACCGTCTAAATCCGTTGTCTCTCTGCCTCGGGGAGAGGTTGGCAGTTCAGCAGAGAGCCAGTTTTGTTTGCAGGGGAGGATGGTTTCCAGTGGAGTGCTTTTCAGACGGCAGTCAGCGACGAGCCACATGACACGAGCTTGGATAAACGTGCTCTGTGCTCCTGAGAGTTTGTGTCTCTGTGACGTAGTGGTCTAAGTCACTGACTAAGTCAGACAGGGTGCAAGTGTTGTAGTTGTGGAATGGAACTAGGTTTCAGGGAGCTGTGTTTCAGCCTTTATTTTCTTCTATGGATCTTTATGGAGGTCCTGATACTGCTACTTCCTCAAGTACTGCTGTTGGCAGAGTAGAAATTCTCGCTGTCTTGAAAGGTCTACATAACTGATGGGTATGTGGGTAGAGTATACATATATATATTCTATATAAAAACATATGTTACAGTACATTATTGATTTATAAGGAATAGTTTATTTCATAGATTATTATTTTTATATGTGTATATCTATATATGATATTTGGTATAACATGCCCAGTGGGTATGCTGAGGCTGGCAGTGCTCAGGTGTTGCTGTGACCATGGGTTTCCCTTTCTCCATCACTAAACCATTAAATTCATGGAAATTTTAAGTCTGCACAATTTGTGAGCCTTGCAATGCTAGGGAAGACACAGGAATAAGTCTAGTGTATAATGTTTAGTGTTTGGATAAAGAAAACCCAGTCTTAGATTGAATATTTTTTGGGGAGTGTGTGTGGGAGGGCCAAAGCTTTTGTGCTGAATGTTGTGGTTCATGCAGACAGCTTCTGCACTCGAGAGGTTGTCGTTTGCAGCTAACCTTGCAGGCAGTGAATCTCGGGCTTAGACAGCCCAAAATCAAAGCAGTCTGTGCCCTATTTAAGTAATGAGCTATTGATTTTTAACTTACTCATTTTAGTACCGTCAGATAGTACCAAAGTACTACTCTGAAAACTCCTCGTTGAAACGGATGCTGCTTAATTTCAGCTGGAGATGGGACAGAAATGGACTGAAAGGGCTTTACCTGTGGAAGTTCGGTGTGTCACAGATAGCAGGCACTGTTTGGCCCCGGGCAGAGCTCCTGTGCTCAAAGCATCTGTGAAGAAACGCCTCTGCCGTTGCTTGAGCCCAGACCACTGGACAGGCTTGGAATGTAACTGTCACCTTGATTTGCCGCTGGTGGCTGCACCCTGTATGCATTCTGCTGCTGCAGCACTTCCAGGACCAAAGAAATGCTGCCAGGAAGGCTCACTGTGAGAAACCTGGATCTGCTCTTACCCTGGGCACCACTTTGCCTGCCAAGAGCAGGTAGACTGTGAGCAGACCTCCAGCATGTCATCAGTGAAGAGAGATAAAAGGACCTGGTCTTGGCAAAGCAAACAAAACCAATATTGCAAACACTCAGAGGTTAAACTTCTTTTCCCCTTTTCTTGCCTCCTCTTTCAAGGATGCAAAGTGAGTTTGCTGGGAACAGGGGTGTGGAGGTTGCAAGTTTAGTTCATTTGCATGCGTGGTTTGTTTTCCATCCTTTTCCAGCTGCCAGCTCTTAGCTCCACAGCACTGGGATGCAGAGAATCAATTTGCTGTGTGTGATTGCTTTAACCAAGTTTGAATTGCTTATGCCACCAGAGTGTGCAGATCCCCTTCTTCTAGCAGGTAAATGAGAAGAAATGGCTACATGGCTGATTTTCACAAACCTGCATTTCTGCTTTGCAGGCTGTGAGGGGATTTTCTTTGTGTAGCACTTGGCTGGAGCAGGATAGCTGTGATCTGTATTTACCAAGTGAGAGAGATCAGTTTGTATCTTCTGTTACCAAAACTTCACGAGAGCTTCTTCTCCCCTCCCTTTCTTTCGTGTAAGCCACAAAGCTTTGTGCTGTGTTGGCAGTTCAGTTTTTCCCACTAAAACCGAGGGATGAAGCCAGGTAGTTTGTGCAGCAAATGTGCTGCATATGCCTAAAGAAAATCAGAGGTGGTCTTCAGACTTCCATATGCACAGCCCTGCATCCTCACTTCATCCTCTGCCTTAGGATGGAGCGAGGACAGCCTGAAAATGCCTGCTGCTTTCCTTGGCTGACTGCGACAGGACCCCAGGCACCTTTGTCTGGGTGCAGATGCCCAATGCTGGTCAGGTGAACAAACCCCAAGCTTTCCCAGCACTGCTTTTGAAACGTTAGCCTTCATCTTCGTAAGGAATGACCTTACCAGTTGTTCTGGCTTGTCAACAAAAATGAAGCAAGGTTTAATGAGTGCCCAGCCCGCAGGCTCCTGAGTGCTCACTACTGGTACCTGAGATGGGGCTGGGATTTGGGTAGTGGGGAGGAGGGCTCTGCTTTGTCCCAAGCACTTGCTGAGATTAGGTTCTCAAAAGCAGCCTTTTGGCTCCTGTTAATCACAGAATGTTAGGGGTTGAAAGGGACTTCCAGAGATCATCCAGTCCAACTTTCCTCCTAATTCAGGTTCACCTAGATCAGGGTGCACAGGAATGCACCCAGGTGGGTGATGAAAGTCTCCAGGGAAGGACACTCCACAGGCTCTGTGGGCAGGCTGCTCCAAGGCTGCACTAAGCTGTTGATCGCATCCACGAAAACTTGCAGGAAATGAAGGTTATTAAGTAAAAGGCTGAAGGCAGTTTTACTGCTGACTCTTCAGTGGGTAATTATGAACCCCACCTTCAAAGTGTGAGTGGTGAAATGAGGAAAAGAACCGAGTCCTCTGGGAAGTTCAGGCAGCTTCTGCACTATCAGCACACTGAGGGAAGGCTTCAGCCCGGCAGTGTGGGCTGCATGTTCCACCCCATCCCAAGATGCCAGAGAGGAGCACAGCCATTTTCTTGCTATGTCCTTTCCATTGCAGGGAGCTTCACCTTAAGAAAAGGAAATAGCAGTAAGCATTCCCAGGCTGTTGGTCAGCTGTTGCTCAGAAAGGCACAGTGGTGGTAGTCTTAGCTTGTGGTGGCATTTAATGACTCTGTCCTTTGGAAGACATTATTAACATCATCCTTGACTGTGGCAGGAAGGTGCCTTGCTCAGAGTTGGCAAGTTGACAAAGGGATAACCTGTGAGTTCCTGGAGGCTGTCCACTAGTGTCTGCCATCATCAGCCTTGTCTTTGTTCAGAGCTTTAACCAGTTTTGCTTCAATTTTTCTTTGATGTCTCTTTCTTCCTCCACTTCTGGATTATTAATGGCACGAAACAGATCTCACCTCTCATTGTACTGATGCTCTAGTGACCAGATGCTGTAGCAGCCCAGCAGGAAGCAGATCCTACCTCTCATTGTACTGATGCTTTAGTGACCAGATGCTGCAGCAGCCCAGCAGGAAGCAGATCCTACCTCTCATTGTACTGATGCTTTAGTGACCAGATGCTGCAGCAGCCCAGCAGGAAGCAGATCCTACCTCTCATTGTACTGATGCTTTAGTGACCAGATGCTGCAGCAGCCCAGCAGGAAGCAGATCTTACCTCTCATTGTGCTGATGCTTTGGTGACCAGATGCTGCAGCAGCCCAGCAGGAAGCAGATCCTACCTCTCATTGTGCTGATGCTTTGGTTACCAGATGCTATACCAGCCCAGTAGTAACAAGATGAGAAATTCAACAAAGCCAATCAAACTTCCTCCTCTTTCTTTCTCTCATAAATAGTTTTCTAGGTATTTTAAAGCCCACACAGCAGCCTGCTTTAAGTTGCTTACAATATTTGTGAATATTTAACCCCTGACACTCTCTTTATGCAGAAGAATGTCTTGCAGCTTGTGCTGGGTAATGGTTTTAGGCTTAAAAGAACATTCAGAATATTTTTCTGCCCGCCCCCCCCCCCCCCCCCTCCCCCCGAGTTCAAATTTATTTTTAGTACCCTAAACAACCTAAGCCTTTTGCAGACCATTCCCTGTGCAGGCAAGATCCCATTTTCATGTGGATTTTATGTATTTTCTTCCTCCGCCGTCTACGTTTGTGTCAGCCAATGACAGCCAGATTCCTAGGGCTGCTTTCTCTTTAAGGACATGCTGCTTACATAAATAGTCCTTTACACCATCTCCTTGTTTTATAAGATTGTTTAGCAGGAGAGGGGCAATATTCCTTGGAAATGTGTTTTCTGCTTGTGCATGCCTTGTTACTATTTCGATTATGCAGATTCTTGATGCTGTGGAAATTTGTGCCTGATGACGCCAAGGCAGCTGCACGTTGTTAGCATTGTAGGCTGTCAGATGATCATGTGGGATTCTTGCAGCATGCAACATTCAATAGGCTTGAAAAAGGGCTTTTGATGCAAGGCATAGCTTTCGGAACGTATTTGTGCCTTTTTTAGTTAGCTAATACAAAATCATAATTTATTACCTTTAAATTCAAAATGCTGCCTCATTTTTCTTCTGGTTGGTTTCATTTTGGCTTCACTAGAAGATGCATCTGGTACATCCCCGATGAGGAGTTTATTAATGATACTGTCATTCAGTGCACTTACTTTTTTTCCTTTTAGAGTCCTGGCTAGCCCACAGATTACATGATCACATGTTCGTGCAGTCCTTCATATAGAACACAAACCACCATGCATGATTTCTTCCTTCTTTCTCCTCTCTGCCTTTTCCATTCTCTTTAAGTTGCTTTGTCATGTTCTCTTTTACCATCAAGCTGAGTCTTTGTCTTCCCCTCGCTGCTATTTGTTCTCTGTTTTCTCATGCTTGGTTACTGCAATATTATTTGATTAACGGGCTGTGATGATGATGAACCTGCACACTGGAGGAGCGGCTACTACAGTGGTGATGAAGGGATGTAATAATGGTCGCTATCCTCGGAATTCTCTCTACAGTGACTGCATCATAGAAGAAAAGGCAGTGGTCCTGCAGAAAAAGGACAATGAAGGATTTGGATTTGTGCTCAGAGGGGCAAAAGGTACGTGCCTCTGTGTGTGTGTGTGCGATGTGCGCTGGCATGAAGACATTTATACATCTCTGAGTATAAGCAGACATTATTCGTGCTGCACTTGGTTGCTAGACAACAGGATTCTTTCTGTGCTGTGCTACTCGGATTTTAGGGGCTTCTGTCTGAAGCAGTTTGCATTTTTCCGTAGGAGAAGCACTCTAATGGGGGGGGAGGAGAAAGTTTTACCTGTATTTTTATTATGCTTGGTATGTGTAATATTCTGTCATTAATGTGTTTTGTTCTGCAGTTTAACTGTGGGAGCCCTGCTTCCCTTACAAAACCTGCTGCTTTATTGCAAATGTCAGCCTAGCAAAGTAGGTCTGTGAACAGAAATAGAGGAGAGACATTTTGTTTAAAATAGGTGTGGATCTCCTGCAAGGTGACATTGGTGCAGTTTTAGTATGAAAATGCGATCTTCTTTTATGCCTTCAGAAGCTGCACATATGTTGCATGGCCTGTGGTGTGCTGTTCCTATGTTCAGCTGCATGGAACTTCTCTGGAGCCTGAAATCTACCAGAATGGCGTTCTCCAGAGTTAGAAAAAGCATTTTCTTTAATGCTCTGCTTTGTAACTTTCGGTCCACTCTGCTCCTTTTGCATTAAGAAAGGCTCTGTGTGATGGTATAGTCAATCTCTCCCCCTGCCTTAGCTTATGTGGGTTCTCCCTTGCCTTGCTTGAGCATCAGAATTATTCCATGGCTTCGTTGCTGGGACATCATTTTTGCTTCTGTGTTTCCCCAGCCCTAAAGCACTGCCGCCACAGATTTTCAGTGTTGTGGAAGCCTTTGGGATTTTAGTTAAACAAAATGCTGTGGAGTTGTACCAGGCAAGCCAAGAGCAGTGCCTTTTAGCTAGCCTGTGGCCCTGGGCTGCCTGTACATTGAGCAGAGGTTGCTCTCTCTCTCTGGCAGCCCAACAATTGCCCCCAGATTTTCTCTGTGGCAGTGAGGGCACCTCAGGTGAAAGGCACAAGGACTTTTCTGCTTGTGTCTACGTGACAGAGAGAGAGAGACAGGGCTGCTATGAGGCCAGCTCTGCCTCCTTTCCCAAAAAGTGCTTTTCTTCTGTTGCCTGCTTTGTAATGCACAGTTACAGCTAGGAGCAAAATTCAGATTGATCTTTTTCATCCCATCCCTCCCCCCCAGTTTGGCCAGATGCTTTTCTGGCTATGGCACACAAGTAATTTTTAGCTGGGTGTTGCCAGAGTGACAAGCATTTTGCTAGACACAGAAAAGGGTTCATCAAACTAATCCTGATGATCCTGGAATGCAGAGAATGCAGCTCTCACCTCGTAGAGCTGGCTTTGGTTTGTGTCAGTAAAGCAGCACGGATTTTCCTCTCTCAGCTGAGGACCTGTGGATTGCTCTTGCAGACACTGTTCCCAGCATCTTGACATCCTCCCAGGCAGAGTCCTGAGGCTTCTAGCACCAGCATTTTTAACCAGAACTGAGAGGGGCCAGTAAGAGGCCTGTAGCCAAGTGGTATTTGCAAGCACTCCATAACTTTCTTTTTTTTTTTTTTCCCCTTACTGTGGTATTTATTTTTGAAGCTGACACACCAATTGAAGAATTCACCCCAACTCCAGCCTTTCCTGCTTTGCAGTACTTGGAATCTGTGGATGAAGGGGGAGTAGCATGGCAAGCTGGCCTGAGAACTGGAGACTTTTTGATCGAGGTAGGAGATCCTGGCATGTGATTCTCAGTGCTCTGTTGGGGAGATAGCAATGTTCCCTTTGGAGAATGTGCTTTGGAAGACGTGGGGATGCTTCTGAACGGCAGGTTCAGCTGACTGGCACCAGTAACGAACTGCACTTGGTCTTAAAATCTGATGCAGTGGTTAGGGAGGCAGCTGGAGAGCAATGTTCAGGGTGGCTGGGAATTCTCTGTCTCTTCTTTTGGATGTTTGGGAGCACACTGTCAGAGGAAAGTGGAACTGTCTACACCCCTGCATTACAGAACTGGGATTGAGGCTCATGCCAGTATTTCTTGCAGGCTGTGCATCCTGTGCTCTTGGACATGTTTGCTGGTAATAATGACGGCTGCTTGAGCAGAGCACAGGAGCGAACGACTTCGCTGCGGCCATTTCTGCAGCGGTCTCGTGCTGTCTAGGAACCATGGAGAGTAGAGCACATTTCTTTGGCTTCAAATGAAATGCTTCCAGCAGTGCACTCCAAGTACAGTCATACACCAAATAAGGCACCAAAGCTGCTTCACTAAAAGCAGCTTTGTTCAGACCAAAAATATCTCCCATCGGATATCTGAGCGGTTGTTTAGCTGCTACCTAAGGTCTGGTTGCGGTAGTTGGGTCTTCTTCTTGGTCTTGCTGGGCAGTTGGCAACAAAACCACAATTTGGGATTTTCTCCCTCTTTTTTCCCCCCTTCCCCCACCCAACCTTCTCCTGGCCACCGAAGTGGTGCTGTGATTCTGTGAAAGCAGGCACTGGGAAATAGATCTGTCAGGGTGGCTTGACCAAGTCTGGTCTGTAAGACCTTTTGATTTGATTCGATCTTTCCTTTTTCAGGCCCATATGTGCATTGTGGGAAGTGTTTACCGGTGCCACCACGTTTGTTTCTGCAGAGCGGGCTTTTACATTCAGGGGAGGAGAGAATAGGCAGCTCTTATTGGTGCTGTGCTTTGAACTCCCATGGTGATCGAATTTAAATAGTTGCACTGCTGCTGTAACAGTGACAGAAGGAGCTATGCGGGCTTCTAAAGAAAACAGAGGTGGATTTGTCTCTCTGCCTTCAAAGGACGTTTTCCTCACTGTTTATTTGCTTGAGAAGAAGCATTTAGCAAACAAACGGAGGCTCGGAAATTGCACTGGCAGGCACTGGGTGCAAGGAAGCTTTCAAACCTATGATTGTTAGCAATGCTAGGTGGAGTTTCTAAGCAATGCTTTGTTTTTAGAAGGTGATTTCTTGTTAGGCTTTTATTCTGTAGGACGTATGCAAAGTCTCTGCTGGAGGATTTTGCAGCTAGCTTGGGTGGTGAATCATTGCGATTTAGTGGAGAGGATTGCAGAATGGTGGGTGTGCAGGTGGAATTATTAAGAGGTCTGGGTAAGTGGTGCTGCCCAAAGCTGCGCTGGTTTTCTGGCAGGTGAAAGAAGGATTAGAAGTGGCTAGAAACGTCCATGTGGCTTGGCTTGGAAGAGCAGTCAGGCGTGTGCTGCGCGGCTGGCTCAGGGCGCCAGTCCCTGCCGACACCGCCCGGCAGGGTCCCGGCAGTTCCGAGCCGCTCCGGTGCTGGGCGCAGACCCAGTCCCCTTCTCTGTCGGCTGTGCTCACCAGCGTTGTTTGTTCTGAGTCTGGCAGGAAAGAGATGATAATCCTGCGGAGTCACAACTTTGCTGTCCTCAAAGACTTTTATGTTGGGGAGGAGCAGAGTTTTGTCTGTGGCACTCTATGTGCTGCACAGTACTGCCCAGCTGCAGAAAGCCTTCTTTGAAGGTATTTACACTGATGCCAAAGATCCTGCACCTAAAACGTAACTGACTGCTCCAGCAGCACTTCCAGGAATGCCAAGCTACCTTATTGCTCGTCTTGAACATAAGGACAGAGAAATGCTGCAGGGAAATCTTGAATACTGTGTACAGTTTTGGGCTTCCCAGTTTAAGAGGCAAAGGGATCTGCTGGAGAGGGTCCAGCAGAGGGCTGCAAGGATGAGAGACTGGAGCACTGTCTGATGAGGATAGCTGAGGGACCTGGGGCTGCTTAGTCTGGAGCAGAGAAGACTGAGAGGGGATTTAATAAATGTCTATAAATGTCTGAGGGCTGGGGGGTCAGGAGGCAGGGACAGGCTCTGCTCACTGCTCCCTGGGATAGGACAAGGTACAGTGGATGGAAGCTGCAGCACAGGAGGTTCCACCTCAACATAAGGGGGAACTTCTTGACTGGAAGGGTCCCAGAGCACTGGAACAGGCTCCCCAGGGAGGCTGTGGAGTCTCCTCCTCTGGGGCCTTTCAAGGCCTGTTTGGATGTGTTCCTGTGTGCCCTGAGCTAGATTGTGTGGTCCTGCTCTGGCAGAGGGGGTTGGACTGGATGAGCTCTTTGGGTCGCTTCCAACCTCTGATGTCCTGTGAGCCTGCGAAATGCAGAGAGCATTGGCAGTCGAACACAGCAGGCACTGGGAGAACAAAAGGCACTACAGGCTGCAGCAAGTGGCTAGCATAGCTGGTGTGGTTAGTCTGCCCTGTTGGCTCATGCTGCTGTGGGTAGTGCCACCTCAACTGCTTGTAAGTTACCAAATGCATTCATCATAAATGTCACATGAATAATAAAACAGTTAATAGGCAACTAGGATCCTAATTAGTCCCATTTATAACACTCATGGCAAGTGTCAGGCTGTAGGCAAGTGATAGTCCAATTTGTCAGAGGGCAATAAGCAAGAGAGAGCAGATGTTTGTCTCTTGCTCAAGGAGGTTTGCTGGCTTGGGTCATGGAGGTAAGGGGAACTTTTGCCATTGGTCCTGACTACGGGGAGACAGGTTTGACAGGAAGGTAGGTCCCTTCTTTGTGAGCAGGAGGGATCATGAGGCTTGGTGAAGGCATCATTCTTCCTGTATAATTATGGTCTGGATCTTCCAAAGGGTGTAAAACTTTAGGGTCAGCTGCCGAGCACACTACAGCAGTTCAGTGTTGAAGATGGCCTGTGTGGAGCAGAACAAATAAAGCATCTGCAGAGAGAAGGAAGGGAAGGCATTGTCCTGCTTCAGCAGGTGGACAGGGCGGACAGTTGGGGCAGGGCTGGCACACTGCCTTCTCTGAGCTTTTACCAAGGTGGCAGCTTTGCTGAGAAGCCACATCACACTGCCTTGTCCAGCCTGTACTGTTGGCAGAGCCTTCAGAGACGAATGCTGAACTTAGCTTTGGGAATAGTGTCCAAAGACTCTTCACTGACATTTCCACTAGCTGTTACTGTTTTTGTCCTTGCATCAAGCCCAGTCATACTTTTTGTGATGCAAATTGTAAGGTGTGTGGTGGCTTCTCTGGATAGAACACAAATAAAATGCACTGGAGGAACACATGAGCGGTTTGAGAGCTGGAGTTAGCTAGAGACAGCTGCCATTATATGTAGATTTTGATGAGCAGTTCAGCAGTTGCTGACTCATCTATTTTCTTGGCTTTGATAAACAGTCAGGAATGGAGCATGGCTGGGATTTGGTTGTAACTGAGAGAGGTTGCACATCTTGCTCTGTTAGCTATTTTTTCACTATTGTAGTTGATGGTTCCTCGCCTCTTGATGTCTGCCCAATGGCAAAGGCAGATAAAAGTAAAGCAGCATACTGGGGCAAGTGCTGCCCAGTATAGAAGTGATGGCTCCTCTTAGAAGGTGATTTTAAATCTCCAGCTGTCATCAGTGTGTAGAACACGGCTTCAGCCATTGCAGGCTCACTGTAGTGCACCAGGGCAGCTTTGTAAATGCTTGATCACAAAACAACTGAGCCAGAAACTGGTTTGATTTGTTACTTGAAATCCTTGCCAGAAAGCAAGGTGCCAGCTCTGCCCCTGTGCCTCTTCTCTGTGCCCAACCCTCCTGTGCCTAGCCCTTTGTTACCTGTGTGCAGGTCCTAGTCATAGAATCATAGAATGCTTTAGGTTGGAAGGGACCTGAAAGCTCATTCAGTTCCAGCTCCCCGCCATAGGCAGAGACACCTCCCACTAGAACAGGTCACTCAAGGCCTCATGCAAGCTGACCTTGAACACCTCCAGGGAGGGAGCAGCTCAGTGTCAAGAGAGGAACCTGAGCACTGCTCTGCATAGTGCTGCCTTGCCATGTGAGTTAAGGAATTACTCAAGTGAGGCTGCTTCCCTTCGGACAGCTGCTTTGATGGTGTGCAAGCGTAACCATCTTTGCCTAAGGAGATCTGTTAGAGTGGAAGAGGTTTCTTGACTCAGAGGACGGTAGGGTATAGCCTAACCTACAACACCCAAACCTGGTGGGTTGTGAAGTGTTACTGTTGTTCCTGTGAGCGTGCAGCTGTTTTGCTGGTGTTGCATAGTGTGGTGTGTGGGGGTTTTCATCCACCACAGCACTGAGCTGGTACCGAGCAGTAGTCTTATAGTATCAATACTTAGCAAGTGAAACTAATTCTGCAATCCTTCAGCAGAGTAATGTGCTTCTGTTCTAAATGAGTCGTTGCAGTTTGTGTTTTTGAGCCATAAAATCACTTATTTTTCCAGATAAATTGAAATATTATTGTCTTCAGCAGAGGAGGGTTGCTTGCTTACATTCCAGTTCAGATGCAAACTAGATAAAACCAGTTTATTATCTATTAGGGGGAAAAAAAGGCACAATGAAGGTTTGACATGGGGATCCAAAGCAGGGATGGCAATAGAAGGAATCTCATCATCTTGCTGTAGAAGAGTTCAGCTGGTGCTGAAATGGTTTGTAGCGTAGCTGCCTGTGTTGTTTTATCCTCCAGAGCTGACAGCACTTAGTAGAGCAGGCTTTCCTTGAGGTGTTTGCCATCCGCTGTTACACATAGCAGGACAGGAGCCTGGTGGTAAATGAAGCTGCCTACCCTCTGACTCTGTAGGAAGTGGCAGCAGGCATTGAGGGAGATGCTGAAAGCACATGGGATATTTATCTGAGGGACATGCAGCAGTATCTCTAGATTGCCAGGGGGCTTATAGCAGTAGGTTAGTTTTGTGCACACAGCTTGAAAACTGACCTGGAAGGGAAGTTTTTAACTTTGGCTGCAGTCGTTATGAGTGTTTCTGGCAAGTGCAGCAATGTTGTGTGCTCCATTTGTGTTCAGTGGCTGGGTGAGTTGGTGCTTTCACAAAGCCATCTGCTAGTGATTTACATCCTTTTAGCAATGGAGAAACCTTCCTATCCTTTGGTAATCTCCATTAATTGCCCCGTGGCTCTTCTGTTCCTAGTGTGAACTTTGCTGCTTCTCCCACCAGACACGGCTCTAAATCGTGTGTGTTTTCTCCAGGCAGCTACGTGGGGGTGCTGATGTTTTTCCTCTGGAAATAAGCAGAGGCTTTGTTAGCACCTCTGCAGCAAGGTGGATTATCACACCGGAGCTCTCTGCAGTCTCTTTCTGGAAGGTGGTTCGTGCCCGTGCGGTTCGGTGGCTCTCCCCAGAGCGCGGGTGCCAGCTCGGTGCGGCGCCGGTAGTGCGAGCGGGAGGAAGGAGGAAAAACCCCACAGTGCTCTTGCGTTTTCGAATGCTGTCTTCACCTCTCACACTTAGGCCTTTGGTGGCCCAGAAGACTAAGACTCGGTTCACTGTCTTGCATTAGGCTTCTTGCTGCCAGTTTGGCTGCTTGTGCTGCCCATGCCCTGAGCTCCTCGTTGGCAGGTTGAGCAGGAGCAGAGCCAGGCTGGCTGCGGCGCACACTGAGCTCTTCTGTTCCTCGACAGCATCTGGGTGGGGTTTCGACTCACCTGTGCGTCCCTTTAAGGATGAGAGATCTAGCAAAGCTGCAGCAGTGCTGCCGTGTTTCAGCACCTGCTCCACAGCTGTGTGACACATACTGAGCCTTGTTGTGTGTTCCTGTGCACGGTCACTGCCGGGGAACAGTGTTCTCACTCACCTGCAGCTCTGAGGCAGAGCAGAGCTGGCACACCTAGGCTGGGCACCAGTCTCTTTAAACCTGAGAAACTGAGGGTGCTGGAGCTGTGCAGACAGGCAGTGGCGTCGCCTTCTCTGAAGAGATTCCAAACCCAAATGGATGTGATCTTGAGCAATCTGCTGTAGGTGCCCCCTGCCTTAGCAGAGGTGGTTGAGCTGGATGATCTACAGAGGTCCCTTCCAAGCCCTACCACGCTGGGATTCTGTGTATTTAATTGATACATCACTTGATTCAACCAACCTTTAGAGGAAAAAGGTCATCTCTGTTTACCGTTTAGTCATCACCCTCTTGGCCACATCTCTAAACAATGCCTATTAAGCACAAGTGTACCCCTGACAATTCTCAAAATGAAAGTTGTCACAGTCCAGAGGAAACTTTCTGCCTCCTTTGATTATGCAATTCTTCTGCGTGAGCACAGCTGCAGAAGTACAGAAGAAGTGGGACAGTGGTGTCCTGGGAGAGCAGCAGCTCTGGTACAAGTGTTCAGCAGCCTGGGGTGGCTGTGCAGTCTCTGACCACATGGATTCATTTTCCACCTGATGCAAAAATATTTTCCTCTCTGCTTCATCTCAGTGAGTGAGAGTTTGGCTTTGCTTTGATGGTGTTTTTTCTTCAGTTATGTTTTTAGTGGATGGAGGCAGCTGAATGAAAGAATTGTTCCTTCAAAGTGCTTTGGATCTGCACAAACACACTGCAGAAGGGTAGCAGCTATCTGGGCATTGTTCTCTCCATCTGTTTAGATGCAGCTTCTAACCCACAGGAAGTGATGGTGTTCCAAATGTGCTCGGTGAGGTCATAGAGTGGTCTGGGTTGGAAGGGACCTCCAGAAGTCATCCAGCCAAACCCCCTCTGCACTCAGCAGGGACATCCTCAACTAGATCAGGTTGCCCAGAGCCCTGTCCAGCCTCACCTTGAGTATCTCCAGGGATGGGGACATAACCATCTCCTTGGGCAACCTGTTTTAGTGTTCCTGCACCCTCGTAATAGAGAACTTGTTCCTGCCATCCAGTCTGAATCTGCTCTGCTCTAGTTTGCAGGCATTGCCCTCGTCCTGTCACTGCAGGCCTTTGCAAACTGTTTCTCCACCCTTCTTGTGGCCTCCTTCAGGCACTGGCAGGCTGCTATTAGGTCTCCCCAGAGCCTCCTCTTCTCCAGGCTGAACACCCCCAGCTCCCTCAGCCTGCCTTTGCAGCAGAGCTGCTCCAGCCCCTGATCGTTTTCGTGGCCCCCGTCTGGACCTGCTCTGTCAGATCTGTGTCCTTCCTACGTTGAGGGCTCCAGAGCTGGATGCAGTGCTGCAGGTGAGGTCTCACCAGAGCAAAGTGGCAGAATCCTCTCTCTGGCTCTGCTGGCAACACTGCTGTGGATGCAGCCCAGGCTGTGATTTGCCTTCTGGGCTGCAAGCTCACACTGCCTGCTCCTGTCCAGCTTCTCGGCCACCAGCACCCCCAGGTCCTTCTCCTCAGGGCTGCTTTCTGTCCCCTCCTCCCCCAGCCTGTATTGACAGTGAGGACTGTTCTGGCCCAGCTGCAGGACCCTGCACTCGCTCTTGCTGAGCCTCATGAGGTTCACCTGGGCACACCTCCCCAGCTTGTCCAGGTCCCTCTGGGTGCCATCCTGTCCCTCCAGCGTAGGACAGCCACACTCAGCCTGGTGCCATCTGCACACAGCTGGTGGTGCCCTCGAGCCCCCGTCTGTATCGCTGATGAAAGCATTAAACAGCACCGGTCCCAGCACAGACCCCTGCGGGACACCGCCTGGCACTGCTCTCCATCTGGACATTCAGCCTCTGGGCACCACCCTCTGGGTGCGACCATCCAGGCAGTTCCTTAGCCACTGAGCAGTCCACCCAGCAAATCCACACCTCTGCAGCCTGGCCAGCAGGATGTTGTGGGGGCTGTGTCCAAGGCCTTGCAGCACTCCAGATCACTTCCAGAGGTCTTCCCTGTTCCACTGACTTAGTCACTGTATCGTAGAAAGCCACCAGGTTGGTCAGGCAGGGTTCGCCCCTAGTAGAGCCCTGCTGGCTCTCTTGAATCGCCTCCCTGTCCTCCCTGGGTCTTAGCCTGACCTCCAGGAGGATCTGTGCCATGATCTTCCCATGCAGGGAGGTGAGGCTGACAGGTTGGTGGTTCCCAGGGTCCTCCCTTCTACCCTTTTTAACAATGGCTGTGATGTTTCCTTCCTTCCAGTCCCCAGGGACTGCACCTGGCTGCCAGGACTGTTCAGATGTCATGGAGAGTGGCTTGGCAGCTCCATCAGCTAATTCCCTCAGGACTCTGGGGTGCATTTTGCCAGGTCCCGTGGACTTGTGTATCTCTGGGTGCCTCGGATGATCACACACCTTGGATGGACCAGCCCTGTGTAGTTCTGAAACCACCTTAACAGGACTGTTACCTCTTCAGCAGAGATGGAGAGGGGCAAACCAGAGTGAGTTTGATTCTTCCAAGAGCTTAATTCTTCCTGGCCAAGCAAACAACAGGCTGTGGAATACTGTTAAAATGACACTATTTAAAATCTCTTTTGTCTGAGGAGCAGCCTGTTTGCTGCTGGCACATGTACAAAAGGTGGCTCTGAGCAAGGCTGGGAAGTGTTTTGCCTTAGCTTGGAGTCTACAGGAGGTGCACCTGGGCCTGTAGCCCCAAGGGGGAAGAGAAAATGGTGGCACTTGTCCCGACTCCTAGAGATGGAACAAGCACTCATTTGGTGCTCAGAGTTGGTTTTATGGTGCTGGGGGCATGGGGAAGGAATTCTGGTGATGGTGGCAGCAGCAGTCAGATGGGCTCTGTGCCCGTTCAGTTCTCAGGCCTTTTGATTGTGGTGCCACTGCATTTTGGAAAGAACTCTGCTGAGGTTTCTGTTCTTGGGGGGGTTCTGCTGAAGCTCATGGGACTGTGTGTGGAGTGTGCAGATAGCCAGAGGGAGCTTTTTGACTTCTTGCCCATATGGAAGCCAACATTTCCCTTACTGCCACCTGAAAACCAGGACTCACTAGTAGAAAATGCTCTACGAGTAAGGAATATGTTTAAAGCCAAGCTGCTTATAATAAATAGCTAGCTCTGGGCCACCAAGAAGCCATCCACTGGTAGCCAGCCACGGAGTTTAAAAGGAGGCTGGATGAGGCACTTAGTTGATTAGAAGGGTTAGGTGAGAGGTTGGACTAGATGATCCTAGAGGTCTTTTCCAATCTGGCTAATTCTGTGCTTCTGAGTTGCAAAATTGTTTTAAGCTGAAAGAGACCTTTAAGACTGAGTCAGCTCTTAACCACTAAGCCATGTCCCTCCCCACCACAGCTACACAGCTTTTAAACCTCTGCACCTTGGCCAGCAGTGTGCCACATAAAGCTCAGCTCTGGATGGGCCTCACTCTTGCAGAGTCTGTCTCTGCACTGTTCACATAACACAAGAGTAATGCAGCTCTTCGCTTTCTGGCTCCTCCATGGTGAGGGTGGGCATTCAGGCTACCAGCACCGTCTGAGTAAATGCCATTTGTGAGGCACAGTTTGGAGATTTCCAGAAGACATTCCATTAAAATTAATTCCTCTGAAGCCCGTTAGCTTTTTATAGTCTTTGATACTATGGAAACCTACTTAGCAGAGTGGAGCTATACGAAAAGCAGTCCTTGTGCCTGG
This sequence comes from Pogoniulus pusillus, assembly GCF_015220805.1. Classification (NCBI taxonomy): domain Eukaryota; kingdom Metazoa; phylum Chordata; class Aves; order Piciformes; family Lybiidae; genus Pogoniulus; species Pogoniulus pusillus. The sequence goes on from NC_087287.1 coordinate 579,355, forward strand.
CATTTTCGGGGAGAAAATACAATTTCTCTTAATTGCTGATGTTGCTACAAGCCTGCAGGAATACAGGGGAAGGAGAAGAGGTGAGCTGGTGTAAATGGTGGAGAGTTGACTGACTGACTCCTATTTGCTGCAGCAGAACTGATCTCATACCTTGAATTTTTGTTTTTGTTTCTGTTCTCCCCTTATTTTGGGAGGCACGAGCCTCTTACAGGCAGGAGAAGTACTTTGAAGTGGAGTTGCATGCGAGTCTGCGTAGGTGGTTACGTATTTACTTAGTGCCAGCTCTCTTTTCAGGGCCAGGCTGGATGAGGCCTCGAGCAGCCAAGTCTTGTTGAGAGGTGTGGACCCTCCCATTGCCCATGGTGGGGAGGTTGGAGCAGATGATCTCTGAGGTCCCTTCCAGTGTGAACCAGTCTAGGATTCTATGATTCAGTTTCTCATCCTGCTATGGCTGTAAATATGAGAAAGAGAATCACAAGCTTTTAGTGTCCATTAGTCTGGTTTGGGTCCTTTGGTAGCATCGGGGTATGTATGGACAGCATATGGGCATGCCCTGCAGCTCCTAGGGTGCAGCAAACCTATCTAGTGAGGAACCTGAATTACACTTTAAGTAATCAGGTTAGAAAGAACATTTTCTATCCTGCTGTAGCACTGATAGGAGACTCTTGCATGGAACAGTAGATGGTAACACTCCTCTGTCTCTGCTGCTTCGTTTGTGCCTGTGGCACTAAGTGGGGAGCTGGATTTCCAGTTCTCCTCTTCTTGTGGCAGAAGGTTTTCACTTGTTCCAGACCCATTATTTCTCCGTGGTGAGAGTTTTGCCTGTTAGTTTGCAGAACAGTAACTCCTCAGTTGTCTTCATGGCAAGTGGCAATGTCTCTGTTGTGGAGTTCTGGATCTGAAGGTCTCTGAAGGCTTTGCTGGTCAGAGCACTGAAAATTGTCCCAGCAAACACATTAAAGGCTTAAAGGAGCTTCTCAAGATGGGTAAATAGGTTGGCAGGACAACAGCAGGTAGCTAAATGTGTCTTTTATTTGGTGATGAAGCTGAAGTTTAAAAGCATGTAGGTACACAGAGAAGTTGTGGAAGAGTTTATTTACACCTTGGAACAGAAAGGGTTGCTTATGGACAAACACTGTGGTTGTTCAGACACTCGTTGGAATGAAGATGACAGCTGAGAGAACCCTGACAACCCTGGGCTCAGGAAGTGACTGCAGAGATCAGCTCCACCATGAAACAGCCACAGTTTACCAGTCAGTAGCCGCTAGGGATCTGGCACTAGAGATGGCAGAGAGCCTCTTTGTAAAGACTTGGCACTAATGTCATACAACAAGAAGTTGATGCCAGCCTAGATGCTAAAACAGCTGAGGAGATGTGTAGAGTTCCTGCTTTGTCCTCCCCAAGGCAGGGTGCCGTGGGTCGAGCTGCCCCATCACACAGGTGCGGGGAGCAGATGCCACAGCCCTGCCGTGACTCCCTCATGTTTTCTTTTGAAGTAGCATAAGTGGCAAGAGCCAAGAACCCTTTCTCTGTTTTTAATTCATAATAGAAATATCTCCAGCATTTTATTGCCAGGTTTTGTCTTCTGGAATTGTTCTGCTAAGGGGCTTCAAAGAACTGCTATTGCTTTCACTGGCGTGCACCTCGAGCTTGGCTTTCCATCACCAGCCAGAGCCGTGTGAGGCAGCTGCCATTGCAGACAGATGTGGAAGTTGTTCGTGGTGCTTCTGGTGTGTTTGTTTACACTGAGGCTTGCTATGACTCACTTTAACTGCTCAAAGAAAGAGGCAATTGTTTCTCAGATGACCAGCAAACATTTATTGTAAGTGTTTGCTTAAAGTTGCTTGTTAGTTTTTCGTACCTAAATCTGCTTTGTTGACCTTGCCTCTTGTGGAGCTGGCTTTGACACAAGCCAGAAGGACCAGGGCTTGACTTCAGGGTGGGTTTTGTCTGTGAGCAAGTATTTGGTCCCCATAATTGCCTGTGGTCTATTTAGTAGAAATCAAGAGTACACTTAGCAAATTGGTTGTTGATCAGAGCTGGAGATGCCATAGGCACCTCTTGCCCCAGAATCAAAGGCTGGGCTTGTTCACCCCCAAGTCTCATGGTCATGCAACATCTTCTGCCGTTTCTTCTCCCTGTGCCATGCAGACTTCTGCAAAAGTGCTGCTCAGTTCTTTAGTCCTTTTGCTTCTTATGATATGGACCTAGCTCTGGGTGCTTGAACTTGTCCCATTTGGTCTCTCAAAGGTGTACTGCTGTGCTTTCACAGCATAGTGGTTGAGGTAGTTTTCTCTGGACAAATCTTGTTCCACCTGTAAAGGTGTCAGAACCGAGACCAAGACTCACCTGGTAGTGAGCAGTGCCAAATGGGCTACTGCTGCCTTCAGACCTTCACTGTGCTTCTGTGCTGGCTGGGTGGCTGGGATAACTTGCAGCATTGCAGAGGTCTGTGAGCAGAGTTCCAGCTTCCCATGCTCATCCAGGGGCTCACGTTCCAGCTCCTCTATTGGAAGTGGAAAGTTGGGATGCAGAGCTTTCCCTGGATGGGTAAACTCTCGGGTAGCCATGCCTGGTGGCTGAATCCTCTATTAAATGCTCCTGACCTGGCTAGTTTGAACTTGTCCTTTTGGCACCGACTTCTGGGTTTGTTCCTTTTCCAGGGGAGACTAAAATGAGAACTGAAATAATTCCATACAGGTCAGGATGCTTTAATGTTCATGCAGACTGCACTGCAGTAGAAAGGCTGGGTAGATGGGGTCATTTCCATCTCTGGGGGAGTTTTGCAGTTGGCAAGTTCTTGTGTTGAGCAGTAGAAAACAGGAAGGGTTTGGGACATAAAGAATGTGGCCTGGCACAATGTGTTACCCTGCTGCAGACCTCTTCAAGAGCAGATTCTGGAAACAGGAATGTTGTTGGCTTTCTAACATTGTAGAGGGGTTTTAATGGAGAGATTCCTTCCTCATCTGAGCACTAACCCATATTTAATTGCTAGATTGCTACTTGTTTATTAGAAATACACTGGGTTTTGTAAGCAAATTTCTGTACCACTTTGCTGCTTTTATTGTATGAATACATCTCATTAATACAATTTAATTTGCTGCATGTTTTGTTAATGATCTTTTGATGTGAGGTGGAAAAGTTGTTTTGGTTTCTATTTTTTCAGTGATGATCTTATGTGCAAAAGTGTTGCTGCTAGGCAATGATCCACCCAGAGAGCGTTCAGGCTGGTTGCTGGTAATGTGCACCAGATCAGTGACAGTGACGGGGTTTGGTAGGTGCCTGCTGCCTTTCGAATGGGCACTGTTGTACAAACCCAGGGGGCAGAAAATGCTGTTTATCTGTGGGAGAGAAGGGGACAAACCCAGAGGAAGGAAAATTCTAGAGTTAACGTGAACTCACATGCAGGGGAGGTCTTGCAGGGCCACTTCTGTGGCTCAGTCAGCAGAACAGAATCAGAAGGTGGTTTCTGTTCACTCGCTCCCGGTAAATGGTTAAATACTTGAGTTTGAACTGTTGTAGAAGTCAGCTTAAGCAGCTGATGTATGAGCAGGTGAAGGGAACTGCACTGTCATTCACCCAGAGTGAGGCATTTGCACATGGCTCAGCTCTGGAAAATGGGAAAAGAGAGGCAGGAAACCTTTATCCTTATCAGTCACTGCCAAACGACCTGGTGGGGAAATGCAGGTGAACCACCCAGGGTAGCTGAGGTGTAGGTTGTTGAGATGTTTGCTGATGCTGAGCAGGGTTTAGGGGTTGGTTTGTTAGTGATTTTTTTTCCCACTAAATCAGAGAGCAGATGCATCTGGCAGTCAATGGCTGTGTCGCTGAGATTGCTGCTTAATATACACAGATTCACAGAGGCACAGATTGCACTGGGTTGGAAGAGACCCTCAAAGCTCATCTTGTCCAACCCTCCTGCAGTCAGCAGGGACACCTCCAGCTAGATCAGGCTGCCCGGGGCCATATCAAGCTTAATCCTTCTCATTTTCATCCTTAAATGTTGTAAGTCTCTAAAGTGAGGAAACTGGTCCTCAACATTTGACTGACACCTCACGCTTGTCTTCTGTTAAATGTTGGCTTTGCTGGGCTCTGGCAGTAGGGAGCAATGTATAAATACATGAATACATATAGTGCTTAGCCTAATGCTGAGCTCTGCTCATAGCTGGAGCTGGCACTGAGCAATGGCTTAGTGCTCTCCTGCGTTTTTCTTCAGACAACTTTGTTAAGCCTGTTGGTGTTATTGGTTAATTTCTCATCTTGGCTGGTTTGGCAGTTCTCTGCCATTTCTGTCCTAATAAGGTCTTAATGGGAAAGTACCAAAGGTCTGTTGGGGTCTTTTTGCTTTGAGGTTGTTGTGGTTTTCCCGTCGAATATGTAAATGCCATCATTTTTCTCCAGCTTGGAGAGAAGTTTTTGTCCCCATTCTGATTTGGCTTCTCAGCCCATAGGGTTCTGAACAGAGAGCCATTGCCTTCAATAAAATGTGCCACGTTATTGTTCTGTAATAGCATCTTTGGAAGACCTGTCTTTTTTGAGTTATTATTTTAATTAGCTTTGATTCACTGTGGTTATTATTCTCTCCTGTGCATAGGGAGAGCTGTCTTGCATCAAAGTTAACTCTGAAAACTGCCCTGCTCCAATTACAGACTTAAAAAAATGACACATCAGCTCCTCCTGAATCTACTCCCTGCAAGCAAAGATGCTTTGAAGGTTTGGCTCATCCCATGCCACTCATGCGCTGCCCCACTGAGCTCTCCAGCAGTGCCTGCTGCAGACAGGCTCTTGGAGGAAGAGGGTTCAAACCCCAACTTCCTCTGTAGTTATGGGGAGGTTCCTGCTTGTCTCCTCTTTCATATCCCAAACACAGAAGGGGATATTTAATCTGCACAACCTGAATTTGCATACATCACCAGGGATAATTCAAACTTAGGGCAGGCTTAGTTAACCACCTTCCAGAGGATGCTTCTGCTCTCTACAGCACCTTTCTGTTTCTAGCACAAGAGGAGTTTGATTGGATTTGATGCTTTTAGTGTTTATAATCTGGATTTATGAGGGTTTGTAAGGTCCAGTGATATCTTACTGCTCTCCACTTGTCTTTGATAAGTTAAATGTTGAATGCTGTTTTCTGATTTTGATTCACCTCGTAGTAGATGGGCTGCTATCAGAAAGGCAGAGAAGCCAGAGAGACATCAAATGTAATCCCAGCATACTTCTGTTCTTTTGCCAGTCTCTTTGCTAAAGAGAAAACTCAAGGGAAAGAAACCAACCAAAGCTAACCAGCCATGTAAATGTAGTCAGAGAGAACTGGAGAGGAAGCAAGAAAATGGGGAAGAGTTACTCCATTTTTCCCTTTTTTACCATCAGTGTACTGAGATGTTTTGAGCCAATGGTTTAACAGCCTGGGATATATTTTGTGACACAGAATAGAGCTTCAAGATGTCCAACTGAGGATCAGCTTTGGCAAATTGCCATCAACTGAATGACTCTTCTGGGTTTGGGAGTATTGGGGGTGGGGATGCTTACATCTAGAATGGCAGGAACTAGTTCAGAAGGTAGCTTGCACCAAAACTGCTATGCAGTGTAGAAGGTGCAAAGCAATGTACTCCGAGGGAGAGTAAACAGCAAAGAGAGAGTGCTTGGAGTGTCAGTGTAAGACGTGTTCAGTAGGTGAAGGTTTTTGAGTCAGCCTGAAGTCCTAAGCTGTCCAAGGCAAAATAAACCAGACCCTTTTCCCTCAAAAGATAAAGCTTTACAAACAAGGTTTCTTTCTTAAGGCCTCCAAAGCCATAGGAGAGCCTTAAGCAAGGGTCTGATTGTCAGGTCAGGGACAAAAACCCCAGCAGACACTTCAGCCAAGCACCTAAGTTGGGCTGGATAAATCCAGTCCTTGTGTTTCTGCAAACACACCAGCAGGGAGCCAGGGGCAGTGCATGTTCTGAGAGCTAAACATTTGAGTACTGTCAGATTTGTGGCTGTGTAGCAGGCCACTGACTCAGTGAGGGATCATCGGCAGCCAAACATGGAAGCAGGGCTGTGACACATTGCTTGCATGTGGCGAGCAGCAGAACCCAGCACCTCCTGACAGCTGCCAATTCTGACTAAGCTTTAAAAAAAGGAGTTTTGTCATCTCAGTTTCTCATTTTGGAAGGGTTTCTTGAAAGGCTAAAAGCATTGATTGTGTCTGTAGAACCCATACTCTCCTTTCATGCTCCCATGGCTTGCCACCTTGATGCCAGCCAGGCCACCTAATTCTTCTGTCAGTAGCTACAGATCATGCTGTAGTTCAGGCAGAGATCTCTCAACTGCTGCCTCTTAGCCCACGGTCACAGTGAGGCTTCAGACCCCAGCAACGTCCAGAGAGCTGGCACTGAATGGGGGAGTGCAGCCCCTGTCAGCCCTGCTGCCAGGCTCTCAGGCTGGGGCTCCAGAGCATCCCTTTGCTCTCGGCATTGCTAACGCTGCCGGCAGCAAGAGCTGGGTGTAGCTGCTCCAGCTACCATATGTGTCCATCCCTTCAGGCTGTTCATCTTTCATGGCACTTCTGGCAGCCTGCTAGGGTTTTTCTGAGTAATGCAAGTGGTGGGAAATAATAAAATTAACCCCCGTGTGCCACAGCCAGCCACAAGCAGGACTGTGTGGAGTGGACTGTGCTGTGTTCCTCCCCTGCTCGGCCCTTCTCCTCCTCCGTGCCCATCAAAGGCCCAGTTGATGGTGTGTTAGGGAGCCTAAGCAGAGAGTTGGCTAAGGAGAGACTTTCTGAAGGGTGATGGGTAAGAAAAGCAGATGACATGATTCCCATTCTGCATAGCTTCCAGCAAATGGAAAAGGTGGTGCCTGGTTCTTGGTCTTCCCTTACTCTGCTTCCCTGCCAAGGTCAAATAAGAGTGGCAGCCACAGGGGTTAATGCTGACAACCTTCCTCCATCCTTCTCTCTCTTCTGGAAGTGAAAGATGCGCAGTATCACTATAATACTATAATGCAGCACTTGCAGGCTTCTCTTCTTTGGTGAACCAAGAGCTAGCGCTTCCTCACTTCTCTCTGGAGTGACTTCCAGATCAGCAGAGGACACGAATCCTGCTCTGAGAGCTGGTGGTTTGGGGGGCTTGAGTTGTGCTAACGTTATTAAAATACTGACAGCATGTCACTGCCTGAAGGATAAGACTTGTAACTTGATGAAGGCAGGACAAAGGAAGCATGGATCACAGAACTGAGTTGGAAGGGACCTTTAAAGGTCAAACTAATAATAATAACAACAACAATAATAATAAGCTGACATTTCCTGTGCTGTCTGTGGTGTTACCACAACATTGTCTGTATCAGGAAACTGTTGCTTTCTGGTACAGGGAAATGAACGCACCAAAAACGTGCTTAAGGGCTCAAACTTCCATGGGGAACAACCCCAGGCAAACAGAAGACAACCACAACCTTTGTTTTACTAACAAAGCCCTCTGATCATCTTGGTGGCCTCCTTTGGATCTGCTCCAGCAGCTTCAGGTCCCTCTTGTGTTGGGGGCCCCAGAGCTGGAGGCAGTGGTGCAGGTGAGGTCTCAGCAGAGCAAAGGAACAGAATCCCCTCCCTGTGCTGCTGCTTTCTGTGCCCTGGATGCAGCCAGCACCCAGATGTCTCTGGGCTGCAAGTGCAAAGTGTTGGCTCCTGGGGAGTTCTTCATCAACTGACACCCCCAAGTCCTTCTACTTCAGACTGGTTTTGAGCCACTCCTCACCCAGCCTGAATTTGAGTTTAAATTTTAATGGTCTTAAAGGTCTTTTCTCAGCAAACCAGTCGACGCCTGACTGCTGTTCACTGTGGTCAGTGTGGGGAAGCAAAGTGGGCATAGATGGCGTGCTGCAGCCTCACATGAAGTGTTGTGTGTCAGCCCAGCAGGCCTGCACCTCCCCACAGCTGGGTATGAGCTTCCCTGGGCTTCCTGCCTGGGAGCAAACAGTGCCACTTAACTGGCTCTTGAGTCACCACCAATGGAAGCAGTGCAATTATCAGACGCGTTCCACAGCGGAGCTAAACCAGCTGTGTTATATGTTACAATCAGAATCCTTCACCCCTCCATCACCCAATAAGTTAACAGTTGGGAATCATAGATTTGTGCCTCAGTCTGTCAATGGATACATCAGTTCCATTGCTGCTCTGAAGTGGTTTCTTCAGCTGAAAAGAATTGTGTCTGTTTCTTGCCATCACTTCTAGGTGGACTGAGTGAGCGGTCTCTGGTCTATGGAAGAGTGATGAAGCTTGAAAATAAGGCAGTGTTTCTGTAAGGAATTGGCTTCCCAGGGGCCTAACTGCCCCATCAGTTTGGTGAGATGTGGGCCAGCTCCAGAGAGCTCTCAAAATGCTCTTGGCTTGCTGCCCAAGGTACAGCCTGGATGCACTTCATGTAGGCTGACTGCTCTGGAGAGGAGGTAACAGCCTGCTGCAGGCCAACCCTTGCTACAGCCCACTCAGGGCCAGGACTTCAAACAGTCCCACTCTGGCTGAGCCAAAGACTCATTTATTGTTTGCAAGATGATAACTTGTTTAAACCAGAGCCCTTGAAACTTTCTTCTGAATTCAGCTCAGGATGATTTCTCTGAGCTGTTCAGGTGTTTGCATTTGCTTGGGAACTGGGAACTTTGCATCCTTTGCTACAGGTCACCCTTGCCTTAAATGCTTGGCAGAACAGAAGGTGCCTGCTCGCTTCTCCCTTCCTTTCTTCTTTCTTCGCCACCATGAAAGGCAGGATAGGTGACTGGCTTCTAAGTAATGTCACTTAGAATGAGGAAGTCTTGCTTCAAAATTGGAAATGAAGACAAAGAAGAGAGGAAAGCTTTCAGGTGCTGCAGAGTTCCACCTGTGGTGTGGCTCAGCAGAAGAGACCTTGAGGAAGAACCAGCTAAAGGCAGAAAACCTGGTGACTATTGTCTGCCTTTGAAATGCACCAGGAATAGGAAGGTCTGTCAGAGGTCAGCAGCCCTGGAAGGTGATGGACCTTGCTTTTGAAAGAGAATGCCTTAGATGAGAACCCCGGGGAGTTCTTCATGGTGCTGTTAACTGTGGAGGGCCTTGAGGTATGGCTGCATCCTCAGGACGCTGAAGATAGAGCCCAGAGGTGCAAGGTTGACCTGGCTTAGGCTGGCTGCAGCCCATCCTGTTAGTCCTTCACTGTACCTGTACAGTTCTCCTGCCCTGTAGAATCACAGCTTCCTCTTTTTCTTTGGTTGGTTTGGGCTTTTTGTGTAGCCACTAGAAAAATGCTGTGGACAGGATTCAACACTGAGAATACTCAGAGAGGTTTTGAAAGGTGTGTGAGGACATTTGACTTTAATACAAAATATGCATCAGAGAATGCATGAGGGAGGATGGAAACCCTTCTGTGTCCTTCTCTCCTAAAGACTCCAGTCTCCCAATCTGCATGAGTGAGGAGGAGAGCCTGAGCAAGCAGTGTGTACAAGATCTCATCTTGACAGAGCAGCAGAAGTCAGTGCCTGTAGTGATGCTCTACAGTGCTGCTTGATTCGTAGCACAGCAACTGTCTCCAGGCAACGATGCGGCCAACCGGGAGGTACAAGGGGGAGTCCAAACCCCACACAGGGACAGGCAGCAAGCCAAGCAGCTCTGCCAGTGCACACCCTGTGCACCCAGTCTCCGTGTCATGCCTCTTGCTGGAAAATACAGGCTCCAGCTGTTTTGGACAGAGCCCTTTTCAGTGAGATGCAGCTATTCCTGCAGGTGGAAAACCAGATTGGGCCATCAGCTGCCCACGTCAGTCTGGGTGCTGAAATAACTCCAACATACTAATTAATGCAGCGCTCTCATCTGCACCAGCAGTGCTGGGCAAAAGCTCATTTTTGCACCTAACTGAATCTAAACAAGGTCTCAAACCCAAAACAATGCCGTTGCAGGCCCAGCTCAAGACAGCTGTTGGTGTGGCTTTAATCTAATTTGCTCCAATCGATACAGTTCATAGGGTCAGTATCATTCCTGCCTGGCTGCTTTATCTTTGTGCAAAACTAGCAGTGTATGGATGAGAGTTCACTGAAAGCTGACAGGCAGCATTCCTTGTCCTTCTGATAAAACACCATTTTGTCATCTGGTGCTAGGCTCAGAGACCTTTAGCCTGGAGAGGACTGAGAGAGGTCTTCTCAATGCATGTAGATACCTAAAGGGTGGACGTCAGGAGGGTGGGGATGGGCTCTTCTCAGTGCCCACTGAGAGGACAGGGGCCAGCGGTACAAACTAGGTCACAGCAGGTTTCTCTTGAACTTAAGGGAAAACTTCTTTACCTCTAGGGTGCTGGAGCCCTGGAGCAGGCTGTCCAGAGAAGTTCTGGAGTCTCCTTCTTGGGAGACATTCCAAACTTGCCCAGACTCATTCCTGTGCAGCCCACTCTAGACAAACCTGTGTTAGCGGGGAGCTTGGACTAGATGATCTCCAGGGCTACCTTCAACCCCTACCATCCTGTGACTCTATGACTGTTTCATTTTAGGGTGCATTCCAACCTTGTAGAAGCTGCAGGGCTCAGCAGCCCCCTTGCAGCAGAGTTTACTTCTGGCATGGTATTTTGGATCCTTTTTGGGAGGACAGTGTATTGGTGAGATGATTTGCTACAGCAGCTAGGCACTAAAAGGTGGGGGTTCGTCTTCGTGGTGTGATTAGCACAGCCATCCATGGGACTGGCTGTAGTGTGGCAAAAGTGTTTTCAGACAGACCACTGGTGGCAGTTCAGAAGGAGAAAAGCTCTATCCTTCGCTTAGAGAGATGAAGAGATGGGAAGAGGGAAAGAGAATGAAAGAACTGTTCCCAGAAGGGGGCAAACGCAAGGTGCTTTGGATAATGGCTTTTGTTATCAGTGCCAATGTTGTGTTTGACCAGAACTGCAGCAGAATCGCAGCGTGGTAGGGTTGGAAAGTAGCCTCTGGAGATCAGTCAAACCTTCCTGCTTAAGCAGGGTGCCCAACAGCAGCTTGCATGGGATCTTGTGCAGGCAGGTTTGGAGTCTCTCTCTAGAGGAGATTTCACCACCTCTTTGGGCAGCCTACTCCAGGGCTCCAGTACCCTTACAGCAAGGAAGTTTCTGCCCTCATTCAGGTGGAGCCCCCTGGGTTCTTGTTTGTGCCTATTGCCCCTTGTCGTGTCCCTGGGCACCACTGACAGGAGTCTGACCCAGAGGAGTCTGGCTGCTGCTTTGGCAGTGGCACTCTGAGCTGCAGCAGCACAGTGCTGGTTGCATGAAGCATGCAATGGGGTCTGCACTGTGCCAGGGTAGCTGTGACACAGCTACAGGAGGCAGCAGTTCCATTTCTCCTCAAGTTCCATTTCTCAGGCCAGATCTGCTGTTTGATGATAGTTTGCTGTTTCTTTTCCCTAGCCTAAGTTGGCAGACTTGTGGGTGATGCTGGGAAATGCACTGGAAGGCTTGCCTCACTTCTCCCAATTTATTTCCTGCTCTCTGCTCTCCCAGAACTCTGCAGAGTGCCAACGACTGGGTTCTGCTAGTGACCACACACTGACTACACTCCTACCGCAGGTGACATTCATTAATGCTGTTCAGCCCAGAGTTTTTTTGCTGATCTCTGTGGTTCAAACAAAACCCCTCACTGAAACTTTGTGATTTCAAAGCAAGGGAAAGCTTCTAGGCAAGAGCATGACAAGTTATGCTGCAGAAGTATCCCAATGTGCTGACAGTCCTTCAGGAGTACCACCTTAGGTGGTTAATCTCTTCCAGACCATAATTATTGTTATTATCCAGTAAAAAGCAAGTGATTTCTGAGTTTGAGGTTCAGACAGTGGGTTTACACTTCATAAACAAGGATAGACTCAAGCATGGAGGCCTGATGCTGAAGTCCTCAGAAACATAAGGAGTTTGAGATAAAATGTGATTAGAATCACTGAATCATCAAAGGTGGAAAAGATCTCTAAGGTCATCCAGTCCAACCACTGCGGCCACCAAACCATGTCCTGGAGTGCTGTGACTGCACCTGTGCTTGAACATCTCCAGCAATGGTGACTCCACTACCTTTTCCAATGTCTGACCTCCCTTTAGGAAAGAATTTTTTCCTAATATCCAATCTAAACCTCCCCTGGTACAGCTTTCCTCTCATTCCATCACTAGTTATTTGTACAAGAGACCCCTGGCCTGGCTCTGGCCTCGGCTGCTGCAGTATCAGTAAGTCTCACTGCTAAGCACTGTCAACATTTCATGTTACTGATGGCTTCTGGTCCTCGTTCATGAGTCACAGAAGTGGCACAGAAGCAGCACTTGGTGCGCTCCATGTTCTCAGGATGGTATCATCCCATTTCATCTTCCCCTCCATCGCAGTGAGAAAGTAGCTGAACAAAGGCACTTACGTGGCCAGATACCTTTTGCAGGATGCAGTCTGAATGCAGACCTTGGGAGGGTTTTACCTGAGCAGGGAAGATTCCCATGAACTCAGCAGTATGGGTAAAATGTCTCTGCCAGCAGGGCTGCAGGATCCTGCTGCCCTATGTTAACCTTTGGAGGCTGGAGTGGTAGCTTGAGGTATCTATATACAGACACAGACATGTTCCTTTCTGCCTGACAAAGAGATCAGAGCTGCATCCCACCCATTCCTTGATTAGATCCCCAGCCTGAGAGTATGAGATATATATATACGTTGTGTTGCTGTGAATATGGATGAAGCTGCTGCTCCTCTCCTCTGCTTCATCCAGGATATTTTCCTGTGTTCAGAGGCAGTGTGCTCTCATTAGCTCACGGTAGCAGCAGGAGGGAGAAAGCTGCTGGCTCCTCAGAAAGTCTGAGGCCCGAGGTGCCCCAAACCTTTCCGTGAGGTTGCTAAGGGATCAGGACAGCTTCCAGGGAATGTCAGGCCTGGGGCTGATGCTGTAGCAGCTCAGGCATGAGCCTGTCCTGCCTCTCTGCTTCCTGCAGAGGCAAATGCAGCAGGTGCTGGCAGTCCGCAGCTCCCCATCCCACTCCTTCCCTTCTCTGCTCCCCCACCCCCACCGTGGGGCTCACAGTAAATCTGTCAGCCGCTAAATGAATGTCCTGGAAGTGAAAGGCTGCTGAAGCAGGATCGCTCAGAGGAGTTGCATGGGAACACGTGCAGGTGAGCTTAGAATCTCTTGAACAAGGGATTCCGCAGCCTCTAGGGGCAGCTTAGCCCACTGCTCCATCACTCTCCACGTCAAATATTTTCCTATGCCTGGGTGGAGCTTCCCGTGTTCTGGTTTGTGCTCGTTGCTCCCTGTCCTGGTAGCCTTGCTGTGTGCTGGTCAGTGCCCACACCAGTGGCAGGGACGCTGCTGTTCTCGAGGAATACTCTGCCCTGTGTCTGTGCCAGGAGCTAATGCTCACGCATCCACGGTGCCCAGTCCCCAGAAGTGGAAGAAAACAGCTCTGCTTGGCAAGGTGCAAGGTGTTAGACCTGAGCCTTTCCTGTTCTCCAGAGTAACTCCTCGTTTGGTGTGCTGGAGCGTGGACGCTTGGAGGTGTCCAGTTTTTCCTGGCTTTTCCTCAGTGTTGAGAGGAGAAACCTCAAAGTGTCCAGTGAGGTTTGGCACTGCAGTGACTGAGCTGCCGATGGCCGCTGGCTAGAAGCTGTGGAGCAGGACAGGCTACAGTTTTCTTGTTCAAGCCTGGCACTTCTGTTGTGGTCTGTTCAAGCAGGGAGGGAGAGGAGGGTAAAGACTGCTGTGATGAGTCTTGTCGGTTGCTTCTCACAGAAGTCTGAGTGTCAAGAGAGATCTGGGGTCCCTGTTCTTGACCTTGGGAGTGCTGGATCATTTCTTCTCCAGCTTCACCCCTCCCCAGCCCCCACGCCTTTTTCTTTCTGCATTGCTCAGTGATGTCTCTCAGTAGGCTGCCCAATGTTTGCTCTCCTTCTCAGGCAGAATTCGCTTTGGGTGGTTCTTGTGCTTTTTCTTTTTGATAATCTTTGCCAAACTGTAGTGACAAATCAGATGTTCTGCTGTGTCCCAGGTGAGCCTACTGACGATGCAAAGATTCTCTCTAGTTCAGCCTTCAGCAAGGCAGTTCTTTTCAGTCCTTAGATCTGCTGAATTGATGCTTATCTATTTAAATCTGTTGCCAAAGTACTTAACCCTGCAGTGTAATTCCCCTGCCAAATCAAGTCCTTTTTTTCCCTCGATATTATTTTTGAAAGCCAGCAATTCCTGCCAGTGTAGACCAGGATCTCCAAGAGAACTCTAAGAGCAAGTTGAGAGGTGTCCCAGTTCCCTTCTTCCAGGCTCAGTGGAAGAAGCAATTTGGTCTCTTTAAGCATCAAAGAGGTCTCCAGGCAGCAGTGGTGACAGGCTGTGCTGCAGCAAAGATGTGCTGTGGGAGCAGAGCTCCTAGTTGAGGGAAATTTCGGGTGGGCTTACCCCACAGCTCTGACCTTGTAAAAGATAAATACAAATGAATGTGAACCTTTTTCCCCTCCAGAGGGCTGACAGCTTGGTCCAGAAGTCAGAGGAGCACAGAGCTGGCACACTGTAGTGGGCATGGAGGGTGCATCTGGAGAGGCAGGGGGCAGAGGGGCCAGAATGTCTGGGGGCAGCTGTTGTTGGTTGTGTAAATGAAAATACCTTTTCCAGAGCTGTGACACAATCGGAGCTGTCTGAGTAGGGCAGGTACCTGCCGTTGGCTCCCGCTGTGTTCCAGGAGCACAGCTTCCCTCTCTGTGTGTATGGCAGCGAGGTCAGAGCTCTTGGTTCCTGCCCACGGCACAGCTGAGGGTCACCCATGCCTTACCCTGCCCCTCCCGCGCAGTCTCTCGGTGCATTGCTTGGGCAGTCCATAGCCTTAGCGGCTGGAAGCTTTAAGTGCTGCTGGTCTCGGGAGGCGCAGGTCTGCCTGGAGTCCCAAAGTGTAGGTGGTGGCCCCTGAGCCCAGGAGCGTTGGCGAAGTCGGGGCGTGCCGCTGGCCCCTCGCCAGCACTCTCCCAGAGCTCAGTGCTCTCTCTTGTTTTGAGTAGTGCTTTTTCAATCATGGCAGTTAAAAAATGCATCACAAGCCACAGTAGCTTACAGACCTTTTCATTTTGATGGAAGGGAGGAAAAAAAATGCTGGTCTTTCCTGTTTTTTTGGTTTGTTGTTTTTTCCCCTTCTTGGAAGTAACAGTTTTGCAGAAGAGCAAAATGACATTCCTGAGTGCCTTTTTTTTGCTCAGATTGCAATTTGCAGCAGAGCTGCTAAAGGTGGTTTGTTTTTAATCAAACAGGCCTTTGGAAGTACACCAACACTGTGTCATTGCCCTCCAGAAGAGGGGAAGAGGGAGAAACGAGGAGGAACAGCAGACAACTGAGAAGGAGACGTAGTAGACAATTGTTCAGCTACCATTTTACTCTTGCTTAGCAAGAGGATTTTTAGTCTCTCCACGTGTGGCTTGAGACCACTTAAGAATAAACAGCTGAAATGTCACCTCATGCTGACATTTGCACTTAAAAGCAGCCTCATGCATCTGCCTGGTGTTGGTCTTGCTTGTAGCAGCTAAGGAAAGTCAGATCTTCAGATTCCAGGTTCTCAGACTAGTCCTGAATTCCCTTTCTGGTTTAGTATTGCAAAGGGTTTGGTCCTTGTTGAACTTTGATCAGGCATGTTCTCAAAGAACTGGAATCAAGAGAATGTTTCTTTTTCCTGAATATCCTTTGTCCAAGGATGCAAACCCAAAGTCACAAAGGTCATGGCTGGACAGGTGGAACAGGTTAGCACCTTGGCACAGGTTGAAGGGAGCAGGTGGCAGGACAGTGCTGAGAAGATGTGCTGGCTCTGGAACCGAAGCAATGTGGTGGTTAAGGCTAATCCTCT
Organism: Pogoniulus pusillus; assembly: GCF_015220805.1. NCBI lineage: Eukaryota > Metazoa > Chordata > Aves > Piciformes > Lybiidae > Pogoniulus > Pogoniulus pusillus. Next base: position 595,140 of record NC_087287.1, read on the forward strand.
GCAGGCCATAGTTTGGTTGTTACTCTTTAAATCCACTTACCCACATCAGGCAGGGCCTCACATCACTGCAGGGGCCAGAATTACACACAAGCATGGAGGAAGTGGAGAGGAGCAGTCCAGTGGTGAGTCTTAGACATGGTTTAAATGAAGCTTCTGCATCCCTCCAGACTGAGAGCATGGGGAAAGTGCACAAGAGGTGCTTCTGTGTGCTGACTCTTCCGTAGGAGTCTGCATGAGCAACTGCTGCTGTTCTGAAGGGCAGGCAAGGAGAGCTGAGCTTGGGGTGATCTGTAACTCCTGCCAACTCACCTTAGCCCAGACAGCAGAGCACAGGCTGCAGAGAGACGCTGACCTACCTTCAGGATTTGGAATGTTTCCATTTCTGCAAGCCCACAGTGGAACTCTGTGCTGTGTTTGTGCAGGTGTCCCTTGGCCTGACATGGCAGCTGGTTAGATCTGGCAGTGTGAAGTGCTTTAGGGCATTTTCAGAGGGCTGGCAATGGCTTTCCAGGACACAAGTCCCGTTAGTGTGACATGGACACAGACCCAAATAGAGGATTTCAGCATTTTTTTAGTCACAATTGCCCTTCCCTACCAAATGTACAAAGCTAGCACTTTATTCTTTTCTCCACTTCTTGTTCTCTTAATCTCTCAACCTTGGCTGTAACACCTTTGTGATTGTGAATTTACGGTGTATAAGTGCAGAAAAAGGAACACAGAGCTACCCTTAACTGCATACAAATATGAAGAATCTATTGGAGGAGGTGGTTAAGGAAATCTCCTTTGTACCTCGTTTCTGTCAGTGTTACTGTGAGCTGCCATCCATGCTTGACTGAGACTGATTCTTCAAGGGCTTGCTTTCTATCAAATGACACATTAAAAACCCATGGTTGAACCTGGGGAGTTCATGTGACTTTATCCACATCCCAACACAGCCTAAAGAATAACTTCCCACATTTAGTGTGAACCAAGTTCTTCAGCTGGGTGTTGACACGGACCTTATGCTCACCTGCTGAGGAGATGAAAGGAGGAGAATTGAAAGGTGTCACCCTTAGAAAGCTACCAATGTAAAGGCAGTGTTAACTTGTGATTTTCGTGGCTGTTAGCCCTGGGTTTTGACATTATTTCAGATTGTCTTTATTTAAGGCATAACAGCCCTTCAGAATATGTCACATTTAAAACCCGGGTGACAAAAGAGTTTCTATTTCTAGACAAAAAAAGTATGTTTTTTTAAGTTTCTCGGCACCAAAAAATAATCATATAATGCTGAATCTTGTGTGTCACACACTGTGATCTGGGGGTAGCTCGTTTGTTTTCGCTGGCTTGTTTGGCAGGAGCAGGGGAAGTCTTCTGAATTCTATTTTTAGCGTTAGAATGGCTTTGTAATTCTCGCCTTTAATTCACTACCTGCTGGGAAGAACGCCGAGGTTCTCCCTGTCACTGTAATATGCCGAGCGTTTAAGGGCAGCTCCTCCGTGCTCGCTTGCTCTGGCAGCGCGGAGGGGCAGACAGAGCCCGCCCGGCTGGCAGCTGCGGGGGCGCTCTTGCTGCCGGGGAGCCAGAGCTGCGCCCTGCCTGCGCACAGCTCGGGCACGCCGCGGCCCCCGCGGGCTCGCCGCCTTCTGCCGCTGTCGGCCGGCGCCTGGGCAGCAGCCTGACCGCCGGGGAGTGCGCAGCGTTTGGGGCGGCTGGGACAGTCTAATCGCTTCTGGAGGCGAAGCAGCTGACTATCTACCTGTCTCCTCAGTCCCATGACCGTTTACAGGCTTTAAGCATGCTGCTCTTGATGAGCGCTTGTGCTCCTGTTACTATTTTCCAGTTAAAGTGGTGACTATTATGTTTTTTTGCTCTCTAGTTTTGTCTGGGGCTGGGACTATGCCAATGTGGGAACTGAAGGAGCCAGCTAAAGCGCATCCCTGTGTACCCTTGCCACAGGAAGATTAAGGTTAGAAACAGAGTAAATTTGTATACCTGCATTTGTGTAACACTTGTATGGAATCAGAGTGTGCCAGGGTAGAAACTGGGTGCACCGTAGAAACAGAGCGCGCCGGTGTGCCGGGGTAGAAACAGAGCGCGCCGGTGTGCCGGGGTAGAAACAGAGCGCGCCGGTGTGCCGGGTAGAAACAGAGCGCGCCGGTGTGCCGGGGGAGAAACAGAGCGCGCCGGTGTGCCGGGGTACAAACAGAGCGCGCCGGTGTGCCGGGGTAGAAACAGAGCGCGCCGGTGTGCCGGGTAGAAACAGAGCGCGCCGGTGTGCCGGGTAGAAACAGAGCGCGCCGGTGTGCCGGGGTAGAAACAGAGCGCGCCGGTGTGCCGGGTAGAAACAGAGCGCGCCGGTGTGCCGGGTAGAAACAGAGCGCGCCGGTGTGCCGGGTAGAAACAGAGCGCGCCGGTGTGCCGGGGTAGAAACAGAGCGCGCCGGTGTGCCGGGGTAGAAACAGAGCGCGCCGGTGTGCCGGGGTAGAAACAGAGCGCGCCGGTGTGCCGGGGTAGAAACAGAGCGCGCCGGTGTGCCGGGTAGAAACAGAGCGCGCCGGTGTGCCGGGTAGAAACAGAGCGCGCCGGTGTGCCGGGGTAGAATCAGAGCGCGCCGGTGTGCCGGGTAGAAACAGAGCGCGCCGGTGTGCCGGGGTAGAAACAGAGCGCGCCGGTGTGCCGGGGAGAAACAGAGCGCGCCGGTGTGCCGGGTAGAAACAGAGCGCGCCGGTGTGCCGGGGTAGAAACAGAGCGCGCCGGTGTGCCGGGGGAGAAACAGAGCGCGCCGGTGTGCCGGGGGAGAAACAGAGCGCGCCGGTGTGCCGGGGGAGAAACAGAGCGCGCCGGTGTGCCGGGGGAGAAACAGAGCGCGCCGGTGTGCCGGGGGAGAAACAGAGCGCGCCGGTGTGCCGGGGTAGAATCACCTGTGCCAGTTGGGTGTGGCAGTAGCAAAGGCTGCGTTGGATTCTATTTTTCACTACTGTAGCAGTTTTTTAAATGGAGAATCATAGAACACAGAATGTCAGAGGTTGGAAGGGGACCTCGAAACCTCATCTGGTCCAGCCCCCCTGCCAGAGCAGGATCACCCAGAGCAGATCACACAGGAACACATCCAGACGGTTCTTGAATACCTCCAGAGTGGGACTCCACAACCTCTCTGGGCAGCCTGTTCCAGTTCTCTGTCACCCTCATAGGCAAGAAAATCCTCCTCAGGTTCACATGGAACCTCCCATGCCTCAGCTTCCACTCATTGCCCCTTGTCCTGTTACTGGGCATCACTGAGAAGAGGCTGGCTCCAGCCTCCTGGCACTCATCCCTTACATATTTATAAACATGAGGTCACCTCTCAGTCTCCTCCTTCCCAAGCCCCAGCTGCCTCAGGCTCTCCTCGTAAGGAAAATGTTCAACTTCCTTAATCATATGTGTTGGACTCTCTCAAGCAGCTTCCTGTCCTTCTTGAACTGGGGGGCCCTGAACTGGACACAGTACTCCAGATGTTAATGACTTGGTTTTGGGAAAAAAAACAGCATTTGGATGTGACTGAGGTTTGGATTTGCTTATGTGGCACGTGAGAGCCTCAGATTCCGCTTCTGGGCGTCCAAAGCTGTTTGATGAGCCTGAGGTCAAAGATTTGTTTGCTGGGGAGCACAGAAATGCTGGGACTGATAGCCAGGAATGGCATGGTGCTGGAAGGGAAGCTGCCCATGGCAGAATGTGAATGGGTCGTAAAATACATTCAGTCACTTTCTCACCTCTACCGTAGTGTTCTCAGGATGTGGCCACATCAACTGGAGGTGGCAAGTTCTGCCCCTTGGTTGGCGTTGGTGCGCCGGTGACATTGGTGGTGTTGCTGCAGCTTTGCTGAGGGGCAAGAGCTTCTGTTTGCTTAGTGAGTGCATGCTGATAGCTCAGAGCTAGTGCTCAGGAAAGTTCCTCTGGTCAGCACTATCTGTCTGCTCAGAGGCCTCTGCTGACACATCACCAGTGCTATAACATACTGCATGCAAAATTAACCTGAAAATCAGGGAGTAATGAGGGGAGTTTTAGAGAAAGCACAGCTCAACAGTAAGCTGTAGATCCGGGTCTGCTTCATGCTGCTGTTCTGGTAGGTTTAGCAGAGGCTTCTGTTTGTACTGCTGTGAAGTAAGTAATAGGGTGTGAGCTAGAGCATAGAGGCAGGAAAGGCTTCTCCAGTGGTGCTTTTGTGTGGAAAGAAGAAGGGCAGGAAAAGCCCAAAGGTGCGAGAGTCAGAGGGGAGTTCTGAAGATGCCGGGTGAAGCAATCTGTGTTCTCACAGCTGAGTGAACAGAGGAATGATCTCAAACTCTGCTCATATCTGGATAGTGTTTGTAGACCTGTTTGAAAGAAGGAAGTGGTTTATATCTGAATTTCTGATCTCCGAGAACATTTGAACTTCTCTGGTGATTTATTTGTCGTCTGCTGCCTCTGGCTGTATTTTCAGGAGAAGTGGCAGCAGGGATTACTTCAGGATTTAAGGTGAAAGGCGGACAGAGATTTCACAATAAAAGCTAGTGCCAGCGGATGGCACAAACGAAGTCTATGCTGCTCTGGGCTCAGCATGGGTGCTGGTTCCTTTCTGCCTCTGTGACAGAACGGAGAGTACTCTGGATGCCCTTCAGATGTGGTCAGACTTCCCCGAGCACGTTCCAGATCGTGCCACTCTTAACCAAGCCCATCTGCTTTCTGTGGAGTATTTATGCACCGCTTCCCACAAAGGTTTGTTAGCAGCCTACAGTGCCACACGTGGAGTCCTTGGCTGCATCCACATCTTCCATTTTAGCTAGCAGCAGGCTCACTAATTTAGATGTTTTAATGAATGAGTCATAACCTTTGTATAATAGCACCAAAATGGTAATTGTCATTTTATTATATTCACAGATGTATTTTTAGTCAACCCCCTCGGATCTGAGGTGGGGAGAAGTTGTTTTGCACACTTAGATCCAAAACAGCAGAAAAGCAATCTAACCCCTGAGAACACTACACTTGTGTAGTGTTAAACAGCACCGGTCTGGGGGGCTGGATTTCAGCTGAGACAGGTTTCTGTACTGCCATTTTGGCAGAGATTGCCCAGCTCTCCTTTCAGTTACCAGCGTTAGCTGTTCAGCAGAGTTTCATGTACTGGCCAGTTGGTAAACTGGTAGAACTTGCTTTAATCAGTGAGTAGGGCAGGTGTATTACACCCTACTACTGCAGATCTCAGGCCAAGTGGCCTTTTGAGGACATTTCTCTATCACACAGAGGAGGCCAGGAAAATGCTTTGTTATTTCCAAACCAAAGAGTCATCCTGCTCAGTCTTCTGGGAGTCCTGAAGGCGCCACCAAAAAAGTTGCTGTGCTTCTAGACAGGTAGATTGAAGCCTTCCCCATGACTGGCATTTCTACCCTGTTATCTGGGACTAGTAGTGTAAGAGAAAGCTTTGTCACAGCCATTATCCTACAGCTGACCACCAGCAGGTCAAACAAGTAGCAGCTCAACGTCAGCTAATCGTTCCGAGTGTGACTGCCGCTCAGGTTTTGCTAGCTTGAGCTGCATTATGTGCCAGGGTTTTTCCTCATTATTAGTTGTCTGTGTGTTGTGGCACCAATCTGGGAAAAGCTGGATGGTCTGGAAGTGTCAGGGAGTCTTTCTGAAGGATGCTTGCTGCATAATTGTTTTCCTTTAACGCATGGCTGTTCCCTCATACCCCAAGAGGTTTTGATACCCCACTTTAATTGTGAGATCCCACAGGCACTGTATGAATAAAACTGAGTGCCCCAAAGCCATCTATGCATGGCTCAGATAGAGCTGATCCTAGTGCAATGGCAAGCAGATCGCAAGGCATCTACTGGCTTTCTTCCAGGCATTTTCTGCTTCTCTTACCAACATTTTCTCTCCATCTCATCACATCCAACTCAGCATTTTCCTTTGCTCAGAAGGTTGCTGAAAGTGTGTGCATTTATTTTGCAGTTACTTTATCTTTTTGCCCTGTGGTAGCAAGCTTGATGATCCTAGGGTATCTGTGGTCAGGAAGGTAAGTTTAGGTAGTGTCTGAAATGATGTCCCCTCCATAGCTACTTTCTTTAGTTCTGATGCTAGGTGAGGAAAGACTCTGCCCTTGTTGCCCACCAAAGAGTGCCAGCAGTCCACTTGGGGTTGCCTTAACAGCCTGACATGGAAAAGATTCTTATTAGCAATAAGAGTTTGTTTGTTTCTTTTCTGGAAGATAACTTGCCCAGATTCCTGACCTCTTGCTGGGAAAAAGCAAAGAGAGGTTCCTGTACCATGACTGGTTCTGCCATTTCTGGAAGAAAAGTTTGTAGGCCCTCATGAACGTTGTGTTCTGCTAGGCTACTGAGGTACAATTTTGTGGGGAAGAAAAGGAGTGTTCGTGCTTAATAAGCAGCGAGGACCCTGCAGAGGAAGAGAACTGGGTGATCGCCTTCGCACGCTGGACGCCTCCTGCCTGTTGCCCTCCCTGCCCTCTTTGGGTCCGGGGGGCGAGGGAGGGTGTTTGTTGGATTGTTTAATGCAGGGCCCATTGCTGCAAGAACATGAAAAGATGCGGTGTTGGAAGACAGCCGTAGTAGCCTAGGAGAGTGTGCACTGTGTCTTGCAGCAAACGGCACCCAGCAGTGAGGCTGAGCAGGTGCCTGGCTCTGAACCCTTGATGGTCCTTGCCTGGTACTTGCTATCAAGTCTTAGTTAAGGTCCCATTTGTCCTTGTCACTTCTTTAAAGAATTGCTTAGCCACACTGGAAGGCTTAACTATTTGTAATGACCAAATTCACTGTTTTTTTATGTTCACAAAGTGATTATTACAGGGCATGCTACTGCAGGAAATATATACTGTGCCTGGCTCTCATCCTAGATATGAATACATTTAGTCTTAAGGCTGAAGATTTTGTCAGGGTATTGGTGAAATCATGAGAGAATTCCTGTTAGCCTAGCAGGTTTGCTTAGCTACATGGAGTACCTGACCAGAGCACTCACAGAGTTTCCTCCTGTGTGGGTTTGGGTGTTGTACATCTCGCTGTAGAGGTGATTTTTCTGCCATCTGTATTTACATCCATTCATCAGTGAGAGGAGGTGAGAATTTCACTGGACAGGAACAGTTTGTGATGTGTGTGAGCTAGCTGAGAGTGTGGCATTCCTGCTCCTGGTCAAGCACACACCTTTTGCAGCCCAGGGTTTGTCATTTAGCAGAGGAAGTTGCTGCCCAGTCTGATTTTTGCTTCCTATAATTAGATGAGTAAAATCAAAGAACTGAGAAAGAAGGGGATAAACATTGAAGCCACATCCCATTTGCTTGGAGATGGAGTTAGAATGAGAGGGAGGAAAAGGGGAGAAGTAAACCCTGAAGTTCATATTTTAAGTTCTGTCTTCTTGCCACTCCTACATGGTTTCTATGGGAACAGGAGCAGAAACTGGGCCATCAGCAGCCAAGAATCCATTTACACTTCAAATTTGCTGCTTGAGCAGCCATGCGGTTTTCTTGTCCAAATCAAATTGTGGTGGAGTAACACATGCTAAGTAAATTGGGGGTAAGATGAAAACACCAAATATATTAAATATCCTTCCCCAGATATGCCAACCCCCCCCCATTTACTGACAGACCTTGAAACACCAAGTCAGGTTACCTTTGAAAAGGAAGGGCCTTAGGTGTGGCTCCAGAAAGGCACCTTGGGAGGCTACGGAATGGTGCTGCTGGGGTCTGGGTAACGTCGGCATCTGACTGGGAATGGAGCTAACTCTCTTAGGCAGCTGAACTGTTCCCGTGCTTTGGATGCAGAAAGCAACAAGCTGCACTTTGCTTACTGCTCAGCTTCTGCTGAGTGTGGGGGTGAAATCCTTACGCGCTGGTGCAGCCTGGGCGTTGTGTAACCGCTGCTGCTGTTGATTTGATCTGGTAGAGAGCAGCTTCTTTATCCTCTTGGTGGGAAAAGACTCTCGGAAGCCTGCTGCTGTTAGTTACCAAGTGCTTGCTGAAACTAGTGGTTCGCAGTGCTGGTTTCTGGTTGAGCTGACTGTCCCTGTTTTGGTGACTTTTCAGTTTCCTTTTCACTCCAGGGATCTTTGGTTCTGAAGCTGAGGGTGCTCTTGTGCCATGCCATAAGAGGCTTTCCTTTGACAGAATACCCACATTGGAGCCTATTCTTTGGGCTGTGTTTGGTTCTGTTTGTCAGGGCTTAAGCTGCACTCATTTCCTCAGCTGAACTTTCAAAATCTCAGATTTTTTTTGCTGCAGTGCTAATAAAGTTGAACTGTTGGGACACCTGCTTAGAAGACTCTGAGTGAGGGAGCAGCCTCAGCTGAAGGAGGAGTTTGTAAATAGATGTGGAAGAGCAACAGGAGCTAAAGAGAAGTAGTGAGTATGGTGGGAAGGAGAGAGAACCAGCTGGAGAAAGAGAAAAGAAGAATGGGTAAGGAGAGAAGGTAGTGGATTGTGAGGGGTAGAGGAGGTTAAATGACTACAGAACAAAGAAACATGAAGTGGGGATGAGTGTATGAAGCTACTGCGTTTGAGGGTGGACTGTGTAGACTGAGACTGGCAGAAGGTTAAGGCTAAGCTTGTGCTGAGAAGCTTGAGGAATGGATAACTGCCAAGGTATATGATGCTAGGATAAGGAACTGTCCTGTGGTAAAGACAAGGCCTCTTCAGAGCCTGCAGTGGCAGCTGAGAAATGTACTGGAGAATTATTTAGTCTATATTTGAGACCTCTCTTAGCCTGTTGCCCTATTTTCCCTTGGTGCTAGACCAGGTGAGAGCTGGAGTCCCAGCAGGGCCGGTCATTCAGCACTAGCAGGGAGACCAACACCATGGATTACCAGCATCAGGGCAGAGCACAAGAACCGGGCTTGTCTTTGTGAGCCTCACTTTCATTCAGACTTGCATTGTGTTTCCCAAGCAGTTGATGGCTTTGGGTATTGCTGACGCCAGCAGAATGTGCCACTGTGCAGGTAGTGAGTGCTGGCAGTCAGAGCAACTGTTTTGACAGACCACAAGATGTGCAAAGAAAATGTTCCTCCATCTTCTCCTTCCTCCTGGTCAGGGAGAAACCCCTGTGTGAAGACTCCTCTGTGTGGGAGTTCAGGAGCTGCTGCTGCATGTGTTTGGTAGTGGTGCCTGCAGTGTGTTTCTCCCAGGAGGTGACACTGGTTGATGGCAGTTGGTAGGTTGTGTTGCCTTGTGGTGTGTTTCAAGAGTAAGGCCTCACCTGACAGTACTGAAGGTGAGGGTGAGACCCCTGCACCTAAGAAGCAGAGGTGGCTAATGTAGTGGGGTTAAAAAGCAAAGCAGTGAGTAGCGGTGAGCGGAGCAGCACAGAGGGGAGGTGAACAGGAGTACAGGAAGTGCTCAAATAGGCAAGCACTAGAGAAGCAGAGTGCAAGCTGTGGAGCTTTGGTCACTCCTGGGTTGTTGCCACTGCAAGCAGTTTACACGTGGCATGGCAACTGGTGTGGCTTTGGATGAGGTGATCCGTGGGCCAGAAGTGCCACTGCAGATGAGGGTCATACTGGGGTTTTGAGGCAAGGTTTTGGTAGCAGAGGTGTGGAGGAGGCTTCAAGGGTGGCCTCTGTGAGAAGAGATCAGGGACCTGCTGCTGGCTGAAGCTGAGGCTGCAAGTGACACTGGTGGTGCTGCTGTCCAAAGTGGAGTGGGGGCGAGAAGGTCCTGCAGACATCCAGATCAGGCAGCAGCAGAGGGAACAGGCTGGTCAGGCACCAGCAGCAGGGATTCCCCTGAAGCATGTGGAGAAGATCAGGGAGAAGCAGGTTGTCCCTCTGCAGCCCATGGAGACCTCACACCAGAGTAGGCTCCTGGTAGACTACAGAGAGGAGCTCCCATTCAGGAGCAGGTTTTCTGGTAGTACCTGCACCCTGTGCTGGACCCAAGCTGGTAGTTTCTCCTGAAGAGGCCATGGAGAGGACCCATGCTGGAGCAGTTCTTGGAGGAATCTATACTGTGGAAGGAGTCTAGATGGAAAGGAAAAATGTGAGGAGGAAAGAACAGCTGAGGTAAGCTGTTCTGAAATTATCCCATCCCCCATATCCTGTCCCCAGCACAGGAGGTAGAAGAGTTGGGAGTGAAGCTGAGCCCATCAAGAGGATGTGTTTGGTTCCTCACCATGCTCCTCTGATTTTGACTGGCAATAACTGAAATGAATTTCCCCCAGTGAAGCCTGTTTTTCTCCGGTGATACCTGATACCGGTTCCCCCCATCCTTCTCTTCACCCACAAGATTGTCCATCTTATTTTCTCTCCTGGTCCTGTACAGCCAGTGAAAACAAGACAAAGGAAGACAAAGTAGAACTGTGGGCAAGTTCTGAACTAGAGAAAATGAGAGAGGAGAGCCAGAAGCAGCTGCTGTGCAGAGAGAAAGACAGCAGTTCACAGGGCTGAGAGAAAACCCTTTGGGGTGCCCAGTACCAGAACTGCAGCAATGCTTGGAGAGGTGGGAGGCAAGGGTGACTTTCTAGGCTGTTAGAGCCAGCTGAAACACACCTCCTGCCAGAGAGCTTTGTCAGTGGGGGCTGATGAAAAGAGGAGATGGATCTGTTAGGAGAAAATCTAGCTAACGGTGTTGGCAGCTAAAGGAAGCAATAGGAACTGGTGTTTGAGGAATGGAAAAGAGGCAATTTGTTGTTATTACTGCTGGAACAAACACTGCAGCCGGATTCTTGCTGAAGCAGCAGTGCCAGGGTGTGGAAGATGCTCCCAGACACTGCAGATTAGTTGAACTTCAGTGGGATTCCTCTAGAGAAATAACTTCGAATCATCAAATGGTTTTGAAAATAGTCTGAAGGGAATGATGCTGCCAGGAGAGAGTTGGGATGCTGGGGTTTATTGAGCTCGCTGTGCAGAGGGTGGGTACCACCCAGACAGCTACAGGACTGTTAGGTGCCGGGACTAAGTATGCAAAGCACGATGAGAAAGCGAAGAGGGATGGAGCCTGCATCCTGCAAGGCACACTGACACGGCAGCCTCGGTGCCGCGGGCACGGGCAGCCTGCTCGCTCCTTCCCCAGCGCCTGCGCTTTGCTCCGCGGCTGGAAGCAAAGCTGCCTGCGGAGCTGGCCCCCGACCGGACCGGGGGAGAGCTAGCACTGCACCCGTGCTAAGAACAGTACACTGGGGTGATGGGAAGGCTTGAGAGGGAGCTCCTGCTGTGTGGCAGGGTGAGGTAAATGCAGTCCCCAGCCCTACTCTGTCTGAGGCTCGACGCTGGGAAGCAGCAGTTTCATCTGACAGCAGCTCAGCATCTGCCCTGCCTGATGCCCTCCCTTTCTCAGTCTGAATTCTGTGGGGAGGCCTTGGTCTGCTCTGCAGAAGAACCTACTTTCCTGGTTTTTATTTCCCATGCACTTTCACTTTAAGCAAGACTAACACCACAAGTTCTCAGAGCACCTCTGCAGTCTGCAAAGGGCTTTTGGGGCCACACTGGTGACAGCCTGCTGACGATCAGCAGCTCAGGAGCAGACGTTGCTGCTTTGTCACCTGTTTGCCTGCTGGAGACGTTCAAGTACGTTTCTGTTTCACTCAGTAGGCAGTTCAGTGGTCATGCAGTGTGGGATGTGCACAGCAGTATAGGCTCATATAATCAACCAGGTTGGAAGAGAGCTCCAAGCTCATCCAGCCCAACCTAGAACCCAGCCCTGGCCAATCAACCAGACCATGGCACTGAGTGCCCCAGCCAGGCTTGGCTGCAACACCTCCAGGGACAGTGACTCCACCACCTCCCTGGGCAGCCCATTCCAGTGCTAATCACTCTCTCTGCCAACAACTTCCTCCTAACATCCAGCCCAGACCTTCTCCAGCACAGCTTGAGGCTGTGTCCCCTTGTTCTGTTTCTGCTTGCCTGGCAGAAGAGACCAACCCCACCTGGCTACAGCCTCCCTTCAGGTAGCTGTAGACAGCAATGAGCTCTGCCCTGAGCCTCCTCCTCTGCAGGCTGCACACCCCCAGCTCCCTCAGCCTCTCCTCACAGGGCTGTGCTCCAGGCCCCTCACCAGTCTTGCTGCCCTTCTCTGGACATGTCCAGCACCTCAGCATCTCTCTTGAATTGAGGAGCCCAGAACTGGACACAGCACTCAAAGTGTGGCCTGAGCAGTGCTGAGTACAGGGCAGAAGAACCTCTCCTTGTCCTGCTGGCCACACTGCTCCTGAGCCAGCCCAGGATGCCACTGTCTCTTTTGCCCACCTGAGCACACTGCTGGCTCATGTTCAGCTACTCTCTACCAGCACCCCAGTAGCTGTCCAGTAAAGCATGGGGTTGTGGGCCTCCTCTGTTCCCACAGGTGACTGTCTCTGGCTCCGGGCTGCCCATTGGCTTTCTCCTACTGAGCTGGTGCTGACGTTTCAGCAAGCTCAAGCCCCGTAAGGGTAGCTCTCTACTATGCTGCTTTGCCTGATTGCTACTCAGCCACTCTTTTGTTGCCAGTGTGGAAGTGTGGGACATGACACCTTCTCTCCAGGCACCAAAAGGCATGACTCATTCCTTCTCCAGTTCTTAACAAGCGTCTGCTTCGTGGCTTTACCTCGTGCTGTAAGAGTCTGCTGCACCGAGCTTGGAAAGGGCTTTGGCAGCCAGAAAGAACTGTTGAGGAGCTTCAGCTCTCTGCACCTTGTTCGCCTCACACGCTCCACATGCTGGGGCTGTGGCTTTCATTTCCTGGAACATGTGCTTCCACAGGTTTATCCTTTGCTATTTTGGTCAGGGCCCATGGCACAGGGGGGCTGCAGAGGATTAGAGGCTTGGAGTTGCCACGAATGCTTCTGACTAGAGAGAGCATGGACAGGAGTGGTGCGAGGTGTTGATGGGTAGAGGTCTTCATCAGTCACTCCTGCAGAGCTCAGAAGATCTGTAGCTACTTCATCTGCACAATACTTGACATGAAAATAGGCAAATCCTGCCCTCAGGTCTGGTGTCCCCAGCAAGGAGGCCACAGAGATGCTCCAAGGGCTGGAGCAGCTCTGCTCTGAGGACAGGCTGAGGGAGCTGGAAGTGTGCAGCCTGCAGAGGAGAAGGCTCCAGGGGAACCTCAGAGCTGCCTGACAATAGCTGAAGGGATCCTGCAGGAAGGCTGCAGAGGGACTTGCCCTGAGGGTGTCTGAGGCAGGAGAAGGCGGAATGGTTTGAAGCTGAGGCAAAGCACAGTTAGACCTGATCTGAGGAAGAAGTTCTTCAGTGGATGGTGGTGAGAGTCTGGCACAGGCTGCCCAGGGAGGCTGTGGCTGCCTTCTCCCTGGGGGTGTTCAAGGCCAGGCTGGATGAGTCCTTGAGCAACTGCGTCTAGTTGAGAAATGTCCCTGCCCATGGTGGGGAGGTTGCAGTAGGTGATCTCTGAGGTCCCTTCCAGCCTGAGCTGTTCTAGGATTCTACCACAGCTAACTTGTTGCTCCCCTAGCTAGAAGTGTTCCACACGGTTTCATTACGACTGTGGCAATACATCTCGCACGTTTGTTCTTTCAGTTCATGGCAACGTTTGGCACTCATCTTTACTTCTCGACAGAAAAACAGAGCGAACGAAACCTGGGTTCAGATTCATAGGTGGGGGGGGTATTTTTGTAAACAAAAATAAACACAGTTATGTGAACATGAGACACAGGAACACGTTAATTTGATTCCATCTGCTAAATGTTTTTTGTGAGTTTAATTGCACCTCGGTTCTGCTAAACACGTTAAGACATATGTTCATAAACTAATGGAATATAGCTGCTGGTCCTGGCAGCCACCCAAGATGCTCTTAAATCAACAACAGCAGCGGTAGGTAGGAATTATTTCAGTTGTGGAATGTTAAATGTTCTCCTCACTGTTTTCAGTTTGGAAAATCCTGTGACAAAATGAAATCTAGGCTCAGAAAACTCTGGGGAAGTAGCCCTACTTATAGATTGGTTGCCAGCAGGCGTTCTGGTTGGGATGTTGCTGGTTTGCCCTTTGTGTGTTCTCGATGTGAACCCAATATTGCAGCTGCTTTCAGGCGGTTTTGTTGGGCTGCTGTATGCTGGACGTGGCTGCTGTAACCTCAAAGAACTTCTGCCTTTCATATCTAATTGAGAAGTGTTTAAACACCACCATGTGTCTTGTGTGTGAGATTCCACAGCTGGCTGTCCAGGCATGTGGAGAATCTGCTGCTAAGCACAGATTGCAGAGTCACAGACTGGTTTGGATTGGAAGGGACCTGGAAAGGTCATCTAGTCCCCTGCAGTAAGTAGGCAGCTGCCCAGCTAGAGCAGGCTGCTAACGTTGTTAGGAGGGCTGGTAAAGGTTACCAAGTCAGTACAGCAGGAGAGCTCTGGAAAAGAGAAAAGACTTCATTTTATTTATTTTTTTTTCACCCCACTGCTCACCTCCTTGTGACTTAACTGATCTGATGAATTTTATGGCAGTTGACTGTTCTAGGACCTGTGTCTGCTAAGATTGGCAGCTGTCTGAATAGCCTGGGGTGAACCAGAAAGCTGGGAGACATTTGCATGTGGAGCAGGAATTGAACAAATTCCTGCTGTTTCCCAGCAGGTTAATGACAGAACCCTGCCTTCCTCTGCAGTCAGGGTTCAGGAGCAGGGAGTGAGCCCAGAGTAGCCTACCTGCTTACTAACAGGGGATTAAAGCAGTGAAAGGATCTCTCACCTGAGTGCCTTATAGCGAGAAGAGCAGGAGCATTGCTTGCCGCTTTGCAGAGGAGATGCACAGCTGGAAGCCGAGGCACATCTGGCTGCTGCAGTGAGGATGCAGTGATCTTCACACGGCCAGTGTCATTGCTGGAAGGTGTGGAAGTGCAGCTGGGTACTTGGCATAGCATGGAATTAAAAACCGTGGCAGTTGCCCCCAGATGTTTCACTCTGTGCTGAGTAGGTCTCAGCCCGGCTTTAGGTTGGCTTGGCTAAACACACAAACAAGCGGTGCTAATGCTCTTGGTATTTACCGGGTGGGGGCTGCCCGTAGTGCTTGGTCACTTACCAGCTGGGAAAGACACACAAGTGTCATCTATTGTGTTTGTCTGCTGCAATATTTATGGCTTGGGTTCTTCTCAGGATGGTTTTAAATCATCCATCAGCTGTACCTTCTGACCAGAAGATTGCTGCTGAGGTACAGTGTCAGCTGTTAGTGCTTCCTGCACAGACTCGCAAAACATGTGACAAGTGTCCTGAATGCAGGACAAATGGCTGGAGGGGTTCAGCCCTCCTCAGAGGGCACTCTGTAACTCCTCCCTGCCTGTTCTACCCCTAGTTAACAGAAACAGAGTTAAACCTGCTTCTGCTAGTAACTGATTGAATCTCCTTAGCTGAAGAGTAGGGCAAGTACAAGGAATTGCACAGTGGCAGTTTCTCACCTAAGAAGGCAGGGCAGGATTACAGAATAGTTCAGACTTTCTAGCAGGGGTGTGTGCATCGAGGAGATTTCCAGCCAGTCTCTTGCCCAGAGGAAGGCTGAAGCTATACCTAATGATACAAGAGACACTAGGCATGAAATTGAAGCGAAAGCCTTGAGGAAGGATTTGAAGATCAGGCTGCTCAGTGTGTTGATGTATTAGCACAACTTCCAAGGGGCGCTCCTGAGGGAGGAGGGAGGAGGCAGGAGGGGTGTAATGGAGCAGTAATTCCTCGTGTTGCAAAGATGAAGGGATGCTGGAGCAGCAGCTCACTGCTCACCGCCTGCTCTTCAGAGCAAGGAATCTCTTCCGTGGCCCAGTTCTTCTGCAAGAACAAACCTTTCCTTTCTCTTCCTAGCAGAGCTGTGTGTGTAATTCCTGTGTCATCTGGACAGAAGCAAAAGGATATCCACACACTGAATCCAGTGTCCTCTTTTAGCCTAGTTTCAGGGTTATGGAAGTTGGCACTGATTTTTTGTGTTTCCTAAAGTCTGAAGAAGACAACACAGAAGGAGGAGGCACAAGCAGGCTTTAGAACATGCCTTAAAGGTATCCTGTCTTTCACACTGCTTTGCCTCTGGGATATAGTGACCAGGCCCCATCAGCTGAGGCTGTCAGGCTGGAGTGCAGTCAGGGACTGCTAACAGAGTGTTTCTGTGCAGTCATCCAAAAATTAAGAAGGCTTCAAGGAGAGTAACTGCAGCACCTGTGATTGGGTAGCAGAGGGAAGGCTGAGAATGGAGTCTTCATTGGCTGTTTTGGCAGGTTTCAGTGTGGCAAGCACAGTAAAACTTATTTTGGATGTTCTGCCTCAAACTGTTTTTAAACCAGACCAGTTGAGGGATGGTTACCATTTTGCAGACAGTTCTATGAGCAGCCCAGCCAAGCAGTTGTATTAGTGGGATGAATCACAGCATCCTAGAATAGTTGGGGTGGGAAGGGACCTCTGGAGACATCTGGTCCAGCTGCCCTGCGAAGGCCATTGCTGCTGTGCCATGGCTGCTAAATAACCTGTTCCCTTTTGCTTTGCATGTTAAGAGAGGTGGTCTTTAAAACCTTGTGCAGATGTAGAGTGTTCATTGGGCATCTCCAGTTTCCTGATTGCATGTGCATTAATAAGTCATAAGAATTACTCATTTACAATGGAATACAGATAAAATGTGGTTTGACTGCTCCTCAGCTGTATATTTCAGCACTTCTGTGCTGTATAACATCAGTCTTTATCTGGAAAATTTAGCTTGGCAAAATAGACCTGAAGGAGGCCACAAGACACATCTAAGGACCACGCATGGGCTGGCTTTTGCTCTTTATACTCTGTGGTTCCCAATGAGTAGCAAAGACTTACCTGGGTAAGGGCACCAGGAGAAAAAATGAACCTGGCTTGCTTCCTGGGAAGCAAAGAGAGGACTTTTCTAGAGAGGATTTTGTCATGGGTAACGTTGTCCTCTGGCCGTGCGGAGCGCGGAGCAGCCTGGGTACGTAGGCTTGCTGTGCCAGGGTGTAATGGGATTAAATACATAACTTGATTTTCAGCTGAGCCAGATTTAATTTATGGTCATTAATATTAGAAAATTTAACTGTGCTAAAATGGCAACCTGAAAATCTAATCCTTTGAAGTATACATTCAATTTGGAGGAAGCCAATTAATGGAAGGTCTACATAGGTAGGGCCAACTGCTTCATACTGTGCTATTTTTGGCCACTCTTCTGGAAGTACACTTTGAATTTCTGGCCTCAAACCACTACTTAAATCCCTTTCCTTTGCTAGGAACAGGCAGTCTTGGAATTTTCTTTCTCAGTCCCAGGTGATCAGGAAGTCTCACAGTGTATGTTGTGCTCTAGACTCACTGAGACAAGCTTTCCATCAGCAAGAGTTACATCCCAAGGGCTTCAGAAGGCTAGGAGCAGGAAGGCATCCAAACACTTTCTGCCTCTTACTCCCAGATGTTTTCTCTGTTCTACCTTGGACCTTCCCTACTGTGAGTGCCTCTCAGGAGCACACCTAACTGGCCAAACAGTTTGTAATATGTAGATAACAAGGGGACAGTCTCAAGCTGTGCCAGGGCAGGCTGAGGCTGGATGTTAGGAGGAAGTTGTTGGCAGAGAGAGTGATTGGCATTGCAATGGGCTGCCCAGGGAGGTGGTGGAGTCGCCATTCCTGGAGGTGTTGAAGTAAAGCCTGGATGGGGTGCTTAGTTGACTGGTTGACTGGACCAGGTTGACTGGATAAGGCTGGGTGCTAGGTTGGGCTGGATGACCTTGGAGGTCTCTTCCAACCTGGCTGATTCTATGATTGTGCTGAGCCCTGCAGGTGTGGGGCTCCTCCAGGTCTTGGGTGCTCCCAAAGGTCACAACCTCCTCCTGCTGCAGAGTCTCTCCTTTATATTTCCATCTACCTGCCTGCCACAGCCTCTCTGGATTTGCAGGCTGGGGAAGAGAATGTCCTTCTGGAAACTCGTTAGGGCTGTAGCTGTGCTTGAGGGAAGCCCCTTCTGTAAGCTCATTGCCTAGGTGTGGCCTTTGGTTTCTTCGCTGCTTTGTACTTGGAACGTGCTTTCTGGCAGTGCGGCTGTCCTTGACCCACCTGTGTACCTTTTCATGAGCACTACAACAGAGAAGTCTCCTTCCCAGGTCTGCTCATCTCCCCACCTAGGATTACTTCAGGGCTGGACTGAGATTGGAGATTTGGGTGAGCCTTTTGTTGGTATTTTGGTTGAGAAGGGTAACACCATTAAATTACTCACCGTGCTGCTCAAGCCTGAACAGACAAATTCAGTAGCAATTCTCTCTTTTCTTCACCCACCCAGTCTGAAGGAGCATGGCTTTGCTCACCCACTTTTGGGGAGAAGTTTCTTTGTTTTGGTGAGTACCTTTTTAAATTATGGGCCAAAGAGCTGAGAGAGTGATGTTTGGAATTCCAGCTCAGAAGTGTTTGCCTTTCGAGAAGGAAGGGGTTGGTTTGAAAAGTAACAGTAACACAGAATTAATGAACACTTGAGCTCCCTAAGCCAAACCCAACTTTCACAGTGATTTAGGATTTGTGTTGATAGGTCCCAGATGTTTGTTTTACCAACCTTGCCACACCTTGGCCCATGAGAGGTGTTTGGAGAAGAAGCTGTGTGTCTGGGTGAGGGCAGAAGCTGGCAGGCTGCAGAGCAGTGTGTGTTTGTAGCATGGCTTTGTCTTAGGAAATTCAGTTTAGAAAAGCTGCATCTCAGAAAGCCAGAAAAGCCTAAACCAAATCTTCCTCCAGTTACTACTTCCAGCAAGTAACATTTTCACTGCCTTGTTTCCTGTGGGGGAAATGCTCGTTAAAACCCCATTTAATTTGGCGGTAACGATGTCATTAGCTCCTCCACATGTTCCATGTGAGTCCTCCCCCACATCTGCATTCTTTTTCCCAGTTTTCCTCCACTCACTTGCTTCCCCAGATTGTCTGGCCCCAAACCCTCTGCTGCCAGGGAAAGGTCTGCTCCGAGAAGTATTTCCTTTGTGGGTCTCGGCTGGGTTCCTTTGCTTCGGCAGCCAGTGGCAGGGTGCCTGGAGCCAGTCGTGCACCGCTCTGTGCGCTTACGCAGTCTGTTCCTGCATCCCAGTGGCCTTTTTCCACCGAGGGATCCCTTCAAGCCTCAGAGAATGTTCTCTTCATCTGCTCTCCAGACCACGCTTTAGCTGCAACATCACAGAACCACCTTGCTTGGCAAGACCTTTAAAATCATCAAGCCCAAGCCTTACCCCAGTGCTGCCAGGGCACCCCTGAACCATGGCACTCGGCACCACATCTCCATGGCTGTGAAACCCCTCTGGACTCCACCATTGCCCTGGGCAGCTTGAGCCAGGGCTTGACAACCCTTCTGGGGAAGAAATTTATCCTATCTAAACCTCCCCTGGCACAACTTCAGGCCGTTTCCTCTTGTCCTAACACTTGATCCCTCAGAGCAGAGACCACCCCTCACCTGGCTCCAGCCTCCTTTCAGAGAGCCAGAAGGTCTCTCCTCACCCTCCTTTTCTTCCGGCCAACTAGCCCCAGGTCTCTCAGCTGCTCCCCACCAGCCCTGTTCTCTAGACGCTTCCCCAGCTTCATTGCTCTCCTCTGCATGTACTCCAGCCCCTCAATGTCCTTTTTGGAGTGAGAGGAACATGATACATGGTAAAAATTTTCTGTTTCTGTCCTACTTGACTGGAGAAAAGTGAGGAGCAGACAGTGTAATATACTCCCTACAACGAAGAAGAGTGGAAAGATTCATAAATGCTGGCTTGAGTTAATTCCTGCTGATAAGAAACTGCCTTAGATTGAGGCTTGTTTGCTAGCAGACTTTGATTGTGGAGTCGATGTCATTTCTGCAGGTAAGTGGTTATCGAGGAGACTTCAGACAAATTGATTGCTCACTTAGATATTATTTGCTTTTATATTTAGCCTGGCTTCCCAAGGGACAGACTTTACAGTCTCCATGCCTGCCTGTGCAGCTATTTATCAGTGTCCAACCTCTTTCCTATTTTCAACACGTTGGTTCATTGCATGCAAATCCGAGCGAGCCTGCAGCCATCAGATCTCATTATTAGTCATTAGCTTTAGGTCGTTAGTCGTAAGATCAGCATTCCTGCAGACATCATAAAACCTGGTAGTTGATTGGGTGAGAGGGATCCAAAATAGTTCTTTCACTTCGGGGAAGAGTGAGGCAGAGCCTCAGCTTGGCACCAACCACTTGGCTTCCTGTGGGCATCCTTAGGGCTGATGCATTGCGGGTGCCAAGTGGAGAGCGCAGTAACTGCTCCAGCCGCAGAAGGGTTTGCGTCGGGGAGAAGCTCCCTGGTAGCACAGAGCGGTACTGAGGTACAACAGCTTTAGTGGGCAGATATCCCCAGGAGTGGATTTAAACTAGAGGAGGAGAGATTTAGATGAGGTCTAAGGAAAAAATGTTTTACAGCAAGGGTGTGAGCCACTGGCTCAAGCTGCCCAGAGCTACGCTCCTCCAGTGAAAGAGTCCTGATCGCAGCGAGCTTCATATGAGCACAGAGACAACTGGTGCCGGAAATCATGATGTAGATTTTGCATCCCTGTTAGCTTGTGTTAATAAGTGACAAAACAAACTCTCCTCCTCACCAGCTGAGCTGAGCTCATTTATTTTTTGTGGTTCTTCACTTAATTAAATCCATGTGTCCTTGGTTAATACCTGTCACTGCAAATACGGACACGTAAGAGTAGGGTCCTGGCTTGACTGCTCCAGTATGTGATAGGTGAAGGGAACTCACCTTTTGATTAGCTTTGCCATTTAGTAATTAGATGTTTTACTTGTTCTCAGATATTTATGTTCAGATAGTGCAAGTCAGTGAGCAGTTTGTTTATAGTACACCAAGTCTTTAGTTCCAGGGATTTGTGACATGCTAAGAGCACAGTCAGCAGAAAAGAAGCCATGAGAGGACCTGAAGGAGCTGCGATTGCTCGGTGCAGGGACTGGCCATGTTCTGCAGGGAGCCTGATTTGCTCTTTGCTTTATGTAATTAGGGCTGATGGGCTCTGCCAAATTCCTAACCCAAACTCTGATGAAACATTTACACGTGACAACTTAAATATGCTCCAGTTAGCTCTGTGAAAAGGAGGGAAATGAACTTTGGATTGCTCTCTTCTGCCAGTTCAGCTTTTAGAAGGGGAGCTTTAGGTCGGATATTAGGAAAAGGAGTGGTCAGGCACTGGAACAGGCTGCCCAGGGAGATGGTGGTCACCATCCCTAGAGCGGTTCCAGAAACATGGGGATGTGATTTGATGGCCACGGTGGTGGTGGGTTGGTGGCTGGACTCGATGACCTAAGAGGGCCTTTCCAACCTTAATGATTCTATCATTTGATGACTTTTTTGGGACAAGCTGTTTAGCTAGCTGGGGACAGTATGCCTAGGAAAAGAGGAATATTCCACTGGCTCTTCACTGTAGTCTCCCTGAAATTTATGGAAGAAGTGTTGGGTTGACTGATCAAGAAGTACATTTAAAATAGCAGAGGATTTGTTTTTAATTATGTTAATAATTCTTTTACTTTTCTTAGTCTTTGTGCCCTCCAAATGATACTGTCCTGCTCTGCAGGGGGTTGGACTCCAATGCCTCTGGAGATCCTTTCCAACCCCTAGCATTCTGTGATCCTATAATAGGTTTGATCTGTTGCTATATAACATTGAGGGGGAAGAAATGCTACCATCAATAAGGGAACTGTGTGGAGAAAGTGCTCCATGAAGTGGCACTTTGTCCTCAAAGCTGTGGGAGAGCTCTGTGGTGCACCTTGCCGTGGGCAGAGCACAGGTTCTGCCGCATCCTTATGCTGCTGCAAGTGCCGCAGGGAAGTCAAGTCCTGTGCTGGCTGCAGCCTCTGCCCCAGCCATTAAATCCACCTCCTTCTCAGAAGGTTATTCTGTTACAAGACTGGCTCTGGAATGTGAGCTGGCAAAGATGTGTTGACTACCAGCTGTGTTAAGCAAGGAAAGAAACGTGACTGATTTAATTAGCCTTTAGTGTGTATTGTATGGCACCAGTGTCAGACACGTGCCCCACGACCAGTGCCAAGAAAGCACTACCCTGTGTCTCTCTGCCGGTGTAGACTGCCTTCTGGAAGGGAATTACTTATGAGCTAATACAAGCCGAGATTAGGAATCGTGACCATTCGTTCTCTGTCAGCCACGCTGTACCACTTTCGGTGCGGATCTTCCCTAGCTGTTAGAGCAAGCTGTGTCCACTTAACCTGGGGTCGAGCTTTGGTGATGGGATGTGAGAAAGCACAATATTGGCAGGTTCTGCAGGTCTGGGAGGCATGATGGGCTAGGGAGCCACAGCTCTCCTTGGCGAAGCTCTCGCAGCTCTGTGCGGACGTGTGGTGGTCCCCCCCAGCTCAGGCTGATCGCTGATCAGAGAGCATGTTCTGGCTTTTTGTGTGGGCCACAAAAAGGCAGCTCAGACACTGATCATTTCTCTCTGAGACAAAAGTAACCCTCCTAAAATCATTGGGAATTCCAGGGAATTTTCAGATTAGAGAGGTCACGAGAGGGAGTTGAATTCATCACACTGCGATTTGTTGCAGGGTGCATTCAGTGTAGGCGTGGTCAAATGAGACAACTCCCAGTGGTTTCTTCATCCTGAAATTCAGTTTTGAGCTCACATTTTTTCTTCACCCAGCAGTGACCATACAATTGCTAGGTTTTGGTTGTATTGCTGTGTGGACATCTCAGCTAAGCTGGCCACAGGGCGTTTTATCTTCCTGTGAAGGTGAGCTCTTGGATACATCATGGTCCTGAGCCTAAAAGAAATCCTACTGTCAGCATGAAAGCCTCACCACTGATATTTAGTGACAGATGACATGTTGGTATTGGAGGGGAATCTGAGTAACAGCTTAAATCTGGTCATTGAAAAGGAGAAATAGAAAAGAAGGGAAAAAGGCCACAACTGAGTTCATAGAATCACAGAATGTCAGGGGCTGAAAAGTACTTCGAAAGCTCATCTGGTCCAGCCCCCCTGCCAGAGCAGGATCACCCAGAGCAGATCACACAGGAATGCATCCAGACAGTTCTTGAGTATCTCCAGAGAGGGAGACTCCACAACCCCCATGGGCAGCCTGTTCCAGTGCTCTGTCACCCTCATAGGGAAGAAAATCTTCCTCAGGTTTACATGGAGCCTCCTATTCCTCAGCTTCCACTCCTTGCCCCTTGTGCTGTCACTGGGCATCACCCAGCAGAGCCTGGCTCCAGCCTCCTGGCACTCACCCTCATGTATTTATAAGCATGAATGAGGTCACCCCTTAGTCATCTCCTCCCCAAGCCCCAGCTCCCCTCAGGCTCTCCTCATAAGGAAGATGTTCAACCTCCTTAATCATCTTTGTGTCTCTGTGCTGGATTCTCTCAAGCAGCTCCTTGTCCTTCTTGAGCTGGGGGCCCCCGAACTGGACAACAGTACTCCAGATGTGGCCTCATCAGGGTAGAGTAGAGGGGCAGAAGACCCTCTCTTGACCTACTAACCACAGCTCTTCTAATACACTCCAGAATGGCATTGGCCTTTCTGGCCACCAGAGCACACTGCTGGCTCATGCCCATCCTTCCATCCACCAGGACTCTCAAGTTCTTCTCCCCTTCACCTGCTCTCCAGCTGCTCAGTCCCCAACCTATCCTTCTCCCTGGGGTTGTTCTTTCACAGGTGCAAGACTCTACACTTGCTGCTGTTGAACTTCATTCCGTTTCTCCCTGCCCAACTCTCAGCCTGTCCATGTCTCTCTGAATGGCAGCACAGCCTCCTGGTGTGGCAGCCACTCCACCCAGCTTGGTGCCATCAGCAAACCTGCTGACAGTGCACTCTGTGCCCTCATCCAGATCATCAATGAACAGGTTGAATAATAATGGTGCCAGTACCCACCCCTGAGGACCTCCACTAGTTACAGGCCTCCAACTAGGCTCTGTCCTGCTGACCACAACTCTCTGACTTCTCTTTCCTTTAAGCTGTTCCCAAGTTCAAGCAGAAAGCAGATTGATTTTTCTGGTGGTTGAATGTTTCCAT
This sequence comes from Pogoniulus pusillus, assembly GCF_015220805.1. NCBI lineage: Eukaryota > Metazoa > Chordata > Aves > Piciformes > Lybiidae > Pogoniulus > Pogoniulus pusillus. The sequence continues at coordinate 619,009 of NC_087287.1, forward strand.
CTACTACTGCATGGGATTTTTCTGGTGGGCTTGAGAGTGCTGTAAGGGCACCAGAGAGGGAAGAAGATCTGCAGGGTTCAGTAGGACTAGCTACAGCTACTAGGTGTGCAGTCAGCTTGCTTGTACGTTCAGCAGATGCAAGGGAAGCAGCTGACATGTCTGAGTGCTGTGGCATGATTCATTGCTCACATTTTTATGGGGAGATCAAGGGCATTAAGACTATTTCTTTGGTGGCATTCAAAGGCCTTGTGGCTTAATAGGCACAGAAATTACAATCCCAACCTGTTTGTCCAAGTAATTAAAGGGACACCAGAAATCAGTGTTGAGGCTCAAGGGATCAAATTAATTATTCACATTCACTTGCCAGGGCCTGAAAGCAAGAATGATTCTGTGCTCATCAGTGGCTCTGATTGAGCCAGCAGGGGTGAGTTAACTGCCTGTGTGGGCTGCAGAGGGGTGCGGTTTGTGCAGCGATTGTAGAGCTGGGAGGCTGAGGTGCAGCAGGTAGAACATGAAGTGTTTTCTTGGGCAGCGTTCACTGCTCGTCCTCCTGTAGCTGTCAGCGAGCAGGGCGCTACGGTAACGTGGGCTTGCGTGGGGAGATCTGAAGCACGGTGGAGTTGTCCGAGTCAGGCGAAGTTGCTGGATCCAGGAAACTGTCACCTGGGGAGATCTGTGGAATGCTAAGCACTTAGGCTTGAAGACCCACAGCTCCTGCTCGGGGAGGGCCGGTTGAGCTGAGCAGGGAGATGAGAGGAAATGGCCTCCAGCTGCACCAGGGGAGGGCTGGGTTGGATATTAGGGAAACATTGTTTGCTGCAAGAGTGGTCAGGGATTAGAACAGACTGCCCAGGGAGGTGGTGGAGCCACCGTCCCTGGAGGTGTCCAAGAAAATGGCACTTAGAGGCATGGTGGTGTTGGGCTAATGGTTGTATCCAGTGATCTTAGAAGCCCGTTCCAACCTTAGTGGTTTTATGAGCAGCAGGGAGGACAAAAAGCAGGCAGCATCCAATGCAGCAGTGTGGAGCATTCAGGTCTTCTTTGTCCAGCTGCATTATTCAGCTCCTTTCCCAAGGCACTGGTGGTCTGATGGCCTTTCAGCAGTCTGTCTGTTAGCACAGCCCCATCAGCTTTATGTGGTTGCATGGAAAAGATTGACTTGAAACTCCAGCCCCAGTTTGCAAGGTGATTTTCTGTGCTTGCCGAAAAATCCAGTGGTGCTTCTATGAAGTCATCTCCGTGGTGCTTCAGCTACGGCACCTCGACCACACTGCTGGGGCATGAGAACATTAACAGTGGCACCACACAAAAGTAGAAACCTCTTTGACAGTGTTTTTCTTGAGTCCTATATGACAGAGGAATGGCAGCGCCTTAGTATGGGTGGCAGCAGGTTAGGCTGGATGTGCCTGAAGAACATTTTGAGCCTGTAAACAGGAGGTGCAGCCTAATGAGTTTAATTACAATCATCAAGTGCATCTCCAGATTTCTTTGTAATTGAGCCCCTGATAATGGCAGAGGCTTGATTGGCTCCTCCGACATTCTTCATGCAAAAGTCCTGCAATAAAGGGAGGGTCTCTGGCTGTGTCTAGCCTACAGTCAGAGCAGGAGTTGAAGTAAGGATGTAGTAATAGTAGCTGTTGAAAGACAAGGTGGGGCAGTGTACTGGCTGCAGTATCACCTGCCAGCCTGGCTCAGGGCCCTTTCCAGTGCAGGTGTTGCTGTCACTTCTGGGTCTAGGCCTCCTATTAAGATATTAGTAGTTAAGATCGCTTAGAAATCATTAAGTAGTGACAAATATGTGTAGCAGCAACAGATTCCCAAGTGGCAGCCACAGAGAGCTCCATACAATAGAGCAGATCAGGCAGCAGTTGGGGCCCTCCTAGACACGTTGTTGAGGAAATCATTTTAGGAGCTCTCAAGCTCTCCTGCTCTCTGCCAGACAGGGAGAGTGCTGGTGCCAGACTGGCTTCCTGCTCTCCTCAGGCTCTTAAGCAGAGGCTAATTTAGCTCCCAAGAGCTGTGTGCCAACAAGTGACCTCAGGGTCTGGTTTAAATGGATTTTCATAGCAATAATGATTATGAAGATCTTTATGTATCAGTAAATAGACTTTGGCATTAATTTAAATCAATAAATAATGGCATCAAAGGAGTATTTGTATTGAATTCCTATGAAAGAAAGTTTATTTTCTGGAAGTGAATCCTGAGGGTGAGAGCTCCTCACTGTGAAGATACAGTCCCTGGCTGGGACAGATGGGGATATCTTAACTCTGGAATGGGCTGCTCAGGGAGGTGGTGGAGTTCCCATCCCTGAAGTGTTTCAGAGAGGCAGAGATGTGGTTAAAACTCCACACAACCAGATGGAAACATTGCTGATGAAAACTGATTATTTTTGCATCGGGCTTTTGGTTGATAAATTGATCTCTGTGCAAATGAATCTCTAGTGAGCAGATGCAATAATGTGAGATGCAGTAGCTGTGGGAAATAAAAGATACAACAACCAGTGGCACTTGCATGGAACGTGAAATCCACACCACTGAGACGGATGAGCTGAAAGGAGAAACTCGCAGCCAGGCCCCACTGTTTGCAGAGTTCTTTTTATTCAAGGTGTTTATAAGACAGGCACTTGTTCACATGGGGTCCAGCATCTACAACAGAGGGCAGGGTCACTGAAGATAAAACGCCACCTTGCTTACTTTTTATAGTAGTGTCCTCCTTTTGTGATCAGTGCCACAATCTTAAGTGGGCTTGTCTACAAAATATGTTCCCAGCCATGGCAGTGTGTGGGATAATGATACAGGCCAGCAACAGGCCAGAGTTCCTCATCCTTAAATGCTTCTGGATTAGAGATAACCTGAATTCTGCTGCTGCTGTGAGTGACTCAGTGACTCCTGGAGTGGATTTGACAGCGTAGTGCTGAGTGCCTGGAAAAGTATTATCAAATCACAGAATCATAGAATGGCTGGAATTGGAAGGGACCTTAAAGAGGCACAGATTTAGGTGACCCTCAAAGCTCTCATCTTGTCCAACCCTGCTGCAGGCAGCAGGGACACCTCCTGCTAGATTGGGCTGCCCAGGGCCACATCTGATTTTGAATGTCTCCAGGGATGGGGCCTCAACCACATCCCTGGGCAGCCTGCTCCAGTATTTGACCACAAGGTCATCTAGTCCAGCCCCGCTGCTGTGCACAGGAACACCTCCCAGCAGACCAGGGTGCTTGAAGCCTTGTCCAGCCTGCTCTTAAGCACCTCCAGTACTTTGCAGCTGGGTGGTATTTTAACTTAACCTGGAGATGCTTGAGTGTGTCCAGAGAAGGGCGACGAGGCTGGGGAGAGGCCTTGAGCACAGCCCTACGAGGAGAGGCTGAGGGAGCTGGGATTGGTTAGCCTGGAGAAGAGGAGGCTCAGGGGTGACCTTATTGCTGTCTACAACTACCTGAGGGGTGGTTGTGGCCAGGAGGAGGTTGCTCTTTTTTCTCAGGTGGCCAGCACCAGAACAAGAGGACACAGCCTCAGGCTGTGCCAGGGGAGATTTAGGCTGGAGGTGAGGAGAAAGTTCTTCCCTGAGAGAGTCATTGGACACTGGAATGGGCTGCCTGGGGAGGTGGTGGAGTCGCCGTCCCTGGGGCTGTTCAAGGCAAGGTTGGATGTGGCACTTGGTGCCATGGTCTAGCCTTGAGCTCTGTGGTAAAGGGTTGGACTTGGTGATCTGTGAAGTCTCTTCCAACCCTGATGATACTGTGATACTGTGTGATCTTGGCAAAAGCTCTGGCTCCACTGAAGCCATGGGTGTAGTTTGGATACCTTCTCTGCAGCAGTCTGTCAAACCACTGCTGTTCCTCTTTTATTTCACCTGGGCTTTGTTTTTCTTTTCATGGACTCTCCAGATCCATCTGCTGTGACAAATGGTATTAATTTCTGAATATGCAGGGGAAAGCATTCACTGTGAGGCAAGAGATTCTTACTCCTTGAATCCCCTGTGCTTCAGTGTTCTTTCTAACCGCAGTGTCGGTGCTGGGGTCTGTCCTTCCCTTCTGCCCATCTCTCGAGTCAGTCACCTTCTGCACTCACAGGGCAGTATTTAGATTTGTCTTTGTCACTTGGGTCGAACCCCCACCTGTGAAGATGAAAAGAGCTTCCTGCTGCAAATCGGGATGTCTGTCGCCCAGTTTCTTGCAGTGATTTTAAGTGTCCTCAGCACTTCTGTCCTGATGACTCTGCTCTTCCACTTGTCTGTCACATCCCAGCAAAGCTCTTCTGTTTCACCTCCAAATGCGCTGAAGTCTTTTTGCCTTTATCTTGACTTTCACAAACTAAAACAACTAATTGCATGTCCTTATGTCCTAGCCTTTGACCTTACATTCAGAATACTTCTTACTTGGCATTGTTTTCAGAAGTTAAATATTTCTTAGGCTTCCCTCTCCCTGGGCAGTTTCTGTGGCCCCAGCAGTTTTTGGTGCAGCAGTGCTGTGCTGTGCTGTGCGGGGTCTGCATGCACCTGAAGTGCTGTCGTTTGTGCACTTCCAGCTTTGCTCTCCAAGCAACCTTCAGGTTTTATCAGACCTGTCTGTGTTTCTCCCTGGTGACCAGCTGGATTTCTGCATGCTCTTCTTTATGCTGACCTTCCCCTTCTCCTAAAGGGCCTCTGTTTTCTCTCTCAAATCTGCTACTTTCAGCATTTCTATGCTGACAGCGTAACTGCAGCAGTGTCAGGTGGGACTCTTCCTTGAGCTGCTGTTACTATCTCAGAAATCTTTTTATTATGTTTCTTGGATAATGGCCACTCTCTGACGTGTGTGTTAGCAAAGAAATGATAGACTTGGTGGGTTTTGTCAACAGATTTAGGTGCATAAATATCTAAGGCACTGTGAGCAAGCAAAGCCTGTTTTCTGCTGAAGGAAGGAAGTGAAAATGCTTAACCAGAGTGCACCAGCTGAGCTATTTCCACTGCTGAAATACAGTCACAGAATCACAGGTTGGTAGGGGTTGGAAGGGACCTCCAAAGATCATCCAGTTCAACCACCCTGTCAGGGCAGGTCACACAGGAACACATCCAGGCAGGGTTTGAATGTCTCCGGAGAAGGAGGCTCCACAACCTCTCTGGGCAGCCTGCCCCAGGGCTGTGTCACTCCCACAGTGACAGGTTTCCCTGCTGTTCCTGTGGAACTTCCTCTGCTCCAGCTTGCACCCAGTGCCTCTCTGTCCTGTCAGAAACTATACAGTTCTAAAGAGATGCTTCAACAGGGGAGGTTTTTCATTATTTGTTGGTGGATTGTTTCTGCTCTGATAAAAAGACTTCTAATATGGAGACTAATTGTCTAGATGCTGCAGGGATGGATGCTGAAAATTGATTGCACATGATCTGTGCCTTCCTGAAAGGCCACTGTAAAATGTCAGAGTCGTCTATTATGGGGGCAGTAATGAGAAAGAAACCCTGAAAGAATTTAGGAATGTTTTAGTGATGGAAGCTGCCTTCTTTGGTTTATCAGTTGAGAGACTGTGGAGAGAAAGGGATAAGAAAACTTCTGTGAGGAAGTCATTGCTAAGAAGAGAAGTGTACCTTCTTCTACAGCTCATTTGTTGTTCTCAGAGCGGCACAAGCCTTTACTATTTCCTTCCATGTTACTCTCTTGGCATCCATCTGTTCATATGGAGAAGAGCTGGAAACGAGGTCAGATAGCGTCAGCGGAGTCTTAAATGGCAATGCAAGGAGGCAGAGCTCTGCATTACAAATCCTTTACAGTTCTCTGCTATCTACCAAACATTTTTATGTCTATCCCAATTCATCTGTACTTTAGCACGGGGGGTGGGGGGGAGGTGTGTGATGTGCAGCAAGGGGGGGTTTGGAATTGTCTCATGTGCAAGAGAGACTCTCTAGCTGCCATGGTGATGTACAGCAGCGGAAGCTCTTGGCTTTGTGAGCAGTGTCTCTGTGGCAAGCAGAGATGTGTTTTGGGAGTCATAGAACCATTGAGGTTGGAGAAGCCCTCCAAGACCGTGGAGTCCAGCTGTCAGCCCAACACCACCATGGCCACTAAACCATGTCTTAAGTGCCATGCAAACACCTCCAGGGGTGGTGACTTCAGCTGTTGTTACTGGGTGATGCTGTGTTGTGAATCCCAGAGACTCACACAGCAGAGGTTCATACAGCTGCAAAACATCTTCTATCTGTGGCAACTTTTTAACCTGGGCAGTTGGACTCCGTGTTCTTAGAGGTCTTTTCCAACCGAAGCAATTCTATGACCCTCAGAAATCTGGGTAGGGGGACTGATGAGCCCTTTAAGCATCCATCTGGGATGTTCTGGGTGTGCTGGGGGAGACATCTGGGGAGGCAGAGACAGGAAGACAGTCTGCTCCTTGCTGCCTGCAAGTGCTTTCCTGCTGGGAGACCTGTAGACCTCCCTACAGCAGACCTGTTAGTGAGTGACTGGAATACCTCCATCCTGATCTTCATCTGCCATCTGCTTCAGGTTTGAACTGTGAGAAAGTTTCTAACAGCCCATTAACTTACTTTGTGGCTTAGTTCATTAACTTAAGGGAATATTTCAAGTTAGTCTCTGCTGTGGCTACCCAGGACAGCTGCCTTCCTCCTCAGGTGCTGAAGGGGAAGAGACTCTGAGAGTTTGTGTTAGATGCAGCTGCTTGTTCCTTTTATTTAGTAGGGAGATCCTCCTTTCAGTCTTACAGCAAGCTGCTGAAAGATTTTGCCTTTGTATTGTGAAGAAAAATCGGCCAAGCCAGCTTTTCTGATTCACTGTGTGGAAGAAACTTTTGTCCAAACCTACCTGTTAAAACAAAGGATAAGGAATTTGACCACTTTAATCATGGAGACCAATTTCTTTGTCGTTGGTTTTAACAGAGTGGTTTATGACACAGAAGACAGATGTCAAGACACAAATCAAACTTTGCAGATGTGAGGGGTGCCCAATTCTTCCACTGCAGAGAGCTGTCTCCTGGGACTGCTCCCCTTCTTCCACTGCAGAGAGCTGTCTCCTTCTACTGCTCCCCTTCTCTCACCGCGCAGTGAGGAGTCTGAGCCTCACTGCATCTGTATGGGCGAGGCGCACTGCATGAGGAGGAGATAGCTGTGCTGCTTCCTGAGTTCCTGTGCCACACAATGAGTGTAGGTGGAAAGCATTCCAAGTTTTCATGTATATATAACGATCTCTATATATCTACATTTTTATGGCTTTTATTATTATTTAAAGCCTAGGAAGAAACTGCTTTTACTGCCAGGACAATTCATTTCCTAGTCTCAATAGCTCTCTTTGCCAGAAATCATTCCAAAGTGCAGAAGAAAGAGGATAAAATTATTTTGGTGTCTGATCTAATGCTCAATGTGGCAGGACTATGAGAGCTGTCAAGGAGTCTGTTGTTGCTTCACTCTTCCAAGTTTGCCTACATCATGAAAAGAGTTTCACAGAGGAAGCAAAAAGCTAAGTGGAGGGTTTAAGCCTTAGAGAAAGCCATTGACAATGTTGTCATAAGAGCCAGCCTTAGCTGTCGGGTTTGAAGGACAAGAGGCAGTGACCTGGCAGCAATCCTGTTTGGGGCTTGCAGTGAAAGATCAGTTGTGTTGAACCTGCAGGGCTTTTTCTTGCTTCTCTGCAGAATGGTTTTCCATCTCGGACAATTAGAAACTGTGCTTTAAAAAGATCTCTCTGCCCATGTCTGAATAAAACAAGGCTGAGGCCGAGGTAGGCTCTAAGTAGGATAATCCTTCACTGCAGAGAAGGATGATCAAACCCAGAAGTGATTGATTCTGGGTCAGGTAGTGGCTAGGCTGTCTTGAGGATAAGCACCAATATATCAGCGCCATTATTTTGCTGCTGCATTAACAGCTCAGAAGAGAGATGCTGAAGTGCTCGAAGGTGCCCAGAGAAGGGCAATGATGCTGGTGAGCGGCCTGGAGCACAGCCCTGTGAGGAGAGGCTGAGGGAGCTGGGGGTGTGCAGCCTGCAGAGGAGGAGGCTCAGGGCAGAGCTCATTGCTGTCTGCAACTACCTGAAGGGAGGCTGTAGCCAGGTGGGGTTGATCTCTTCTGCCAGGCAAGCAGAAACAGAAGAAGGGGACACAGTCTCAAGTTGTGGTGGGGGAGGTCTAGGCTGGATGTTAGGAGGAAGTTGTTGGCAGAGAGAGTGATTGGCATTGGAATGAGCTGCCCAGGGAGGCGGTGGAGTCGCCGTCCCTGGTGGTGTTGCAGCCAAGCCTGGCTGGGGCACTTAGTGCCATGGTCTGGTTGACTGGATAGGGCTGGGTGCTAGGTTGGGCTGGATGAGCTTGGAGGTCTCTTCCAACCTGGTTGATTCTGTGATTCTAAGATCTGAAAACTATCTGCTTGAGCCCAGAGAAGCACCAATCCAGCAGAGCTGTCTGATGCAGGTTCAGGCAGGAGGAGCTTGTCCGCTGGGCTGAGCATGAGCAGCTCCTGGTGTCCAGCTGTAATTGGGGAGGTTTGCCTTTGCTTTTGTGTTTTGAAGGCTGCTGTGCTGTGACAGCTTCTGTCCTCAGGTACAGCTCCGTGCCGTGCTCTGCTCTTCACATACATCAAATATTTGAATTTGCTGTCTGGAAAACTTTGGAGATGGTTAGACTCATTCTTACCCAGTGACACATGAAAGACATTTAATGGTTTAATGGTTTTCTCAGTGTCAAAATATAATTCATGTGTTTATTATGGGATGCACATGTTGAAAATTTCCCATCTTTGCCTGGAGCTGTTCACAGACAGGGTTTGTGTTTCAGGAAGAGTCACTGCTGCTGCTTCCTAGGTGAGCACTGCAGGCACATGTCTGGCTGCCTTCTGGCATCACTGCCACGCAGGAGCCAATGCTTGTCTAAACGCTTCCGTAGTTCGTGCCCCGCTCTGGTGATGTCTTGGCCCTGGCTGGACACCAGGTGCCCGCCAGAGCTGCTCTATGGCTCCACTCTCGGTTGGACAGAGGAAACACGAAACGAAAGGCTTGTGGGTCGAGAGAAGGACAGGGAGATCCCTCAGCAACTACTGCCTCCGGTGAGACAGAGCAGAACTGGGGGAACATTGATTTGTTATCCATCAAATCAGAGTAGGGCAATGTGAAAACGAATCTCACAACACTTTCCTACCACCATTCCCTTCTTCCCAGGCACAACTTCACCCCCAGTTTCTCTATCTCTTCCCCTGCAGCAGGGCAGGGGCATGGGGAATGGGAGCTGTGGTCAGTTCACTGCATATTTTCTCTGCTGCTCTTTCATCCTCAGGAGGAGGACTTCTCACATTCTTCTCTTGCTCCCTTCTCTTGTGTGGGTCCCTTCCAGGTGGGATCGTCCTTCAGCAAAAGACTGCTCCAGGATGGGTCCCTTCCACGGGGTCACAAGTCCTTCCAGCAGACCTGCTCTGGCATGGACTGCTCTCTCCATGGGTCTGCATGTCCTGCCAGGAGCCTGCTCCAGTGTGGGCTCTCCATAGGGTCACAGCCTCCTTTGGGCATCTCCCTGCCCCAGCATAGGGTCCTCCTCGTGCTGCCAGTGGATACCTGCTCCACTGCTCACTCCATGGGTTGCAGGGGAACCTCTGCTCTGTCACCTGGAGCAGCTCCCCAGCCTCCTCCTTGGCTGACCTTGGTGTCAGCAGAGTTGTTTCTCACATTCTCTCTTCTCTGGCTGCAGTTGCTGTTGTGCAGAAACTTTCCCCCCTTATTAAATATCCTATTCCAGAGGTGCTACAGCCCCTGTTGATTGCCTGAGCCCTGGACAGTGATGGATTTCTTGGAGATGGCTGACATTGACTCTGTTTGCTACAGGGAAAGCTTCTAGCAGCTTCTCACAGAAGCCACTCTGAACCCACACACACACTCCCAAAACCTGGCCACACTACCCCAGTGCAGCTGTCTAGTGTGAATTACTCACTCTGATTTTCTTTGCTCTCTACAATTCCCTCCCTGAAAGGAGGTTGGTGTGAGGTGGGGCTTAGTCCCTTCCCTCACTTAACTCTAGTGGTAGGACAGGAGGAAGTGGCTTAAGTCACATCAGAGGAGGCTCAGATTCCGTACTAGGACAAACTTCTTTGCTGCAGGAGTGGTCAGGCAGTGGAACAGGCTGCCCAGGGAGCTGGTGGAGTCACCATCCCTGCAGGTATTCCAAACATGCACACATGTGGCACTTCAGGAGGCAGTTTGGTGACCATGGTGGTGCTGGCTTGCTGGTTGGCCCTGATGATCTTGGAGGTCTTTTCCAGCCTTAATGATTCTAGGATTCTATTCCATGCTGTCATATGAAAACAAAGCAGTGAGGTGAAATGGGCAGAGGTAAAATTCATCCCTGAGCATGGTGAGGTCCATAGCAGAGTCTTACTAAGAGATCAGTTCCAGCTGGGGAAGACTCTGAAGACACAGCAGCTATTATTAGCAAGCCTGCCTCAAAAAGGTGTTTATTTTAGTCGTGTGTGACTCATCCTTATTCTTACATAAAAGACAAGACAAAGTGCAGTTCACTGCCTCTGGCCACTAATCAAAGTGCTGGCAAAGCCTGCCAGTGCTTGCTGCTTCTTTGTCTGGCTTTTTCATCTGTCTTGCCACACGGCAGCAGGAGAGGAAATAAGTGGCCACAGTTTATTGTTTCTGTGACTATTATCTAGGAAGCTTTTAACTAATACAGCATCCACAGTGCTAACAGTTGTGGAGCTGTGTAATGCTCAGCGAGGGCTTCATCCTTTGCTGCCTTTTACTTAGCTGTCACAGTCCTGTATTAAATCGTAGCTTTTGGCCACCTTAGATCTCCTGCAGCCTTCCAGATGGGCTACAGTCCTGTCAAAGAGCATTCTTCATCTGTTCTTGATAAATTGTGGGGTAAGCCTGGGGTGAGGCAGATAAAGGAATCAATCCAGTTATACACAGTAAAGTGAGGATGTTCTCTGTTCTTCAGCAGGCTGAGGGCCAGCTTTGGGGTTGCAGGGTAAGGAGGCAGCTCAGAGGCGCGTCAGTGCCAGGCAGCCTGCTGCTGTGTAGCTTAGCCAGCACATGGCACCTGGCCTTAAAAACCGTGAAGAAGGGAAAGAAGTCAAAGCAGCACAACTGCTCGAAGGCAGAATGATTGCAACTCTTCCACTGAAAACAAAAGGCAAAGAGAAGGTAATTGATAACTCCTCCAGTCCCACTTGGTAGTTAATGATTTCCCAGTGGCAAGGTTTAATGGGACTTTGCTGATGCTTGGAGCTGTGATGAATGCAGCATTCTGGGCCTTGAACAAAATTAAACGTGATTCAACTGCGCTTCCTGCTTACGAGGCAAAGCAGGAGGTGAAAACATGAAATGCAGGACTTCTCCCCATACTGACTTGTAATGAGCCTGCTGCTTCTTGGCCAGATGGAGGGAAACAGCCTCCCTGTTTTTAATCATAACCTGCAATCCATCCTTCCTTTTTATTTTTGGCATGAAAAGAATTTCCGTGTCACCCTCTTGTTTAGGGATATTTCTGCCTGGCTGAAGACAACAGACTCTGGCCTACTTACCAGTGATGCTTGCTTAGCTTAACTCCTCACTGCTAGAAGAAATGTGCACCTCAGGGCTTACATCCTAAGGTGAGGGAAGGAACCTGCCCTAATGAAAGATGTCCTTCGCCATGGTGTTGGGGTGGGACTGAGCTACCTCTTAAAGGTCCCTTCCAACTCAAACTGTTCTAGGCTGCTGTGGCTCTATTATTTCTTTTAGAGGAATGTTGGAAATGTATTAGAAGGTAAACTGAGAATCTGATGCTTTGAGGAGCCTGCATCAACTTTGATCTAAACCAAAGTGACTGAATATCTGCTTTTAGAGTTCTTGCATCCATGCACCTTTCTACTTGTGGAAGTTCTGTCTGCCTTGTGGGGGTCAGTCTTTTATCCCAAGTAACAAGTGATAGGACAAGTGGAAATGGCCTCAAGTTCTGTCAGGTTTAGGTTGGATATTAGGAAAAATTTCTTCCCCAAAAGGGTTGTCAAGACCTAGGAGAGGCTGCCCAGGGAAATGGTGGAGTCCCCCTCCCTGGAGGTGTTTAAAAGGTGTGGTGCTGAAGGGCATGGTTTGGTGGTGACCTGGCGGTGCTGGGTTGACAATTGATGAAAGTCTCTTCCAACCAAAACAATTCCACGTGTGAGCTATCATTTGGCTTGAGTCTGGAAGAACTGTTGTTGTATTTGCTATCCATAGACAAGGGTCAACTTCCCAGAGAGTTTGTGCTACCCCTTGGAAGTAAAGCTTGCCAGGAAAGAGTTTATTCAAGGTCTTTCTTTCCTGATCGCAGCAGCTCAGCTTGTGAAAATATCTCAGCATCCCTAGGGTGACCTTTTAACCTGAAATTCATCTTTAAGAATGATTGAAAGTCCTTGGCCTTTAGAGTGGGGGTTTTGTTGTTGAAGCAGAGAGTTACTCCTTAAGCCAAGTGTAACTTCTTAAAATGCTTTGTTAATACTAGTGTGAGAAGCAGAGTGCAGGTGATGGAAACCTGCTACAGTCACAGCACTTAACAACAGAAAAGGGGAAAAAAGGGGAAGCAGTCTGCATAATTAATAATGAGAGAAGAACATAATTCACATTCTTAGTCTTTCACACAGAAGTGCATCACTTAGGAGGGACATAAGGCCCTGCAACAGCCTGGAGAACACTGGGGAAACAGAAAACACTCAGGTGAGAGAGGTCCGGTGTGTGTCAAATGACTTTTTGATGGCCCATCTGTGTGGCAGTGGATTGCAGCAAATGAAAGGAAAAGGTCTCTGGTTATAGAGCAGCAAACAGCAAGGTGTGCATTCCCTAGCTAAATTAAAGCCTGCTCTGGGATGACTCTTTCACATTGACAGCCTTACTTATAGTCTCTTTTGGCTCTAAAATGCAGATTGTGTGTGCCCACTTAATGACTGGGAACTACATATCTGAGGGTGTCTTTGATTCACCTCTGCAAACACGAGTGTGCTGCTGGTAGCTTTCCCTGGGCAGTGGGAGGTGCAGGGGGCAGTGAGGAGGGTCTGAACTCTTCAGACTATCAGTAATAAAGCCAAGGAGAGCTCTGGTCACAGAAGGGCAGGAGGAACCCTTCTTCCTCTCACTGCAAGATGGGAATGTGCAGCAAAGAAGTTTTGCAGTCACATAGTCACATTTATCCATCTCTTGCAGCAGCTGGCTGCCTAGTGACTGCCTGGGTCCGAGGGTGCTGGTGCCATCAGGGCACACAATGCCTGCTTGTGACGGCATTTCGAGAACTACTTTGAGCACCTGCAGCAGCACCCTGCATGTGTCATCCCTGACCGCGGCCCTCTGTGCTTAATGTCGGCAGTGTGGGTGCAGACATTAACATGGGCATGGCCTGCTGAGCTGGCACCGGGGCTATGAAGTGACTAAAATGTGTTGACGTGGTGCTAAGGAGCCCGAGGGCAGCCCCGCACTGGTGTGCCTGCCCTGCTGCCAGCACTCTGGCTCTGCGCGGTGCCAGCCGCGTCGCCGAGGTGTGCCCACTGCTCCGTGCCAGCTCAGGTGCAGCGCCTGCTCACACATCCTTTCCTTTGCCTGGGCCAGACAGGTCCTCAGAATAAATTATAGTGAGGTGAAGGACAAAGTGCCCTTCAATATTATACAGTCAGAAGGAGAGGAGCAGGGGCATTGTTTGTGGCCAGGATGGTAGATGGCATCACTGCATTAAACAGGGATGTCAGGAGTGCCCCTCCCACGAAAGCCATGAGGCTCATGGGGACAGCACAGGAATTCAGGAACACCTGAATGTTTGCCCTAGCCTCGACACACAGACCCAGTGAATTTTGCCACTTAGTTTTGCCAGGTTTGGAGAAAATCAGCTTCTGAATTAAATGTCGAGGTGAGTTTCTGCAGGACTCTGCCATTTCCAACTCTTTCCTTCTGAGCAGGAACGCTGAGGAAGAGCTTCCATGGGAACGTGAAGAGAGTTGATGTCGAAATTGGAGCCAGGTTGATGTTGAGCAAACTGAGTTATTTTCCTGGTCCGTTGTCCTTTTGAGTAATTTTTCTGCTGCCCTTCCCTGATACCAAGAGTGACCCTTTGATGGACTAAACTCAGGCTGTGTGGGACCATAGCTGCTCTTCCCCATTTAGAAAACATTAAGGACTAATGGCATCTTTTGTCTGCTTTAGTTAGTTAGCTTTAAAACGTGGCCTCTGAACATCATGGGGTTTACAGCTCCCACACCTATTACCAGAGTTATTTGGGGCAGATCGTTCCATTGTCAAATGCACATCTGCATTTGTCTGCAATCCTCTGGACAAAACTGGGCTTCTTTGGTAAGAACCACACTGCTCCCCACGCAAATCTTACAGCTGTGTGTGAAGGGAAGGACATCACATTAACCTCAGGTTGCTAGTTCAGGCAGGATGTGTTTAGAATGTCTAACAATGTTTTTAGTTTCAGCAGCTCTCAGGAGTTTGGGGCTGGGATCAGGAATCCTCATTGCTCCGCAGGGAGATGCTGCAAACTGACAGGCACAGTGCAGCCCTGTGGTAGAAGGAGTTCTGCTGTCACAGGCTGGGGCAATTCCAGCCATGCTGCCTGTGCAGCACTTGGGGTGCACCTTAGCATGAGTGAGTAGCACACGTGAAGGTTACTTTGTGCAGCAAGTGTCTTGAAACTGAAGCTTTCCTCATACCATAGCGAGACTTTGGGATCTAAATGACATTTTTAGTGGTTGTCTTGGAGCCTAAAAGGACTCACCTAGAAATCAATTAAACACATCTTAGGATATGCTAAAATTGTCCCTCTGCTACTGCCTGCCTGACTTGACAATGTCAGTAACAGGGGAAGAGCTGATTTAGGTCAAGGCATTTGGAGAGAAATCGGTTGTGATTCTACTGCAATTTGGGCAGTTAAGCAAAGAGGCTGGGATTAAAACCAAACAAACAAAAGAAAAGATCCCATTCAGAGAGAACCACTGTCCCTCCAAGTCATCTAAACGTGTAGGTTAGCCTGGTGAGTGTACCTGCCGCCACAGCTCTGCATGTGAGTGTGGCACACGGCAAAGCCATGTGAGCAGCATCTCACTAAAGAACTGTTCTTGCCAGCTCTGAAATGAAACCAGTGACTACTGGGGGGATTGCTTGATGTGTGTCCCAGAGACATCTCTAGCATGTAAAATTCACATGCTCTAGTAAATGGAAGTATTGAATGTTCTCAAGCATGGTGGCTGCTGGCATGGATGGAGCAGTGTACTACCATGCAGCTAACATCAGCCTCCTGAGCAGGGCAGCTGCATCTTTTGTTTCTCCTGGAAGTGGTCCCTGGCCTATGCTGATTCCGAAGTCCTGCAGTGGGTCTGGTTGGAGTGCCCTTGCAGGTGCTGGCCAAGCAGGATTTAGTAGCCCAGCAGGGAGCTCAGTGCTCAGGAAGGTGGCCAGGTTGCGGTGCGTAACTTGCCATCTGTGCTGCCACCTGGAGCAAGTGTTCGACTGGCCCTTCACTGATGATGATGGTTTACGATTAAGCTTTGGCACATCAAGCCACTCCAGCACCTTGGGTAGCTGCATCTCCTTTGCAGTGGGATGTAGGTTGCCGAGTACTTCAGCAGTATGAGCTGCTAAGTCTCACTGAAGGCATCCATTACTGGTGAACACTGCAACAGATTGCCCAGGGAGGTGCTGGAGATCCCATACCTGGAGACATTTAACATCAGGTTTGATGTGGCTCTGAGCACTCTGATCTACTAGGGGATGTCCTTGCTGACTGCAGAGGGGTTGGAATCATGACCTATAGAGATCACTTCCAACCCAAACCTGGAGTCCTGTGGGGGGGCTTCTGGAGCCCTCAACAGAAGAAGGATACCGAACAGTTAGAGCGAGTCCAGAGGATGCTCAGAGGGCTGCAGCAGCTCTGCTATGAGGACAGGCTACAAGAGTTGGGGCTCTGCAGCCTGGAGAAGAGAAGGCTTTGGGGAGACTTCCAGTATGTGAAGGGGGCTACAGGAAGGCTGAGGAAGGACTATTGACAAGGTCTCATAATAACAGCACAAGGGATAATGGGTTTAAACTGGCAGAGGGGAGATTGAAACCAGATGTTAGGAAAGAGTTCTTTGCAGTGAGGGTGGTGAGACACTGGCACAGGTTGCCCAGGGAGGTTGTGGTTGCTTCCTCCCTGAAGGTGTTCAAGGCCAGGTTGGATGAGGTCTTGAGTGACCTGTTCTAGTGGGAGGTGTCCCTGCCTATGGCAGGGGGTTGGAGCTGGATGAGCGTTGAGGTCCCTTCCAACCTAAACCACTCTATGATTCTATGATTTATCTCAGGTTCCAAGGTAGAACACAAGTGTGGCTTGTGGCTGCATGCACAGGGAAATGCTGGCTCTCTCCACAGTGTCTCTAAGTTTTGGTTCTTTGCATAAGACTTCGGTTGACACTTAAAGTCAGTTCTCCAACACTTAGTTAGAAAGCAATATCATTTAAATGGGAAGGGATTTGCATAACATTTGGGGTTTAAATCCAGGCTTCACCTTTTGGAAGCACCAGTCATTTCTGCCTTTCTGAGCCTGGCACCGTTGGCCCTTTCCATTCGTCTTTTGTTGTACATACCATGTCTTTTCTGATCTTTCCTTGCTTGCTTTAGACTTAATTCACAGGCCTGAATATTTGTCATAGGGTTACATTTACTGAGATTTTGCTTTTAGTTTGGGTTTGGTTTTTTTTCAATATGATGCACAGAAAAGAGAAGCAGCAGGTAAACAAGTCTGGCAGATTGCTGCTGTTGCAGGTGAGGCTGGCTCCTGATTGAGGAACCTGTTCTCTGCACTTGGGCTTCATTTGTCTCCTTCTCCTCAGTGTCTGTGTTCCGTTTTGTAGTGTGTTCATCTCACTAATGCACTTCTGATAGCTTGCTGCATTTTCACATGGCTGTGGAGCTGTTCAGTGTGCTCCTAAAATGTCAGTGGCTAACAGTGCTGATTCTCCCCATCCACCACCCAGCTAACTTCTCTTTGGGGAGCAGGCAATTTGAGTGCTCACTTCAGGTGTTGAAAGAAAGGAGAAGGTAGGTTTGGGTCCTGTTGGCAACTAGAAGGAAAGAATTGTTTCAAAGGAGTGTTTTCATCTTGTTTCGATAGAGAATTTGACTATGGAGCAAACATTTCCAAAGGCCAGGCTGTGTCATCTTGCTGCTGCTGCAGGCACTAGCAGACTAGGAGCAATGCAGAAGGCAAAGCCCTGCCCAACTGCTTTTGCCTTCTGCTGCAGGGAGATTGCCTTGGGACAGGCGTTCTGTGTAGGCTAGGTGGAGCCACTCTAAAGGCCAGAAAATTTCCTCGTGCCTCATGAGTCATCAGATCATACAAAAATAGATTTTCACTTCCAACTATTTAAAAATAAAATCAAACTTAATGAAAGCTTGGTTGATCCTTATTCACTCTGACAAAATGCTCTGAGGAGTCTGCTGTTACCCTTCTGTGGTGCTTGTTTGCTAACCAGAGTGCATTGTTTCCTCTTAACAGAGAAGCTTTTTGCACTCACACTCTTGCTTGAGATGAGAAAATGTCATTCTGTGTGGATAGTAAGTGAATCAAAATGTTGCTTTTGAAGTGGTAGCAAAAAGGCTTATTACAAATAAATGAAGTTGCTCTTATAAACAAGGTCGTTTTGTTTAAAGAGCACTGCCAAATTTGTCCTGTGGTGCCCTTGAATTCTGGTTGCTTTGAAGCTGTGCAAGGCTGTGCATTGGTGGTCAGTGTCTGCCCTGCTGGTTACCAACATCAGGGGGTTGTGCTTTTACAAGGCAGGATGAGGAGTATTTCTGTTGTTGGTCTTCTGGATCAATCTGGTGACTTCTGGCACTCCTCAGGAAAAGCAAACAGCAGAGGATTGTCATAGAATCAGAAAGTCACTAAGGCTGGAAAAGCCCTCTAAGATTAAGCCCTACCATCAGCCCACCACCGTGGCCATGAAACCATATCCCAGAGGGCCACATCGATGCGTTTTTTGAACACCTTCAAGGATGGGGACTCCACCAGCTCCCTGCGCAGCCTGTTCCAGTGCTTGACCATGACTGATTTTTGTCATCAAATCTGTCAGAGTTTTCCTGGGCCTTGGTGGCTGATGGTTGTTTGGGTACGTGGCAGTGGGTTAGGTGTTTTCCCCTTCTCCAGACTGTTGAACCAGAGCACAGGCTTACAGCTCTCAGGCTGAACTGGGATTTTTAGTGCAGTGTTTAGATGCAGGATTCAAGGAAGAATAATTCTGAGACAAGATGGAATTCTACCCAGTCTTCTCTAAGAAGCAGAATTGTTAAGACCGGATTGAATATAAATAGTTGGGAAGCAGCTAGAACAAACTGCATCTGCCATTGCAAGTGATGCACTCAAAGCAAGATCTGGGAGCTGACTTTCACACCACATAGCTGGAGCTCAGGAGCCGTTCTTGGGAGGTGCGCAGCAATCCCTTGCTGCAGACAAGCTGCCTCCTCTGGACTGCATCTTTCTTTACCTTTGGTTATTCCAGTTTTTTCCTTGCTGCTAGGTTGTTCCAAATGTAAGCTAATGTGGTTGTTGTTAAACTGCACATTTCCGTGCTTGTGGCGGCAGCTGTGGAATGACAGAATCATGACTCTTTGGGGGCTGGTTTTCTGCAT
The DNA here is from genome assembly GCF_015220805.1 of Pogoniulus pusillus. Classification (NCBI taxonomy): domain Eukaryota; kingdom Metazoa; phylum Chordata; class Aves; order Piciformes; family Lybiidae; genus Pogoniulus; species Pogoniulus pusillus. Next base: position 637,577 of record NC_087287.1, read on the forward strand.
CAGAAGTCTGGCACAAAGCGTGGATGTTCTTTGGCAGCCCACAGGAAATTGCAGTGCAGTTGGCAGTTTTCTCACCTAGGGTGGGACCCCCCTGACGTCGCCGAGTTCCTGCCTCGGCGGGATGAGAGGTGTTTGCCACATTTCTAACAGGGAAGCCGTGTTGGCACGTGAGCTTGGCTGTTCTGCGCCTGCTGAGGCGTTTCTGAGGGCCAGACTTCACTCTTGTCCTCAGGCCTGACTATGGCAAAATGGTCCCCAGGCATAAATTGTTCACTGGTTCTTTAGTCAGTAGTTAATGAGCATAAAGTTAATCGGAGGAGGACTTTGGTGACTCAAAGGATGCCTTTCTGTGGTGTGGGCAAACAGCAGCCAAATGATCCAGTGATCTTAGAGCAGCAAACGCTGCCACACTTGGGCCTGCCCGCAGGCTCCGTGGGTCTGCCGTGACAGATGAAGACACTTGGCCATGCAGACAGTAGTGCGTTAATGGGTGTTGAAACACAGACCCACAGCCCTCCCCAGCGTCAGTCACGGAGGCAGGCATCAAGTGAAACGCGCTGCAGAAGGAGGCATGGGCTGTGCGGTTGGAAGGCTGAGCTGGAGCTGTTCCTGCTGAGGTTTCTGTTTCTGTTTGTGCTCTTCCATGAAGGCAGGGAGTGTGTTGCATGCCAGAATAAGGACTATTGGCTCACATTTGATTTACCTATTTAAAGCTCTGTGCTGTAGCTCTTGTTGCCTTGCAGCCTGTGTCTCTGAAGAGCAAAATGATTGCCTGCAAGTCTCATTCTGAGACATCAGTCTTTTACTCTGGTTTCCTCTAGCTTTGTATAGCAAATGCCAGCACAGGCATCCCAACCTAACGTTTCCAGCAGTTTTGACAACAGCATACACAGCCTCCAAAAAACACTTCTAAGCAATTCCAAGTCTTGAGGCAGCCTGGATAAGGCTAAGGTGACTGTAAGAAAGAACTGCCTCTATCTTCTGTAAGTTCAGGCTTTCCTGCATCCAGAGAAACCCCTGAGCAATGCAGTTTTTCACTGTTCCTGGTGCAGATGCCGTTTCTGTGTGGGAGGGGGAAATCTTGTTTATCTGTACTTGATGGCAGCACATTCTGTCTGTGCAGCTTCCTGATCTCTGCTAAGGTTTGAGCTGAACACCACTGACATGGACAGAACTGAGCAGTTGGTGTTCCCTGTGCTATCTTTCATCCCAAACATCCAGAGGAGTGTGGGCAGCAGGGTGAGAGGGGGGATTCTGCCCATTGTCTTTGCTCTGCTGAGACCTCACCTCCAATCCTGTGTCCAGTTCTGGTGTCCCCAGGAGGAGGAGGACACAGAGCTGCTGGAGCGAGTCCATAGGAGACCACAAAGATGATCCAAGGGCTGGAACATCTCTGCTGTGAGGACAGACTCAGGGAGCTGGGGGTGTGCAGCCTGCAGAGGAGAAGGCTCCAGGGGGACCTTGGAGCTGCCTGCCAGTACCTGAAGGTGTCCTGCAGGAAGGCTGCAGAGGAACTTTTCCTGGGGGTGTCTGGAGACAGGGCAAGGGGGAATAGTTTGAAGCTGAGGCAGAGCAGGGTGAGAGTGGAGGTAAGGAAGAAGTTCTTTGGTGTGAGGATGATGAGAGTCTGGCACAGGCTGCCCAGGAAGGCTGTGGCTGCCTCCTCCCTGGGAGTGTTCAAGGCCAGGCTGAATGAGGCCTTGAGCAACTGAGTCTAGTTGAGAGATGTCCCTCCCCATGGCAGGGAGGTTGCAGTAGGTGATCTTTGAGGTCGCTTCCAACCTGAGCCACTCTGTGATTAATTCATGTTGCCTGCCTGCTGTGTGCTTACCTAATGAAATGGAATTCTCATAGAGAGAGCTGTATTTTGATACATGCTTTAGAATTCCTCCCCTAGTACCCTTCAATGCAGGGTCTTAAAATAGAAGGGCTCAGCCTGCTCTCTGCTTCCCGTTGTAAACACTTAGCAAGTGGTTCATTCAGAATTCACATAAAGGTCTATTGTCTTCTCAGCACTTGCATAATGCTGCTGTACTCCACATTTTAAGCAGGATATATTTTTAGTGTTGAACAGCCTCATGTTTATAAAGTGTTACATATGGAACTGTTTAATTGGAGTCTGAAGCATTTAATCACTTCACAGGTCAGAGTGCAGCTAAGGAGTGCCGCCCAGGGAGCTGATGGAGTCACTGTCCCCAGAGGTGTTCAAGAAACATGGAGATGGCACTTTAGGGCATAGCTTAATGGCCACAGTGGTGTTGGGTTGATGGGAGGACTTAATGATATTGCAGGTCTTTTGCAACCAAAACAATTCTGTGATTCCCAGGCTGTAGTCAGGAGAGCAGCTGTAGGAATAATGCTGCCTTCGCCTTCCTCTGCTCTCCTTCCCCATCCCCATGCACTCAGTCAGCTGCTTGGGTGACGCTGTGAGTGAAGCTCCTCTATGAGCTAGCTCCTCGAATAGGCCTAGCTAGAGGTGCAGTCTGCTCAACATGGAGCCAGTCCTTCGTGCTACCCTGCAGGAGACTGCCCCGGAGGAGCTGCGGGGTGCAGCAGTGCTGTGTGCTGATGTGGTGCTGCCGACAGGATGCTTGCCCTCAGCTTGTGGACCGCACAGGCTGCCATTGTGCCCATGGTGCTGTGACCCAGCAGACAGATGTGAAACCCTGCAGTGGTAACCAGCTCACGGCAATGATCCAAATTCAAAGGAGCCTCCTTTTTTTCCTTCCCCCCCATCTCCTCTGGACTCAGCTGATCAGAGGGGCCTGCAGAGTGATGCTGCTGGCAAGCTAGCATGGAGGTGAGTGGTGAGCAGCGGAGAGCAGAGGGCTGAGAGACTGCTGTTTGCACTGCACAGCTGCTGCTCAAACCTGTGGCTTGGCTTGCCTCATTTCTTGTAACGTGAAAGAATGAATTTGCTGAGACCAAAGCTGGCAGAGGTGGCTGACTATGGACATGGCAGAGAAATGAGGAGAGTGCAGCTCTGGTTGCAGTAGTTAAGCAGTTTTGGATTTTCGTGCATGCTTCCACCTGTGAAGGGCAGATGTGGTAGAGAAGTTTCATTAGCATATGGGTGACCTCCACTTTGCTTTTTTTGGCACCCTGTTTCTGGTGCTGGCTGTATACCATCAGTTATAGGCTATGACAGCATCTGAGAACAAATTAAAGAGGCTTGTTTGTGAAATGAATGCTAAGATATTCTCTCTTGCACTTCAAGCCTCATTTTAATTTTACTGAATTTTAAATTAGAATTTTGATTTATTTTTTTTAAAGCCTTGGGATTTAAAGAAAGAAAACTTAGTTATCAGTTTACCTTCAAGGGAAAAAAGGAGCATGTGTGTGAGGTATCAGGTACTACTGGGACTCAGATATGCAAAGCAAGTGCATGCTGAAAAGCAAAAGGAGCAGCAAGTACAGTGCAAGCAAAATTAGGGCAAGGGGTGAGGTGAGTGCCAAGTCCAACCTCTGTGATTGAATTAGGCCAACCTCCTCTGAAGAATCCTTATGAACCAGCCAGATGATGTATTTGGCTCTTGCATGCTCCTGAGTTATCAGAACAAAAGAGGTAGAAGAGAAAAAATATTTGATAAAGAACAGAGATCAAATCTGAAGCTGTGCCCAGACTCTCTTCCTAGCTATGGACCAACCTGTGCCCAGGCTCTGTACGTGGACCTTCAGTGCTCTTTCCCTAGTGCAGCCTTCCTGTCTGGTGGCTCCCCTGAGCATGTGGAAATGGAGAACTGGTCAGGGGCCACCCAGACCACTGAATACCTTCTGTTCAACTTTGGCACTCCCAGATCACCAAATATCCAGTGAATATAAGTCACACTCTGTGAAAACAGCTTAAAATATCAAGAGGAAATGGCTTCAAGTTGCACCAGGGGAGGTTTAGGTTGGAGATTAGGAACAACTTCCTTGCAAGAGTGGTGAGGCACTGGAACAGGCTGCCCAGGGAAGTGGTGGAGTCCCTATCGGAGTTCAAGAAACCTGTGGCCATGGCACCTGGGGACATGGTTTGGTGGCTGTGGTGGAGCTGGGTTGGTGATCGGACTGGATGATCTTAGAGGCCTTTTCCAACCTTAGTGGTTCTATGCTAATATGCCAGTTAGGTGTAATACTGTCCTGAGGGCTCCTTGGAAATGGAAAGCTCTTCAGCCATGTGTGTGTGAGAGAGCAAACCAGATGTACACAGATCACTTGATTTTGTTTTCCCTAAGAGAAGCTCTGAGGTGACAAACTGCCACCTCTTGCACCCGAAAGCCATGGGGCCAATTCATCCTAAGTGTCATTTAAACTGATTGCAGTGCACTGCAGTTCAGTCAGCTGCAATGAAGTTAATGGAACCTCTCCTAGGAAATGTGACTGAAACCAGATGATTCAAAATAGTCACAGATACTGATTAATGGGGACAATTATTTTTAATAGGAATGGGTCCAAGTAATTGAGTGATGTTTAAATGTGCTGCATGAGGGAGCCTCAGGAGGACTGGAGTTCCTTACCCACACTGCTTTCCCATTAGATACAGGTATGCCAAATGCAAAAGTTTAGATTAGAATGCTAATTGTATGTGGTTCCACCTTTCACACCATGGCATGGCTTGGAGACAAACAGCACCCTTCAGCTCTGCTGCTTTTCTTGCAGCAAAGGGGTTTGACTTTGACGCCCCCTGAGCCGCCGAGAAGCGGCCAGAAGCAGTGCTGTCATCTGTGCCGCCTCGGGGGTGTGTGACAGGGCAGAAGAGGGCAGTTTTTAGATGCCATGTGGGTGCCTTACTCCACTGTTGCACTCTTCTAGCAAGGCTGGGCAGCTTTTAAATGCTCTTAATTGAAGTGAGCTGGGGTGAAGAGAAGAAGCTCTGTTCAGGTGTGCAGCTGTGTGCTCTGGGCGAGCCGTGGCTGCGTGCGTACACATGGCCCCTTGAGCAGAGTCCACAGCTTGGCACTGGTGGAAAACGGTCAGAGCTTCTACAGCTCTCCACCACCAGCAGGGTCAAGCATTCGGCTGCTGAAATTGGAGTCTTGAACGTTTCCCCTGGCCGTGTGCGAGTGCCTGTCTCAGGTACTCAGGGCTGCGGGCCGGGCACTGTGGGGGAAGGTGCGGTGCAGACATTGCCCACTTGCAGCGGGTCAGGTACTAGAAGAAAATTAGATGTGGGGCTCTTAGGTCAGACGCTGAGATGGGTGCAGTGTAGATGAGGTGAAAGCCGGGTGAAGGTCTGACCGTCTCTGGAAGCCAGTTTGACTGAAGTTAGGCATGTTAAAAAAACAAACCAAAAGTGGCTTTGAGAAGCTGTGTGGCTGTGGTGCTCCACTTGGGTTCTGACTCTGTCCTTACAGGTTCTTAGGATGCTGGTGTAGCCGGGCTGGCACATCGGTCCCCCCTCAGGTGTTAGTAGAATGGAGGGAGAGCAGAGTTTGAATTGCTACTTCGGCTGTCAGCAGTGTGGTATAGGAAGAGGAAAGTCATATAAACAGTCACACACCTAGGGTGGATTTCTTTTTTCCAAACGGTCCTTTTCAGAGGTCCTGGACCTAGCAGAAATACTAAGGACAAGAAGTTCCAAGATGGAGCTTGGCTAAGTGTTGAGAAATAAATTATGTGATGCAGTTGCCATGACAACAGAGGAGTCCGGAGTTTATGATCTGAGATGCCTCTTCATTCCCATGCTTCACTCAGAAATAGATCTTGCTAAATGCAGCGGAAGATTTACAGTGCTGGTGCTACTCAAGGGGATGAAGAGATGCAGGCTAAGGCCTTCCTCAGCAGCATCGCTCAGCTGTCTCCAGGCAGAGATGAGATTGGTGCTGCGGTTCGGAAGATGACAGGTTTGCCACTGCTGAGTCTATTGAAGGAGAAGTCTGCTGCCTCTCCTGCTGCCCTTGCTGGGAGCCAGCAGCAGGCAGCACACCTTCACTTGCCATGGGAGCTGCAGGAGAAGGGGCACAGTATTGCCCTCCCCGCACAGAGAGCAGTGTGGTGCCAGCACGAAATGCCAGACCTCGAGATATATCATCTCCATGGCGTATCTGATACCTGCTTTGCCTTTCCTGATCTGAGTTTATGCGAAGAGATCTGTACTGTGGTGATGCTGCTGAGGGGCATGGCTCAGTAGTGACCTAGCAGTGACCTGGCAAGGTGCTCACAGGCTTCATCTTTACAGCCTCCATGCAGCAAGGCCACCAAGCCAGGCAAGTCTGTGAGGAGGTGGATGGTGTGTTAAGGCCACCAAGCCAGGCAAGTCTGTGAGGAGGTGGATGGTGTGTTAAGGCCACCAAGCCAGGCAAGTCTGTGAGGAGGTGGATGGTGTGTTAAGGCCACCAAGCCAGGCAAGTCTGTGAGGAGGTGGATGGCTGTGAAATGCTTTCCGGTGCAAGACTTCAGCTGGCTCTCTGCCCCACGGGGGTTTGGGTTGTGCCTCTTAGCTCCGCAGGGTGAATGAAGCCTCTAAAGCATCTTTCTCACTAACTTAGATCAAATGGGATGTGGTCAAATGCTAGTAACAGTCAGAGATGTTTGTGTTGGAGATCAGCATGCAGGTGAACTTGCTGCCTATATTAGTAAGGAATTCCCTATTTTCATGAATTTTCCAGGCTGTTGAGGGCCTGTTTCAGGATCTGCTCAAATAAACGAATAGTTGAAGCTTAGCAGACTGAAGCCATCTGCTTTTCTCTCTTCAGGCTTCATGGGAGAATGTGAATTAACTTGGCTTACAGATACAAGTTAATAAACTAGTTTCCGTGGTGGGATATTCTGTTGTTACCTGCAACACAAATTAAACTCCTCTGCCAGCTTCTTGGGACAACAAATCTGGGAGTTGTTTGTGGTTGAATGCATTTTATAAAGACGTAAAACATCGTGTTCATCAAAACCTGACTCTGTCAGCAAGTTCAGCCCTTTCCAGAAATAGGGAAAAGTTTGCTGCAAGAGAGTTTGTTACAATCTGCTTTGGACAGGAAGCTTTCTCGGTGGAACAGCCGAGATGCTGTTCTTGAGCCCGTTGGCAGCGCTGGGTGAGAAGGAGCCGGCGTGCCCCTGGCTCAGGTGGTGCAGACCCCTTAAGGCAGGTGAAGGGTTTGCCAGAAGCGGTGGATTTTGCAGAGGTGCTGGCTGGGGGCTGCGAGGACGCAGAACAGATCTGGGCAGCCGTTGGCTCCTTTGAAGTGGTTCAGTGCATACAGAGAGCTTCTGAGAAGCTGATTTGGACTAAATGCGTGTGGGCAGCTGCAAGGTGAACTTGGTCACCGAGCAGTGCTCGTTCTGAGCAGAACTGCTGGGTTGGGTCAGCCTAACGACTGCTGGAAGTTGTTTTGCTGTGTTCCCACTGAGGGCAGGTGTAGGTAGTGGAAGGATTAGGATGATGCAGTGAAGAAATTAGGATTTTTAAAAATGATTATTAATAGAACAAACTCTGCAAAGGTCTCTTTCTCTGGTAGTGCTTTTTCTTTTGCACCTTCCTACGGGAAGGCTGCTCTGGTGAATGTGTTCCAGCTCATGCATCTGCTGTCCTACAGTGTGCAGGTTATTTTGTTTTTACTTTATTTTAGATTGCAACATTGTATTTATTGTATTAGTGAGTTAAAGTTTTTTACTTTATGTTTAACCTTTTTGTACATTTCCCCCTCTTTTTTATCTTATTTTATATTTTATTTTACTTCACTTTTATTTTTCAACCCACTGCACAGTTACACATTTCAAAACTTACCTTTATGCAGCCTGCTGAGATATCCATGCAATCTACCCCAGCACCTGTAGGAAACTCATTAACACACTCTTAAAAAAGGTAAATCTCTGTTTTTACACAATGAAATTTGTCCTTTCCTGTTCTAGCTCTGCTCATGTCAGTAAGCCTGTTGCATTTATCACGTAGTACAGAGGCTGTCTGCACTCAGGGGTTGGCTGGTGGTGGGCATGGGAGAAGAACAGAGACCCCCCCAGCTGCAGCTGTCATTCCAATATTTAAGACATGAAAGCAGACAGTTACTGGGGCAGCAGAAGGGCAAACCTCACCTTCAGGTATCGCAGTTCGAGGTCATTCCACTTCTGACCTGACTGCCTACGCAGCTAGCAGCTGACCTGCAGGCAGTGTGCTGAGGTTCGGTGGTATGCAGCTGGAAGTGTACCTGGCACCACCAGTGTGTGCTTGTCTGTGCCTCTCAGCAGCAGCTCTGTGCCTGCGCGACTTAGTTCTTGCTTAGTCCTCTCTCTTGCTGCCTTCTGTTTAAGCTCTTTGCTGCCTTTGGGATTACCTAAAGCAGACCAAGAGAGAAGACAGCTTCTTCCTCCCTCTGTGCTCCCAGCAGTCACCTCAGGCTCAGGGCTCTGGTGTTACCAGGGTGTCAGGGCTGCCTCGAGGGGAGCATTTTCCCCTTTGCAAGGCTCAGGAGACATCTGTTGATGCCACGGGAGTTCACAGATCGTCTCGGACACGGAGCGAGACAAATCCATTCCTGATTGATGGCCACATCTTTCTTTGGTCTTGGATAAAGTTTCATGATTCTGATTGGGCTTGGATGTTGCTGTGGATAAAATCTGCAGCGAGCTAAAGCCAGAGTGGTGGACCTGGATGGTAAAGATAGTGATGTTAATGACTGTCTGCTGTCTGTCTTGCTGGTTTACTCTGTGTCTTTGAGTCATGTCTTGAGACAAGGGCCAGAAAGGTTTTGCCAAAGAACATCAAACTGAGTCAGTCAAACTCATGAGAGCTCTGGTGTCTTAACTGCTTGTAACCATTTCTGCAGTCCTTTGGGTTGTTACAGAATCAGAGAACCAGTTTGGGTGGAAGAGACTGATAAGCACATCAAGTTCAGCCATTAACCCAGCACTGCCAGGTCACCATGTCCCTCAGTGCCACACCTCCATGGCTTTGAAACCCCTTCAGGGGTGGGTACTCTGCTGCTGCTCTGTGGGCAGCCTGGGCCAAGCCTTGACAACCCTTTTGGGGAAGAAACTGTTCCTCATGTCCAACTTCCCCTGGCACATTTTGAGGCCATTTCCACTTGTCCTATTGCTTGCTCCTTGAGACTGACCCCCAGCTCACTCCAGCCTCCTTTCTGGGAGTTTCTCCAGGGTGAACAGCCCCAGCTCCCTCAGCTGCTCCTCGGACTCGTGCTCAGTGTTTTATGTATAAAATATTGAAGAAAGGCAGAAGGAGCAGTGAATCTGTCACTGAAATCCTGGATGCTCATGGGCTCCTGCAGTTCTGATGGTACTGCTTGGTCATCATGCTGCAGTTTACACACTGAACTGCTGAAACTAGTGAAGATAAGGAGCTGCTCTGCTGATTTCGTGCTTTTGGTATCAGTCTTTCTGCAAACTCCTGCACTTCAGTAGCCATCAGCTCTGCTAGCAATGGTTTTACTTCTGGGGTGGAAAACCTCTGTGGTACCAGCTTTTGTAAGAGGGCCTTTGGAACAAAGCTGCTATAAGCATTGCTCTCCAGGTTCTCTTTCTGAGGCAGCCTTAAAAATGTGCTGCATGTCTTGGCTGCAAGTGCTGAATCTCATTGCACACAAGCATGCTGGCAGGTGGTGTGCTGCAGAAGCTGCTTAGCATCCTGCACGTTTAGCACTTTGCACTACTGTACCTGGGTTTGATTAATATTAACTGTTGATTTATTTGGAGGGCTTTATTTTTCAACAGCATTCAGGGGCTTGTTGGAATCCATACTGACTGTCGGCCTTAACATTTAACTCTAGTCAAAACAGAGTAGATGCATTCTGTAGGTCTTAATTACAGGAACATTCTCACTGTGGAAAATAATTACCTGGTTGAGGTTTTAATACTGGAAGGAATTTGGAAAGAAATTGATAACTCCATTTGCTAAATGTTTTAGATTAAATTTAGATGCCATTGGTCCAGATATATAAATATCATATCTTGAAATTAAATACCAGATGCTAAGAAGGTGTAAAATAAAGCAAAACAGCAACAGTCCTCTCCAAATTGATATTCTTTTATATCTTCCACCTACAGAATGAGAGAACTTCATATTTGCCTGCTCAACAGGTTCTGGATGTTCAGCATGTGCTACACCTACATCCCTGTGTGTCAAACCAAAAAAGCATCTCAAAAAGCATCTGAGGCATATAAGCAGAGCACAGGGACTGTGCTTTGAGGCTTCTGACCGTAGCATTGTGTTAAAAATAGAGGTGGCCTAGGTGGCCTTTCCTTGTGATGCTTTTTGGCATAGCTAAAGCCTGAAAAAAGGCAACCCTTGGTACAATGGATGGGGAAGAGGATTTCAGGTTGGAGTGGGTCTGCTTGTGCTTGTTGTTCTGCGAAGTGCAATAATACTTACTGAAAGATTTTTGCTCTGAACTGTAAATTCTTGAGTGTGTGAGGTGCCCAGCCTGTCAGAATAAATAGAGGAGGCTAAAAGCACTTGTTTGGAAAACGACTGTTCATTTTGGAAGGCACTGAGTGATCTCAGTGCAGTGTAACTGAGTTAGTTGGATTTGGATGGAGATCAGCCTCCCAGCATGTATTCTGGCAGCAGTTCTTCACTGCTTCTGTTCCTCGCTGCCTGCTCTGTTCAAACAGCACATGCAGCACGTGGGGCCTCGCTGCTGCTGCTGTCGTTCCCATTCCAGGTGGCTCTCAGTGGCTTCTTGGGGATTGAATGAATAAATGAGTTACTTCTGTCCATGGCTATTTACAGGTTTTTAAGCTTTCTTCTGCCTCAGTGACTCTTGTGGAGAGCTGTGTATGATAAAAACGATGATGTAGCACTTGGAATGACCCAGAGGTTATACATTTTAAACTTCTGTCTCGCTGCACAGTTTAAAATCCAGTTGGAATGACCACAGAAGCTGGTCAGGGCTCTTCTGGACTGCCCTGGCCTTTGCTTCCAGGGCATTAGATCCTTCCAGAGACTCGCAGAGGGGAAATGCGAAATGAGGAGAGCACATAAAAGGAAAGAATGTCTCTTGAACATGAGAGTTTCCTTCAGGAGTGAAATCCTTTGTTCCTTGACGACCTGAAGAGGAAATCTTCCTAGTGTCTCACTGGTTGTGGTAGAGAGCTTGAAATGCACATAAAGCTGTGTGGATAATAGTCATGAAAAATGGTTTTCATTTCACAAAATATTTTTAGTGTCTGAAATGCAGAGTTGTAGCACAGTAATTGCTGGAAATAAAATATGTAAAGGGAAAGATTTGATTGAACTCATTAACTTTTTTTTTTTTCCTTACACTGGTAATTAGAAGGCAATTAGTTAGATATTTCATGAAGAGCTGGCTTTGTTCTCCTGCAGTCGTGCCAGCTTTGTGCTCTCCCTTAACAATGTGTTTTTCTTAAAAGCCAGTCATTAGAGCTTCCGTCTCCTCCTGGTCTTGCCACCTTCTGTTCCCAAAACCAAACTAATGGAAGTGTTCTGCCTTCGGATCTAAATGACTGCTCTCTTTCTTTGCAGGTTAATAATGAGAATGTAGTGAAAGTTGGCCACAGGCAGGTGGTGAACATGATTCGGCAAGGGGGCAATCACCTAGTTCTTAAGGTGGTCACAGTAACCAGGAATCTTGATCCAGATGACACAGCTAGAAAGAAAGGTACATTTTCCTGTTTTCCTAATGGATTCCTTTTTGCTTGCTCCACAGAAATCAGAGCATGGGCACAGAATTACTGGTTTAAGAAACTCTGATTTATATACCTAGGTGGCTTTCAAAATTTGAAATAACCTTCTCTTCCTGAAGGGAATTAAATTCTATTGCCTCGTGCATCAATACGTGACAAATAACGATGCTCTCCTGCCACCTTTATGGGTCTATAATCATTTGTACGTTTGAAGGTGTTGTGGTAAAATTCCTTACAGCATGGAGAGGGGAAAAGCACAAAGAATGGATTCTCTTGTTGATTAATTCCAAGTGTGGTTGAGGTGAGGTTGGCTCCAGTTGAGATCTGTGCCAGACAGGTATTTTAGGAGGGCCCTCTGTAAGACCAACAAAAGTATGCAGCGTGTCTGGTAGAAAACAAGCACTTTTAATGGGAAAATGCCTCGAGATGAATTGCAAGTAGGAGCCTTGTTCCAGCCAGTAGAAAACATGCACGTAAGCAGAAAACATGCACAGCTCCTTTGCCTGCCACTTGGCTGCTAGCAAGAAGACAGCTGAGTGCAGCATCATGTGCCACGAAGACTTTGGGAAAGCACTGTCTGGGTACGAAGAGGGAGAAGGTTTTTGTCATTAATTCATATAATAAGATTGGGCTGCTGCCAGAAGAATTTCAGTGTTGCACTATTTCCTTCATCTTAGATCCCCCTGGGTTGCTCAGGTAACAGTTACAGGGGGAAGTCATTATCCCTCATAATTATCATTAAGCAGAGCAGATTGCTGCTGCTAACTGGTGTTCAATACAGCTTCATCACAGGTATGAAAAAACCCTGTGCCTCCCACCAGCTCCTTGGAGCTGTCACTCACAACCATCACTCACAACCATCTGGCTCTTCAGAACTCGAGGGCTTCCTCTTTGTCCATGAGTGAAGCTTTCTGTCTGCACTCTGAGTGTTCTCAGCACCTCCTGCTTATCAAAAAAAGATAAAGCCCCCTGCGGGGCAGAAAGCCTGCCTTAGAATGAGTCACGTCCAAACGCTGGCTTTAGCTTGATGGAATTACTAGTCACACGTGTTACACGAGCCTTTCACCTCTGCCTTTTGGGGCGTGTCACACTGGCTTTGAATAAAAGTGCTGTTGTGTACAACCCAAAGGGGATTTGCTTCTGCAGAAGCAGCCCCAGATCTCTGTCATCGTTCCAGCGCTTTCTCATGATAGTGTGCTCTGTGTCCAAAACTTGCACTTCTGCCTCTCTTTTGGTGCAGGTTGGCTGCCTGCCTTGTTAGCTGCCACTTGCCATTTTACATTGGGAACTGTGCAGTAGGATTTTTGTGCCATCAGCCTCCTTTGTGGTGAAGCCAGTGAGAGATGCCCAGCCTCCTCTTACCCAGTATCAGATACCCAGCCTCACGTAGCCTATATGGGATACCCAGCAGAAGGGGAATGCTGAGAAATGAGGAGAGTGCTTGTAATAAAAGGATGTGTCTAGAACATGAGGGGAAGGAGGGAAAAAAAAAAAAAAAGAGAGATTAAGAAAGAAAAAAATAAGAATTCTTAGTTTTTCCTGTGCCCCAGAGCCATTTCTGGTTACTGCAGATCTTCAGCCTTCCAGCCAACACTGGCATAGTCTTTTCTGATCTTATGCCCTTTCTGACCTCCAGAAATACTGAAAGGACACTAAAACATGTGCTGGATTTTGGCTTTCTGCTTAATGAGTGCCTTGGCAATTTAAGATCAAGTTTCTTCTGAGGATCAGCCATTTTCCGTAGTCTCACTGTAACTGTTAGGATAAATCTGAGTCTCCTTTCTTGTCTTTCTCAGATGTAAGTGAAAGATGAAGCTAATCTGGCAGAGGCTGGCTGGTATCAGGGAGATTTTGAGCTAGGTGCATTTCTTAGAAGGAGCGCAACTGCTGTGAGGCGCTTTTGCTGGGATGTCTGTTCTTCCTGCTGAAAAAATAGCAGTGTGCAGTTATTTGGCTTTAAATGTTTCTCTGCATCCTGTTACATAAAAGCTTGCTGATGTGTCAAGCAACCTACGCTAGAAGTAGAAACGGTACCAAAATTCAGCCCATGAGAAGCATCTCGGGGCTTTTTCCCTCTGCTTGTAGGTATTGGTGATTGCCTCAGTTAATGGAGTGTGTGCTGTGAAATAAAGATGGGATGGTGCGTGTGAGTGGAGGGGGTTGGAGAGGCGTGTTGACTTACACTGTCTATCCTTCTGTTTAATCAAAGCCCCACCGCCTCCTAAGCGAGCTCCAACCACTGCGCTGACCTTGCGCTCTAAGTCCATGACCTCAGAGCTTGAAGAGCTTGGTAAGAAAGCGTTTTTTGACGAGCATGCTGGCATAATAGAACTGTGAATTTAGCTGTAGCTCTATCTCTGTGTATCTGTTAACTGACTAAAATAGCTGCACTGTGTAGAGAGCAGAGAAGGGTTTAAGAATGCTGCATCTCTGGAGAGTTCAGATCTGCATGCCTCGCATGACCGGTTCTTGTTTAAACTTGTGCCTTCTCCTGCTACGCAAGGGAATGTTGAGACATTTATGCATCATCACAGTTTGGCACATCTACTCAAAAGTAACGCCGTGTCGGATTTTGTTAGCTTTGCTTCCCAGGTTTTCAGTTCATCTAATGTTGTTTTGTTTTAAATTTCTGTGGCCTCTCATTAGTGGACAAAGGTAAGCTGCCAGAAGCTGTTGTTAAAAAGCTGACAGTCTTAAAGCAGCTTCAGCTTCCACTTGTTTTTGTTAGCCTCTGATCTGAAAAAGTGCATATTGTGATATCACTTTGACTCCTGTGCATGATATCAATGTAGTTCTCCTCACTAACAGTGATAAGAATGTTTAGCATTTGGCCTTTTATTTGCTAACTTTGAGAAATGTGATTGTAGATCCCTTTGCTTGATCATCCCCATTCTAGCCATGCATAATAATTTGGGAATTGCCATTGACTGTCTAGGAGGGAGGGAATAGTTCTTTCCTTCCTGGTTTTAGTCTGTCAGGGCGTTAAAAAAGCAGGATTTCTACAGCCAAACTAACAAATGTTCTGAGTGGCCCAGAGGTACAAAGAGAAGAGCCCTGTGCACGTTTCCATTTGGCGTTTAACAAGCAATAACTGATGTGAGAATCAACTCCCTCCCTCACTGCAGGGTAACATCATCATGTGTTAAACCCATCTGTCCACTGAACCCTACATTGATTGAAATGCTTATCTTTTATAATGTTTTTTTTAATCTCTGGCCTGGATCCACAAGAAGGACCATTAGGAAGAGTCAAAGCCACTCGTAGCTCTTTTTTCCCCCCAGAAGTCAGTGTTTCCTGGGCCAGATGGACCCCATCCATCCTTTGGCACTAGAGTCGAGTCGCACAGCTTCAGTGGGAGTTCTTACCAACAGAGGGGTTCTGAAGTGCTCGCTGCCTTCCCTGTGGCACAGCAACCAAGCCAGGACCAAAAGGCAGCAGTTTGGTTATTTAGCGCTATCGGCTTTCAGGAGATGCAAGTTTTCTGTGCCAGGGAGTTCAGAAGCTTGACTAACAGTTTCAGCAGTTTGTGAAGGCTCCACAATTATATAAATAAACATACATATATATTTTTTTTTTCCCTAGGGTTGAAATGTTAAATATTATTTCTGAAGCCACTTTTTGGGTCAGGTTTCCTTTCATGGAGCGCTGAGAGGGTGTTAAATTTCACAGGTTATCAGCAAACTTTGCCAAGGGGACAGGAATACTTAGGATTCTTAGGCACCATTTCCCCCCCTTCACTACCCCCTTCTGCAAATGTCTTTCAAATGGGGGATATCCTTCCATTTCTCTTTGCATGCTGTTCTTAAGGCAGAGAGAAGCAGCACTAGGGGAAAACAGGTTATGAGGAGTGATGTCACCTCTGCAGTGAAGACCACCATATTTTAGCTTTCCCCACACACTGCTCAGGTCGTGGCACTGGATCTGCCATTTGTTCCCTGTGGCTAGCAAGCCCCTCTGCAACTCTTGTGCCTAGCGGCCACAGGACACACTGAAGTTTTGAGCACATTTCCCACCTGCATCTTTAGCTGGATGGGGCCAGAGTTACAGTGGCAATGAGTTTCTTGTTCTGCTGGATAGGTATATTCTAGAAATGGATGTCCCCTAATAAAGCTGTAGTGATACCAGAGCATGGCAGAAATTTGTCTTCTTCCTAAGCAAGCTTGTAAAATCCCAGTTCCCTGAGCATTTGCCACCCTAGCTAACAATCTGACTGCTGCTAGAAAGGGCATCTCTGGCTAACCTACTTGAATCTTTGCTCTGTAAAAGGGCTTTTATCATAAGGAGCAAGAATCCTGGAATTGCATAGCGACCAGCCAAGCTTCCACAGAGAAAATGTTCTCACAATCATCAGTTAAGAGTTGTCCTCTGATGTAAAGCACAGATTGTGTGTGTGTATTTATATAGAACTTCTCCCTCCATGTACGTGTGCATGAGCTATGAGAACACCCACATTTGTGGCTCTGTGAAGCTTTCTAATGAGGCAACGTTTTGCTTCATGGAATCCAAGTGCAAAGTGCCAGGAGGCCTGGGTGAGCACTGTGGATGTTCTCATTGCTATTTGTGTGTAACCCCTTTGCTGAACTGAAGCAGTTCATGGTCTCAAAGATGTCTCGTGGCAGAGAGCCCCACAGGCTAACTCTGTGCTGTGTACAAATGTATTTCCTTTTAATTGGTACTCAATGTAATGCCTTTCATTTTATTGACTGTCCCTTGCAATGTAGTAGCGAAAAAGCTAAACAGAAGTTCCCCATTTGTTTTCCCTCAGAGTCTCTATTTTTGCAATTTCTCCTAAGCTGAGATAGGAGGAATTATTTATTTTTTTAACGTCTGTATTTTACAGCTTTCACAGTCACTTCCTTTGCCTGGCTCTGAAGTCTGCTTATGGTTTTACTGACATGTTTTTGGCTACTCTGTTCTCCCTAATACTGAGCAGACCATCCCAGCTGCTCTCTTTCGGATGAATTAATCCAGAAGTATGGCAGATAACATGTGCTAGCAATGCCTTTCCAAGCTGCAAAGCATTGAAACACCCCATCATCATCATCATCATCATCATCATCACCATCACCACTTGAAAGCCCTGCTAGCAATAGGTTGCCCCAATTTCTGCTTTTAAGAAAGAATTTAGAAAAAACCCCAGGCTCCTAGATGTACCCCGAGCATCTGCAGGGGAGCCAGTTCTTGCTCTGAAGTGTGAGCCTCTGCTCCTGCCAAGATGTTCTCTGCTGTGCTTCCATGGATATGTGTGTAGCAGAGGCACGCAGGGAGAGAGTAACTTCTTAGGTGGGAGAGAAATGTTTATGCTCAGAATGACAGTCAGGGGGTTAGTGTGTAAAAATGACCTTCAGAATTGATTCACAGTTCATTCCCTTTCTGTTTCCAAGCTTCAGTACGGAAGAAGAAGGGTAAGGGGAAGCATTTTGTCTCTTGTTCAACCTGTTTCTCACCTTTCCATAGTGAAGGATGATAACATAATGTAAATGTTGGCATATGGTCCAGTTTCTTTTATGGTGTCAAACGTACATTAATTACTGTATTTGTTTTGTAGTTATTTAGTTAATGAATTGCAAACACACTGAGAACTCACACAGAAGACTACATTTGACAATATTCCCCCCCCCCCCCCCCCCGATTCCCTCCTTTTGTCTCCTTTCCTTCATCTTGCCTTTTTTGCCTTTCTTTGTAGTCAACTCTTGCACCCCCTCGCCTGTGCCCTCCCCATGGTCCCCACGCTAGCTGTCAGCCCCGTGCTGCGTGGCCAGTGGGGCGCCCCGGCGCAGTCCTGCCTGAGCGGCCGCGCCTGGTACCCCTAACCACACCGCCTCCGTCTCAGCGAGTAGGGGTCCTGCACACCACACTTCAGCTTTTGACCCAGAGAAATGCTGCTCTGCACAGGTGTAACTTCTCAATAGCACATCTCCCGCGCTGTCCCGTATGCATGGAGTGCCCCCCCCAGCTGACTCATAAGGCCACCTCCTGCTCCTTGAAACCTCTCCTCCAGACCCACCTCCCTCATGGTCCCTCTTAGTGATCATCTGAGTGGCAATGGCTAGGCAGAGGGGCAGGCAGAAGCAGTGGTGCTGACCGAAGAGGCTTTTTTGTCAATGTCTGTACATGTATACAGAGTTTGTTTGTGTTTAGCTGTATTTTTCCATGCTCCTGTTTGTCATTTTGCTTTCTCAGATTGTAAGCTCTCCTGAGCAGGGACTGTGTCATCTGCACGTCTTCATGGTGTCTTGCCCAAGTAAGAGCCTCAAACCTCCCTGAGCCCCTGGGTGATAGCTGGGAAAGCAGGCTGCTCCCTGCTCTGCAGCAAGGGTCAGTGTCGCGGAAAGGAAAGCCAGGCTGTAGGTAGTGTCTTCTCTCCACAGGGAAGCTTTTACTTTTTGACCTTAAACAGGACAAAACTGGGTTATTTTCCACTTTTTTTGTGTGTTTCTGCTCTTCCCTGACCTCATTTCGAGTCTCTAACAGAGGTTCCAGCTAGTTCCATTCTCTGTGCAGAGAATATGGCAGAAAACCCCCATTGCTACTGGTATTTTTCTGAGAAGTATCTTTTGGCAGCATAAAAAAAATCTTTATGTTATTTTAGAGTCCTCAGTCAATGAAAAATTCAGCTTTTGTGGGTCGTGAGGGAAGTGTTAAGTTGAAAAGAGTGGCTGCTGTGGTTCTGTTTTGTTGGGTGTCTCTTGAGAGAGGCTCTGGTTCACTGGGAGGATAGGAGAAGGGAAGGACGTAGGCTGTGTCTGCGATGCTCAGTTTGGGTGATGGTGTCTAAGGAGATAAACCCTTCAGGTTCCCAGCAGTGTGGCATGGGTGAGGTTAGCGTCTGACTGCAGTTATGTAGCACAGATTGCTCAGATGCAAACCGGGCTTGGTCTGTGCCACTGCCTTTCTGCTTCCAAGAGCTGCCTGACTCAGAGATAGCAACCAACTTCAAACTGTGGGGCTCTTGGGGGTGTCCTCAATGGGGAAACTCCTCTCTGGAATTTGTGGGATATTGTGGAGAGGAAAGAGTGTTTTGGTTTTGGTTGTTTGGTTTGGGTTTTTTGTTGGGTTTTTTTGTGATTTGCAAGTTTCCAGGAGTTGTTGAATGAGTAAGTTATGGCAATGTGTAAACTAACAGTTAGTTGTAACAGCAGCTCTTTGGAGACAGTACTTGAAACAGAATTCCAGCTAGTGTGTAGTTAGCCCTTCCATACTGGAGAATAACCAAAACATTCCTGTTGCAAATTAAAAGGAAGATCTAAAAAGAGTTTAAAAGTAGAATATTGAAAGAAAACATTTTGGTCCTGACTTTCATCCTTGCTACAGACAGTAGGGATCATTAGATTTTCAAAATGAACACTGGGAAACAACCTGTTTAACTCTTCTCAGAAGAAAGTTTCTGTGGCTCATGAAAAGCTTTCCTGGCGCGGCATTTGCTTCAGTTCTTGTTTCAGCTTGCTTATCAGCAACTTCTTGGGGATGGAGAACTTCAAAATGATGCCAGGAATACATCCAGAAACTGAGATCTGTAAATGTCTAGAGATATCATTTACAACTTTCCTTCTCTTAAGGTGCTGGGTTTTTTACTGCCAGGAAATGGGTCTGGTTTTGTAATTTGGGATTTTCAGTGAAAGCTGAATTGGACAGGGCTGCCTTAAAAGAAAAAAAAACCAAAACCAATATAAAACTCCTCAAAGAGAGAGTATGGGTTGAGAATAGAGCAGGTTAGGTTTTCATAGCGCTATGAGAACAGCAGGGTAAATAATTCTGTGGTGTTAATAAATGTGACTTTAACAGCGTCACACAAGGGTCAGTTGTGAGCTGGGGGGCAGTTGGCTCGTTCTTAGATTTGATGTGATAATCCCTCTCTGTGTGTGGATGCTGATCTTGGGGGTTTGACACGGGCTTCAGTACCAAACACAAATGTAGCGTTGCCCTCCTCTGAACAGTTCAGATGCTAGCACCACCTCTGAGGTACAAATAACTGTGGTATCACCAACACAGGTTATTGTTACCTGGCATCAAGCCTCAGTGGCATTTGACTAGAGAAATATCAGTTGATGGCATTCAAAGGAAATATTATTGGCTCTGACTGCAGTACGCATCCGCACTCCATCCCATTCCTGTTGTCCATTGTTTCAAAGGTGGCACATCCTAATGGCATCTGAAACAATGAAACTGCAGAGCAAATACATATCAATGAATGCCAGAGAGCCAAGTAGCTCCCAGGGCTGTGTTGTGTTTGAAGAAACCACTCACAAAAGTCTGGGTTCAAAACCATGTTTTTATTTCACTGTGCTGGAGTTGATGATGGAGATTTGTCTGCAGGAAATGATGGAAATGCCAGCAAAGCAACTTTCACAGCACTCACAGCACTGGCTCCTCGGCTAGCTTCCCGCATCTGCAGTGCTTCTGTGTAGGAAGAAGCTTTTCTGATCTTCAGCAGACACTGCTTTAGAAGATGGGAACAAAAGGCGCTGGACTTAATGAAGAATTCTTGCCGGGTGTCCTTGTAAGTAATTGATTTGCATTCTGTATTTGAAATTCTAATGGGCTAGCAGTGTCGCGAGGAGGTAAAGGTGGTCAGGAGGCTGCTCATCATTTCTCACAAGTGTAAAGCAGGGGCTCTGGGTGCAGTTTGCAAAGGTGAACCTCATTTTCTGTTGACGTAGCAAGGTCAGAGGTGGTGTGACTTGTAGTCTGACTTGTAGGGAGTCCGCAGCACTAAGAAGGTACAGGATTAGCACCATCTCTACACGTGTGTGCTCTTAAAACACTTTGCAAGACAAGAGTACTGAGAATGGGCACTCTAACTTGATGTTGGCCACTGAAACCAAACTTGGCACCTAGCTGGCAACATGTTGAGTGGCAACCTTTGGCCCAGGGTTGTAAATTCCCAGATAACTCTCAGCACCAAACCCTTTTGCAAACCAGGGGTTGTGTTGTGTTGTGTGAGGGGGGCAGCTTCAGCTTGTTGAAAACACCGGGTCCAGCTGAGCCTCTTTGTGGGTTTCTCCTCGTTTTCACTAGGACCATCTTGAACTTCTCAGCTTGCTCCTTTCAAGCATGCGGTGCCCTTTCGTGATACTTGTTTTTCTTTACTGCAGGACAGTAAGTTGAAAGGTTTTCAAAACCTTTCTGCATCAGCCAAACCAGACAATGGTATAAAAGAAGTTGGAAAAGGAATTGTAAGTGTTAAAGAAAATGTGGGGTTTAGTAGCACTGGGACCCGAGAGGAGCTGAATCTGTTGGCCCGAGCGAGTGCCGCATGCTGTACTCAGAGATTACTGTGGCTCGCTGAGCTATTACTAGCTGCGTATCTGACCATGTCTTCAGCCCCGCACGGAGCAGAACAGTTGCATGCCTTTCCCAAGGTGGTGCAGTCAGGGCAGTGGAAAACCTTTTCACACTTTTAATGTGTTCTCTCTCTCTTTCAGGCGCCAGGGAGATGAAGGACTTGTCTCCCTCATCTCAAAACTCCCTTTGCTGCTATTTCTCTTATTTTTTCACTCATTTCCAATGTCACATACCCATGTTAACAAATTTCAACTATAACAAGAAATAAATGTGTTTAGATAATTGATCATAGTTTGCTTGGTTTTTCCCCTTGGCATGGGAGCACGAGAGCCAGTGTAAGACCAGAGAAGGCTGCAAGCGTCTCGGGCTCTGCAGCTTTCTTCTCGGCTGCTTTCGGCTAGTTGTCTTTCTTTTGTCACTAGGCCAGATTTTCAAATGCTGTCTCTTAAACAGAACATCAAATTGCCACTTAAATTCTACCTGGCTTGCAGGGTAGGAGTGGGTATTGACTATATTCTCTGCTTTGTTTTTGTTCTTGAACCAAAACCAGTGTTAGACAATGACCATTCCTCTTTCAAGGTAGGCTGAATTGTAGGGCTGCAGGACTGCAGGTGTCTTTCCCATGCCTGTACAGTGATTTCTTTAACTGAGCGGACTGTTAAAGAGCTGGTACTTGAAAATTGCATCTACAGAAGGGGTTCAAACCTTAGCAGTTTGCCTTCCTGGAAATTACTTTGGATGGTGCGGTTATAAAATGGAAATGTGACTTGTGTGTGCTGACGTGGAGGTAATTTCAGCCCAAGAAACACAAATAAGGCCTTCTAGAGAGTTTTGGTAGCTCTTTATGGTGGGTACATGAAACCGTTTCCATAACTCGTGTGATGGTATTTATAGATAGATGATGTTAAATGATTGGTTTTAGTCACTAAACCATTTTTATGTGCTACTGATTGATTTTACAGAATTTCCCCCTTTGGGGCTCCGAGTGCGCTCTGTAGAGTTTGCAGTACCCCAGAGAAAACACAGTGGTTCTCCTCAGTTCTCAGGGAGGAGGGAAGTGTTTCAGCTGGCTGATGGGTTTGGCCGTGTTGCAAAGCCCTTTGTTACTTCCTCCTCCTGCTAACTGCTAAAATAACCTTCTCTGCCTGTTGTTTGCATCATGGTAAATGTGTGATGCTGGCATTGTGATTTAAGCGCAACCCTGCTGCAGGTTGTTCATCTGGGGAGGGGACTGGGCAGGGTTAATGCCATACTAGGGTGTGCTGGTGGTGGCAGGTTTCTGAGGACTAGCCTGGCTGTCTAAATGAAAAGTCAACCATGCCATTTCTGCATGTCTTTTAGCTATACATGTACATGACACAGCTATAGGCTGAACTTGTTTCTTTGCTCTAAATATGATCAGAAACAACAAGTTTGGATTTAAACCTTAACCCTTAATGTTGCACTGAAGCAAAATAACAGTTAAGGTTAATCTTTAAATTCTTAGCATTGTGTTGAAGACCTACTTGTACCTTACCTGCCTTTGCTCTTTGACCAATTTTTCTGTATCCATTCCTGTCTGAATAGCTAAAGTGAGGCTTTAGTTTCCAGTGGGCATAGCTGGTGTAATGGAGATGCATGTTTAACCCCTGCACATTGAAGTTACCTATTTTTCCCCAGAGGCACTACAGATCTGCTTACCCAGTGTGACAAGCAACATGATGAACTTCTCTAGTCTGATCAAGCTTTCTTTTGCAGTCAGTAGGTGCTCATCTTTCTTCTACCGCCTGGTTACTGCTGCAAAGCTCTTCTACAGCTCTGCTCGCCCAAAGCTTTGTCTCGATTCCCACTTGTGCTGTTCATCCTTTACCTCGTTCCCCTCACCCACAGACATGTGCCCTGAAGGATTTGTACGGTTACTTCCCAGCTATTCTTTTACAGACTCGGCAGGGCAGGGTCTTTTGCACAGATATGGGAAGTGACAACAATCTAAAAGGAACACAATGTGAATAAGTGCCCCCACTGGGTTTTTTTTTCAGCCGTACAAGCACAATGATACACATAATCACTCCTGGTCTTTGTGCTACAAATGAGTTACTTTTAAAGTAAAGGTAGAAAATCAATCTCCAAGACACAAACAACACCATAGTCTTATTTTTACATAGCTGAGATGTTGGCCTGGATGGTCTTAGAGGTCTCTTCCAACCCGGTTGATTCTATTCTATTCTATTTTTAGTAAGCACAGGCAAAGCCTGTCCCTTTAGTTTTAGTACTGCTTACAGATCTGATTTTTGCAGATGATTACAAGGAAACAAATTCTATCAGCTAATGAAAGACGTTAAACTAAACTTGCAAGCTCCCGTCTAGGGAAGGCGATGGAACAAGCCATGTGCACATGCAGTAGCTGACACTGGGGGCTGTGCGCCTGTTGACACCAAGGAAGACTGAATGTCCTGTGTTCCCATCACTTGCAAAAGGAAAGATACACGTGCCAACACCGGCGGTGGTTGGCTGTGGCTGCTGGAAAAGGTGGGTGATCCTCCAGCCCGTGGGTGCAGCTGGCACCATCTGAAGCTTTGCGTTACTGATTGCGCCTGGTACAGTTTCTGTCTGTATCTGTCTTAGGTATTTACAAGGCATCTGTCACCTTGGTACCTAAGCACTTTGAAAAATGCACCCACCCCAGGCAGAGGCCCAAGTCCAGAGCAGCAGAGGCAGGTCCCAGGAAGCTCCCCAAGTGTGTTACCGCTGTTGTTGAGCCCCTGGCCCCCTTGTTGTGGCCAAGGAACATCTCCACCTACCTGTCAGCAGGAAGACGGTGCCCACCCCTCACGTCCAGCTCCACTGGTGGGCAGTCTGAAAAGGAGAGATAATGGAAAAGGCAACGATCCGGTAGCAGAGGTGAAACAGAAATGGTGGGATTTCAAAAGGAGGGCTCCTTAAAGAGCAGCACATCTCAGGGGAGGGATCAAGCTGCCAGTCCAAGTGGCAGGTAAGGCACAACACAGGCATAAATCTCAAATGCTCTTCAGTGAACAGAAGTTGCAGAAATGCCTCTGGTGTCTCTGAAGTTTGTCTGTGCCCAAAGCCCTGCTCTGTGCTTGGCCTCTGTCTCAGTCCTCTTACCCCTACAGCTGAATCAACTGTTCAGTGCTCTGTGTATTGCAACCCAGTAAGTGCCACGATCCTAAGCGTGTCTGGTAACAACCCTAAAGGACTCTCTCTGATACGAGGAATGTTGTGGTGCAAAGAGAC